>NW_021703768.1:52290149-52441847 GCF_005190385.1 Monodon monoceros
GTGTGTGTGTGTGTGTGTGTGTGTGTGTGTGTGTGTGTGTGTGTGTGTATATATATACATACACATACACATATATGTTACAGATAAGCTCCTTCCTGAGGAAACTCTATCAGTGAGGAGTTTGTCAAAAGAAATGAAACTTACTAATGATTAGAGAAAATAAACGAGTCTACTTTAAACCATCATACTGGCAAAAATTAGAATGTTACCTTGGACTAAGTGTTGACAGTGGTGTAGAGAAACTGGGATCTTAGCACGCAACAGTTACAGTGTGGTCAGGCAACAGTTCCAGAGAGCAATTCAGCAGTATTTGGTCATATTAAATACAGGAAACATTATGACCCAGCAATCCTGTTTTTGGAGAGATATCCCAGAAATATTCCCAAAGGGAACATGTATGAGGATGTTCACGACAGAATTATTTATGATAGCAAGGAGTTGAAGACAATCTAGGTGTTCGTCACTGGGGAATGGATAAATAAACTTTGGCAGATGTATATTATGGAATACTAAGCAGAAGTTGGAAGCAACAAACAAGATAGATGTCTACACATAAATATAGGTAGATCTTAAAAACACTGAAAAAATTGAGAAAAGGAACAAGGTCTATAGCACTATATCATACATGCAAACAAAAGTTACATATATCTTATCAAATAACAAAGAAAGGCCAAGGAATTGTTCCAGATTAAAGACTTTAGAGACATTACCAAATGCAACAGAAACTGGATTGCAGGGGGAGAAGGTTATAAAAATATTGCTGGGACGATTGAGGAAATTTGAATAGGACTATATATCAGATAATAGTAGTGTATCAATGTTAAACTTTCTAATGTGATAATTATACTCTTACGTAAGAGATTATCTTTTCTTCTCAGGAAACAGATGCTGAAATAGTTAGGGATAGGGGACATGTCTACAACTTATTCTCAAATAGTACAGAAAAAAATACATGTACATATACAAAAAGAGAGAGAAAGAAATGTTGCAAAATATTAACAATTTTTAAATCTGACTCAGGGACACATAGGAAATCTTTCTACTGTACCAATTTTTCCTTAAGTTCGAAAACATTTCAAACTTAAAAAGTTAAAAAATAGGGCTTCCCTGGTGGCGCAGTTGTTAAGAGTCTGCCTGCCAATGCAGGGGACATGGGTTCGAGCCCTGGTCTGGGAAGATCCCACATGCCATGGAGCAACTCAGCCCATGTACCACAACTACTGAGCATGCTCTCTAGAGCCCGTGAGCCACAGCTGCTGAGCCCACATGCCATAACTACTGAAGCCCTCACGCCTAGAGCCTGTGCTCCATAGCAAGAGAGGCCACTGCAGTGAGAAGCCCATGTACTGCGATGAAGACCCAACGCAGCCAAAAAAAAAAAAAAAGAATAAAATTTTTTTTAAAAGTTAAAAAATAAACACAGACATATATAAAACAACCTGCAATATTTTGCAAGGATACATATGAATTCAAATATAGATATCAAATTTATTAAAGGAGTTATCTATGGGAGGGAAGAAATGGGAGTGGAAAATGGGAATATAGAAATATATGCACATATATGAAACAAAAAGGGTCCTTGCTGGGACTGATAATGATGTTGTGCCCAGAAATAAGGATAGACAGATAGATAGAAAATAAACTCAACTCTCTGCTCTTGAGTTAAAAAATAATAATTAAAAAAAAAAAAAAAAAGAACAAAAGAGAGTTTGGTGAACCTGGCGCCCACCCCAGTGAGTGAATAGTGATAACAAGAGAATACTTCCATGGTTGGTTTTATGTGTTTAATAAAATTAATCATTTAAGTTCAATAAAATTAATAGATTAGGCAACGATTCTCATTTGTGGAGGGTTAGAGAAAGAGAGAAAATCGGGAGAGAAAGTCTTCCTTAGGCCTCTTGTGATTCCCCCACATTTTGCTGAGTATGCCAAGTCTGCAAGGCCTGCTCTTAACCCAGCCCATTCCTCAGGACAACTTTAGGAAATGAGGTAACATCTTCCCCTGGACAAAGCACGTTTACTTACTACTTGCTATAAAACTATTAGATTTCCCAAGCTCAGTGTTTCTCAGTTTGTTTGTTTTTGCGGTACGTGGGCCTCTCACTGTTGTGGCCTCTCCCATTGCAGAGCACAGGCTCTGGACGCACAGGCTCAGCGGCCATGGCTCATGGGCCCAGCTGCTCCGCGGCATGTGGGATCCTCCCGGACCAGGGCACGAACCCGTGTCCCCTGCATCAGCAGGCAGACTCTCAACCACTGCGCCACCAGGGAAGCCCCTATTTCTCAGTTTTGATGCAAACCCACTACATGTGTGGCATTCATCTGGGCCATACTGTGTTGCCCATGTGGGATTTGGGGCCAAAAGGAACCAAAATAAATATGCTGATGCTTATGCTGCTTGCTGTGCTGAAGTCTCTGATCCAGGAATCTCATGTCTTTTGCTCCATGCAACAGTAATAAGCTAACTTATTAGCTTATAAATAAGGTAAAATCAAATCTCAAACTCAATGAGAGAGAAGTTTGTAGCTGATTAGGATAATATACGCAATTATGGAAAGCTAAGTAATCCTGAAACTAAAGTACTTCAAAATTAGTCTTAATTTTTCAGAAAATGAAGCCCCAAATCTATTAAAACAAAGTAAGTTATTTCCCAGGAAATAAATTATATGTTGAAGATTTTCAACTAAATCTCCCAGGGGAAACAAATGAAAGATCAAAAATTCCCTTTCTCATATCTTAGTACTTCTGATTTATTTCAAAAGTTTAAAGGACACTCTTATTTCTACATTTTGAGTAAAAAGTTTTCCCTTTTCCTCTAAGATATCACCCAAAAGCAATAAGAAAAATAAGAAAAAACCCCCACAAACTTTACATTTAATGAAAAGTAGGAAACTTCTAAAAGCATAAACCACCATATCATAATGTATGTGGGAGGCTGATTGAATACAGAAAAATTAGAAGAATGTGGAAAGACACACAGAGAGAGGGGACAACAAGAAGTGATCTAAGCTAAAACGAGTAGAGCATGTTCTCCAAAGTTAAGTGCAACAATCTGAGGGACAAAACCAACAATACTTTCTTATAAGCAACTGGTGTAAGGGTGCAAACTGCTGGAATATACACCCTTGCTCTAGTTGTCAGAGGAAGAGTAGATGGGGCTAACTGGGGAGTCATAAAAACTATATTTGTAGGAATCAGTCTGTCAGTGAGGAAAGGTGAAAGAGAGATTCTACCTTGCCAGCAGTTGTTAAAGAAATACAGGGTTAAAGAACTTGAATCACGCAATACTGTATATCAGTAATAAATTCCTGCTGAGAAAGTAGCTCTGGTGCCTACCCAACATAAACCTTCTACAAGTAGTTCATCCAGAAAAATCAAACTCATTCAAAGATGTATGATTCAAAAGGAACAAGAAGTATGTCTAGAATATATGAAATAATTTTTTTAAAAAAGAACAGGAAAATACAAACAGAAGATGAGGGACACTTGGCAGAAAAAAATGTTGCTACAGGAAAGATAAAAATTGGACACATATGAACTCAAACTTAACGAAGACATCATTTCATAAAAACAAGAATTTAATGCAGAGACACAAGCAATCAGGGAAGATACGGCAAGATGAGAGATGAAAGCATGAACTGTCAGAGGAAATAAATGTGTGTGTGTGTGGGTGGAATAAAACCATCACAGGAAAAAGGCCATGATGAGTTAGCAAAAAAAAAAAAAAAAAAAAAAAAGGCAACTGCTGAAAACATTCCTCATAGAAGTAAAAAGAGCAAGCAAAATAAAATTGTACAGGGCTTCCCTGGTGGCGCAGTGGTTGAGAGTCCGCCTGCCGATGCAGGGGACACGGGTTCGTGCCCTGGTCCGGGAAGATCCCACATGCCATGGAGCGGCTGGGCCCATGAGCCATGGCCGCTGAGCCTGCGCGTCCGGAGCCTGTGCTCCGGTGCTCCGTGACGGGAGAGGCCACAACAGTGAGAGGCCCGCGTACCGCAAAAAAAAAAAAAAAAAAAAAATGTACAAAGAGTTCAAAAGGATCAAAGTAAAGGAATCCAATATATATATCACTGTTGTCCCTAAAGAGAAGAATCAAAATAATAAACAGAAAGAAAAGTGACTTAAAAATACAAGAAAAATTTCAAGAAACAAAAATGCCTAAAATCTCATCAAATGTGAACTATTCTACTAGGAAAAACTGACACAGGTGAATCCACACTGAGTCACATCATAGTAAACTTACTGGACATCAAAAATAAAATATATTTTGGGCAATCAGGGCAAAAGAACAAATTACCTGTAATAGTAAAACAATCAGATTAACTTCAGATTTCTCCATGGTGACATTTAACACCAGCACACAATAGAGCAGTGCCTAGGAAAAATCTTGTATCCAGCCAAACTGAGTATAAAAGCATTTTGAACAAGAACTCAAGACATAGAGATGTTATGAATAATTCTAACAAAAACTGCTTCAAGATAAACTTCAGCTTTGTTTAAAAATAATGTAAAAGTTTGATGATTTATTGGCTCTATGTGACTCTATTTGAGTTTCATGGCAGGCAATGCATACAACACAAGTGCAACTGGTCACCAGTCAGATTAACTCCCTTGTCATACTTCTTAATTATATTTTCTTGTTTTGTTTTTCTGAGGTTAATTTATTCTCTTATGTTCATAATATATGTTATTTTATATCATACATACTTGAGAGAATAAAACATATATTTACATTTTAAAGAATAATTATAAAGCAAACATCCATGTTATCTCTACCAAATTTAAGAAATACAACATTTTCAGAATAATAAAAGCTTGTCTCCTGTATTCACCTTAACAGTTATATTCTTCTTCCTCCCCTGAGAGAGAACTACTATCTTGACTTCTGTGGTTATCATTCCCTATGCATCTCTAAACAATATATGTTAACTCTGCCTGGTTTTGAAATAATAAAGTGGAATCACACTGTATATATTCTTTTAAAACTTGCTTCTTTTATTCAACATTTTTTTAGAAAGCATCATCTCTGCTGAGCCGTCTAGCTATATACATCATTCATTTTCACTGCTATGTAGATTTCCTTTATAAATACACCATTTAATTATCCATTCTATGATGAAGGATTTGCTGTGGTTCCTGATGTGGGGCTACCATGGATCATGTTGCTATGAGCATTCTTAAACATAATTCCTGGTCATATATGTAAGAGTATCTCTAAAACAGCTTCTTAAACTTTTGGTGTCCTTTATATTCTTAAAAATATTGAAGACCCCAAAGATCTTTTGTTTATGAGGTTGTATGTGGTGATATTTATCATAATAAAAATTAAAACTGAGAAACTTTTAAAATAGTTATTAATTCATTTTAAGTAATAATAAACCCAATACATGCTAACATAAATAACCATTTTAATTTTAAAAATCTTCCCAAACAAAAGAATGTCAGTGAGAGTAATAGCATTGTTTAATTATATTTTTGCTAATCTCTTTAATGTGTGGCTTACTAGAAGATAGCTGGATTCTCATATCTCCTTCGTCATTCAGTCTATTGTGGTATTTTGTTTTGGTTGAAGTATATGATGAAAATCTGGCCTCACACTAATGTATAGTTAGAAAGGGGAAGAGTATTTTCGTTAGCCCTTTCAGATAATGATAGATTTTTTTGATTCTACAAGAAAACTTGAAAACTAGTAATTTCTTAAAGGTTAGTTGAAATGTGGATTCTGAATCCATTATCAGTGATCTCTTTGTATCCTGTTTCATCAATATCACCAATCTCATTGGCAAAGTCTTTAAGCATTAGGAAGCTGTCAAGCTCATACTGACAGCTGGAACTTATCTTAAATTTGAATTTTTGCTCAAAAGCTCAAATTTTATCATTGGCAATAAATAACGTTGGTTGTTTTCCTTGAACAGTAAGCTCATTTGTTCATTTTTCAAGTGAATTTCTGCCAACAACCCATAGTTACTCATTTGTTCTTTTAAATAAAAATTGTGTTCCAGGGAAAAAGCAGCTAGTTCATCTGAGATATGGAGCAAAACATGCTTTACATACTTCCCATTTTGTGATACAGATGATTTGATAAAAGACATGTACTTAAGGGTCATGACTTAATAAAATTAATAAGTCTTTTGCTTCATCAAAGACATTCTTAAGTGAAACTGGCACAATGGTGACAAATACAATGACTATTAGTATGGTTTCCTTGATTCATGCTAAAGTACCAGTACATACCCATCACTGTTTTTGTGAAGAGTAAACAACACAGTTTAAAAAAAAAAAAAAGACAAATTAAGTCTTAGTATTATTATGAAAGTAGGTTTAATCTGAAAGTGCTTTGGGAATCCCAGGGACTATGGACCACAATTTGAGAACCACTGCTCTGGGATATTTGTAGAAAATAAATTCTTGGGTCATAGTTAGATAAAATTTCAACTTTGCTAGATAATACCAAACAGCTTTTCAAAGTGGTTGCACCAATTTGCATTCTCACCTGTAGTATATAAGAATTCCAGTTGTTTCACATCTTCACCAATATTTGGTATTTTCAGACTTTTAAATTTGTGCTAATCATGGTGGATATAACATATTTTCCTGATTATTAATCAGATTGAACATCTTTTGACATATATGTTTATCAAGTATTTGGATTTCTTCTTTTGTAAAGTGTTCACGTACTTTGTATATTTAATTTGTAGGAGTTCCTTACATCAGCTGCATGTCATTTGCAAACATCTTTTCCTACACTGTGTCCTATCTTTTCATTTTATGGTGTTTTTCAATTAAGTTTTTAATTTTAATGTAGTTAATTTGGTCAATCATATACTTAATGGTTAGTATTCTTTATGTCTTACTTCTATTATATGTTCTAAAACCTGTAATGGTTTGACTTCTACATTTCGGTGTTGTTGGATCCTATGGTAAGAATATATTTAGCTTTGTAAGAAAACGCCAAACTGTCTTCCAAAGTGACTGTTAATACATCTTAAGCTTATGTATGGTTTGACACAGGGATCTATTTATACTAGTTATTTCACTAAGCAGAAAGTATTTTTTCATATTTTGTTTTATTCACAGTACTTAATATCTGATCAGAGTTTAATAATTGGAGATGAACACTTAGAGGATTAGTGAACGAAAAATCTATCAGCTGAGATTTAACTTGGATAAACTGAGGAGACTCACAAGATTAAAATGCAGATCTAATAAACATTCTCTTATAAAGCATGGAATCCATAGAATCTGACGCTCCATATTCACTACAATGAACTTCATTTTTTTCTGCACTTGTTCTTGAAATTACCATAACTAGAGTTATATAACTCACAAGTACAGGAAGGCTCAACTCTGCTCATGGGTTCTGGGACTAATTTTGTTCACCCTTAGGGAGAATATAGAGAGACTGAAGCCAATAGCTTTGTGGAACAGCAATAAATATGGCATGTTGTTGGTCCAGTTCAGTTCTAGTTTTTGAGGTAATTGTAGTTGTTGGGCTCTGGTCCTACTTCTTGTGAAAAAGACACTACCTTGCACATAAATCTTTAGTAACTGAATTACTTGATTATTTCACCTACTCCTGAGACTCTGAGACCTTGACCAGTATTCCACTTCTTTTTGATCAGGGATTCCATTTGGCTTAGTGGTATTAAAGTTCTGGGTATGTAGCCCAGGTTCCCTTATGCTTCACCCTCTGGGATACACACTTACAGCTATCTACAGGACTTCCCTGATATTGACAATTTCCTGACTGAATTTTTATCTAAACACTGCTGGCAGACTAAACTAGTAAAGTTCTCACAAAGTGAATTGGATATGATGTGCTTAATTAATTAGTTAACATAAGTTACTTTAAATAGACCCCGTTGATTATATAGGAGGAGGTATTGGGAACTAAACCAATTTAGAAAATAAAAGCTATGACTATAGCATAGGAACACATAGTTGCTTTATTAGAGTGTTATTTTACTCATGGTTTTGTGTCCTTTTGTTAAGAACTATTGATGCTTATGCATTGTGCTGCTCTAGGCAAAAATATAAGGTCAAGGCCAAAGGGAGAGAGAAGACAGTGGCTGTGGAGTGTGGTTAAAAAGAAAAAGATGATGCAATTAGGTTTGTCAGGTTTGATCAAAACCCTCAGCAGTTTAATTTCTGTAGGAAATATTGTGAAGCAGTGAGTTTGAAACTCTGGTTGCTAATCAATATTTTCATATGTAAACATTTAAAAACACAATTTTAAATAACATAGGATCTTAAGAATTACAACTATACCATTAGAGAGGAAAAAAAGGCACTCTATTCTTTTGGCCTGATTTCTTCACCTGCCCTATCCAGCAGGGTTTCTCTTCTCTGGGGCACGGTCCTACCTGGATGGTTCCTCTCACTAAAGTGCAGCCTAGGTTCTTGACTTCATCCCATATGAGAACAGATGTTCATTCAGTGCATGGAGAAACACTTAGCATACAAATCATCTGTTAACCTATCAATGCCATTTTAATAAAAAGGTTAATTAAAATCCTGTCATATATTTTTTATGAAAACTGACATTAAGATTGCAAAATTAATATAGGAAAGTAAAGGGTCAGAAAAAAACCAAGAGGATTTTGAAGAAGGAGGGGAGAACTTCAATATCTGTTATAAAACTATGGTAATTAAAGCAACATGATCTTGGCACAGGGAACCTTTGAAAATAACAACAATAAAAGCTCCAAAACAAAAATGGAACAATATTAACATTTGTTAAATCTGATTGGTGTGCTCATGGATGTCTGTCGTAACACATGTGCACATGCATACAAGCATACATACACAAACACAGAATATTTCAAAGTAAAACATTTTAAAAGAAAATATATAGTGAATTCATGTACCTGAACATATAAAGAATACTTTGTTCTAAAACTTAGCAATTAAATTTTCCTTTCAGACCAATTATACAAGATAGCTGACTTGCCTTCGTAAATTGACTTAGTTCTAAAGTTTTAAAGCTAATCTTGGGAACCTTGAAACAATTTACTCCAGAAATAATAGTATAAATTATTTTTCTACGTCCAGGGTAGCCTACACAACCCTATTTAACCAATTTTGCAGGCTAAAACTGTGCCTCTGAAATGAAAAATAGTATATGACAACACTGTTGGAACTAACAATTAAACAAAGTGGAATACATTTTTTTTCTGTAGAATTAATAGTACTCAAAGAAAAGCAGGTTTACTAAAGGAAAAGATAAGTGAAAGTTACTGAAGAAGTACTAAAAGGTACTTGTAAGTATTATAAAAAAGTTCTGTAGGTAAATGGTTCTGATTCTTTTATGTCTGAATCTTAAAATTTGTGTTTTTCTTATTTTCCTTCATAAAGATATACCACGAACACTACATAACCCCAACCTAGCAGTTTTGCTTTTCATTTTGGCTCAGAGGTACAAACTTCCAATTCCAAAATAAATGAGTTATGGGTATGAAATGTACAGTGTGGGGAATATAGTCAATAACTTTTAATATCTTTGTATGGTGACATATGGTAATGACTTATTGTGGTGGTCATTTTGAAATGTATAAAAATACCAAATCACTGTGTTGTGTAACAGGAACTAACATAGTGCTGTAGGTCAATTACACTTCAAAAACAAACTCATAGAAAAAGAGATCAGATTTGTGATTACCAGAGGAAGCGGGTAGGGGGAGGGGGAACTGGATGACAGTGGTCAAAAGGTACAAATTTCCAGCTACAAATAAGTACTAGGGATGTAACAACATGATAAATATAATTAACACTGCCATGTGTTACATATGAAAGTCGCTAAGAGAGTAAATCCTAAGAGTTCTTATCACAAATTTTTTTTCTATTTCTTTAATTTTGTATCTATATGAAATGATGGATGTTTACTAAACTTATGTGATAATCATTTCATGATGTATGTAAGTTTAATCATTATGCTGTACATCTTAAACTTATATACAGTGTTACATTCAATTATATCTCAATAAAACTGGGAGAAAAAAAGAATACAAAAAAAGAAGTGAGTTAGAAGATGTTCTTGAAGCAGTTGATCAAGAGTTGGAAAATTGACCAAGAGTAGGAAAAGAGAAAGTGAATAAAAAGACGTCTTCCTTCAGGAGAGGAGCCTTTGTCTTCATTATCACTGTATCCACAATACATTCTATATTAGGTAAATATAGCAGGTGCTCAGTGAATCTCTAGAATCAATTAAATTGTACATCATTGAGAGAATACCTACTAATCAACTGTAAATCATGAGACATAATTTGGTAAGTATCATACGTGTATACCTCCCTTGATGGTAAATAATGTACTAAAAGTATAGTATCATATAAAAAGTAATAAGAGGGGGAGAGGGGAGGTTGTGGGTCAAAATAAATGGCATTACCAGTCAGAGACAAGATGGTTGCTATATAAAGACTGAGAGATTATGCACTAAAGGTTATTCATTAAGTTAAGCTTCTATAACTCAGGGAGAGCCTATCATATATATTAATCTATTGTTACGCACGCTTTTCTCAAATACTTTTCTTAAGTAAAGTACATAGTTTTCTATGAAACTGATATTTCTTCATTTGAAACTATATGTAACAAAACAGAATTTCCTTTTATACAAAGGTAGATAGATAAATAGATAGATAGATATGGAGAGATATATATAAGGAGAGAATTTAAGTTTTGTATTTTTTAGGATATATAAGACGCAGCTCATTTGTGATTATATTTTACATCATTTCACCATATATTATATGACCACTTAAGATTTCAAAAGTAATACAATGTATATTGTACCACAAAATAATAGCTTACACTTGATTTTGGTACACTATTATTACTGGTTCTTTTGGAAGATTTGTAAAAATGAAAAAGAGTAAACATAGACTACTGAGTATAAATTTAATATGCATTGAGTCTGGATTCCTTTAAAAATCAAAATAGATGTTTTCAAACCTAACAAAATCTGTACAGCTAAGGAAAATCTTAAAATGCTTAATTGAATTTTCGTGTCTAAGCAATCAATTTTACCATGTTGCTAATATATTATCATCATTATTCTTGTTAGATAACCATGGTACTTTAACCCCTGCCTTTCATTTTGTTAAATAATCACTAGTACACAGAACATGTACTTTTAAATTCTCCACTAAAAGAAAAAATCTGTAGATGATCAATCAGTTCTTCAAAAAGATAACACATTTACAAATTCAGAAAAAAAGAACAGTTTCCTAATGTTTTTTAATATGATTAAATTTCTCTTCAAACAGTGATGAGATAATTATAGCCTAAATTGTGACAACTATAAAATCTCAAAACTAAGCCTTCTCATTGTAGCAGAAAAATACCAAGGAAGAAAGGGACATCTTTCTTTACAATTATTTTCCATTTATAATCTCTTTGATCTGTTCTTATTC
This sequence comes from Monodon monoceros, assembly GCF_005190385.1. Classification (NCBI taxonomy): domain Eukaryota; kingdom Metazoa; phylum Chordata; class Mammalia; order Artiodactyla; family Monodontidae; genus Monodon; species Monodon monoceros. Next base: position 52,301,558 of record NW_021703768.1, read on the forward strand.
ATAACTGATCTTGGCTATCAATCACTTGTTATAAAATAGCAAAGACGAAATTTAAGGGATGTATTCAGAAAATTCTATACCCACATCTGGCAAACATTTTTTAGATTTAACAGTTACCCACTAGGATAGTTATTACAATTTGTTCATGTGTTTTCTAAAACAGAGTTTGGAATTTCACTTCTACTTCTGGGCTTTATATACAATTTACTAAACTAAGTGAACTCAAGATTCTGAACTTATTTAGGAAGATATTTAACGAGGGGGGTGCCTAACAGAATCTAGGACCTAGACTCTTTCCATATGTGTAGAAAGCAATGTTCGCATTTAGTATAAACATTTCTGACTTGAAAGTTAGGTTTCCAAAGCCAATGAAATCACTATAATACATTTACATCTTTTCTACTACTACTTTACACTTTTTCCTTTCATCTAACTGTAAAGATGCCAGGAACCAGAGGAAACAAGCTATTTGAGATATACTAAGATTTTGGGTGTGGTGTATAGGTGTATGTGCATTTGTGTGTGTGTGTGTGTGTGTGTGTGTGTGTAGGGAAAAGGTAGGGAAGATAGGGAAATCATGGCAAAGATAGGGAAGGTAACTGGAACAAGGAAACCTTTGTTATTATAATCTTCCTTGTACTATGAGCAGAATGTAAATGAATTAGTTTATGGCAGCTGAAATTCGTATCAACCAATTAGTACAATGGTGTCTGCCTACAAATTCATTTCTGTTTTTCCAGCAAAATGAAGGGAATGCCTTATCAAAGTTCCTAAAGTTGATAGTGACTAAATTTTACTTCAGTAGGTTTATTATTTCTATAACACACATACATACACCTACTCTGTTCTGTAATTCCAGACACTTAATTCAGTAATTACCTGACTGGTTTAATCTATTTTTTGTCATTACTGCATGTCATGGCAAAGACTTAATCACTGAAATAATTTAATTGTTAGACTTTATTATAAGAACTTTTCTAAAAAACATCTTTATGTTATTATCATTGTTTTAGCTACATATGTCTGCATATGTGACAGCCTATATATGAAAATGTATATTGTATATATAATATATATATGTGTGTGTATGTATGTACATGTATGTGTGTGTGGACAAATACGTAACATAATTTTGGCATCTTCCTGGCCCTGACAGTAACGGAGTAGCATTTTAATAATAATAGCAATATGTTCTAATTTAAAATATATAAAAATTTTATAGTAGATTCGTAAAATCTAGTATAAATAGGAAAAAATAGGAAAATAATACCATGCATGGTATTTTTATTACTAGCTTGGGTAAATAACAATGGCACTGTACAGCTATAAAGCTTAATCAACTGACAGAGTAAAATGTTTGTCATGTTCCATAGACTAAAAATGTTTCCATACAAGAAAAAAATGAGTTCATTTGATTTTTCCAAAGGGTAAAAAACCTTAAAAGAACCACAACATTCAGTTTAGAGTTTGACCTTACAATACAAACATTCTTCATTCATTCATTCATTCATTAACAATTATTGGCAGAATGCCTATTACCTCACATTAAAGGTCTATTTACCTCAGTCCCCATTACCCAATACATCATGTCTGGCTTTAAATAAAAAATGGCAAGACATGCTGAAATACATTTAAAAGGGACCAAACAAGCATTAAAACTAGGCTGAGATATTATGCAAATTTTGGAATTAACAGAGAGGGAATTGAAAATAATTATAATTAATATGTTAAGGGCTCTAATGGAAAAAGTAGACAATATAGAAGAAAAGATAGGTAATATAGGCAGAAAAATGAAAACTAAGAATCAAAAGGAAATACTAGAAATCAAAAACAGTGTAACAGAAATGCAGAATACCTTTGATGACCTCATCAGTAGACTGGACTCACTGAGGAAAGAAAACAGTGAGCTTGATGACAGTTCAATAGAACCTTTACAAATTGAAATGCAGAGAGAAAAAAGAGTGAAAAAGAATCCACCCACACAACAAAACAAAATAAAACATCCATGAACTCTGGAACAATATCTGAAGGTATAACATAAATACCGGAGATAGAATAAAGAAAGAATGGAGCAGAATAAATGTTTGAAGTAATGGCCACGCATTTTCCAAAATTAAGAACAGACACCAACCACAGACCCAGGAAGTTCAGAGAATACCAAACAGGATAAATACCCAAAAAATCTATACCTATGCATATTGACTCAAACTACAGAGGACAAAAGACACAAAGAAAATCTTAATAGAAGCCAGAGAGAAAAACAGAACAAAACAAAACAAAAAAACCTTACTTCTAGAGGAACAAGGGCAGGAATAACAGCAATTTCTGATCAGACACCATGCAAATTCTATACCCAGTAAAATTATTCTTCAAAAGCTCTGGAGGATAAATAAATACTTTCTGAAACAAACAAAAACTGAGGAAAGTTATTATCAACAGACCTGTACTGAAAGAAATGTTAAAAGAAGTTCTTCAGGGAAAAGGAAAATTATTTAGGTCAGAAACTTGGATCTACATAAATAAAGGAAAGGCATCAGAAAAGGAATAAATAAAGCAAAAATAAAATCTATTTTTCTTATTCTGAATAATACAAAAGATAACTGTTTCCTAAAAGTAATAATAATAGTAACAATATATTGGTGATTATAGTAAACAGTTAAATGAAATGAAGTACAGCACTGTCATAAGAGATTGGAATGAGGAACTGAAAGTATGCTGCTATAAGGTACCCGCACTACACATGAGGGAGGCTACTGTTATTTGAAGGGGGACTTAGATTAGTTATAATATATATAAACATATATGTATCTATGTATATATATAATTAAATATGTTTTATATTAAAATTTTATGCTAAAACTCGAGAAACAATTAGAATTTTTAAAAGAAGTATAACTGATAAGCTATGAGAAGACATAAAACGGAATCATATAAAATGTTTAATTAAAACCAGAGAAAGGAGAAAAAGAGAAGGAAAACAAACACAGTGCAACAAAGAGAAAAGTTACAAAAATGGTAGATATTAATTCAACTATATCAATAATCAATTTAAATATAAATGGTCTAAATACATCAATTAAAAGACAGCAATTACCAGAGTGAAGAGAAATATAAGAGCCAACTGTATGTTGAACATAAGAAATTCATTATAAATATAATGACCCAGCTAAGTTAAAAGTAAGGGATGGATAGAAAATGATATACCATGCTAACATGAATCAAAAGAAAGCTGGGGTAGCTATATTAATTTTAGACAAAGCACACTTCAGAAAAGGGAAACTTCTCAGGATACAGAATGATATTACATAATAATATAGAGATCAATTCTCCAAGGAGACAATTATAGTGTAGGCATTTAACCATAGTATCAAAACATTTGAGTCAAAAACTGATAGAAAAGCATGGGGCAATATACAAATCCACCATTATAACTGGAGACCTCCACACCCCTTTTTCAATAATTGATAGATCAAGCAGGAAAAAAAAATCAGTAAGGATACAGTTGACCTGAACAGCACTATCAATCAACTTGATCCAAATGACATTTATAGAACACTACATACAAAAACTGCAGAATACACATTCTTCTCAAGCTTGCATAGAATATTCACCAAGATAGACCACACTATAGGTCATAAAAGACACCTTAACAGATTTAAAAGGATAGGAATCATACAAAATATGTTCTTCAACCACAATGGAATTAAACTAGAAACGAATAACATAAGGACAGTTGGAAAATCTCAAAATATTTGGAGATTAAAGAACATCTGTAAATAACGCATGTCCCAAAGAAGATGTTTCAAGAGAAATTTTAGAAGTATTTTGAACTAAATGACAATGAAAATACAGCTTATCAAAATTTGTAGGATGCAGCAAAAGCAGTGCTTAGAAAGAAATCTATAGCATTAAATGCATATATTAAAAAAGAAGACATAAAATCAAACATCTAAGCTTCCACCTAGGAAACCAGAGAAAGAACAATTTAAGCCTGAAACAACAAGAAGAAGAGAATAAAAGTGAGAGCAGAAATCAAAGAAATTAAAACAGAAAAAAAAGAGAAACCAAAGCTGATTCTTTGAAAAGATCAATAAAATTGATAAATCTCTAGCCAGGATAACCAACTAAAACAGAGAGAAGACACAGATTACCAGTATCAGAAATATGGGTTATCACTACTGATCCCTTAGACATAGAAAAACAATAATAAAGAAATAATATGAACAACTCTAAGTCAACAAATTTGATGACTTAACTGAAATGGACCAATTCCTTAAAAGACACAAACTACCAAAACTCACACAGTTTATAAAGAAATTAAATAATTATTAACCTTACAAATTAGAAAATACAAGGCTCAGATTATTTCACAAGTGAATTGTATTAAACATTTAAGGAAGATACTGTACCAATTCGCCACAATATTTTCTAGAAAATGGAAGCAGAGGAAGCACTTCCTAACTCTTTCTGGGAAGCCAGCATTATACAAGAAAGGAAAATAAAGACCAATATCTCTCATGCAACAATCCTCAACAAAATATTAGCAAATCAAATCCAACAACATATTGGGTTGGCCAAAAAGTTCAGGTTTTTCCATTAACATGTTACGGAAAAACCCGAATGAACTTTTTGGCCAACCCAATACAAAAAGAACTATACATTATGACCATGTGGAATTTATTTCAGGTATTCAAGGCTGGTTAAACATTCAAAAATCAACCAATGTATTCCATAACATCAACAGGGTAAACATGAAAAACAGCATATAATCCAAAAATTGATGCATAAAAACCATTTGACAAAAATCCAACTCCCATTTGTACTACAACTCTCAGCAAGCAAGGAATAGAAGGCAACTTGCTTAACTTGATTAATAATATCTAGAAAAAATTCCTACAGTTATACTTAATGGTGAGAAACTAGACACTTTCACCCTAAGATTGAGAACTTTCAAGGAAAGTATGTCTTCTCACCCTTCCTATTCAACATCATACTGGAAACCTTAGCTAGTGCAGTAAGACAAAAATGAATGAATGAACTTTTAAAAAGATATAGAGATTGGGAAGAAATGAAATTGTCTTTGTTCACAGATGACACAATTTTTTCTATAGGAAATTCCAAAGAGACGCAGACAAACAAACAAAACCTCATAGAATGACTCAGAAAGTATAGCAAGGTCACAGAAAGTGAAGTAATGTACAAAAGACAACTGCTTCTCAATATACTAGCAAAGAACAGTTGGAACTTCAAGTTTAAAACACAATACTGGTTACAATAGCAACAAAAAATTAAATACTTAGCTACATATCTACAATATGCACAAGATTCATATAAAGAAAACTACACAATTCTAAAGAAACAACTGAAAGATCTAATATATGAAGAGATTTTCTGTGTCAATGGATTAGAAGACTCAATATTGTTGATATTGAGTATTGATATTGAATACCGAAGATGTCAGTTCTTCCCAGCTTGATCTCTAGATTAAATAAAATCCTAATAAAAATCCCAGCAAGCTACTTTGCAGATATTGAAAAATGGATTCTAAAGTTTGTATGCAAAGACAAAAGACCCAGAACAGCCAACACACTATTGAAGAAGAAAATGAAATTGGAAAACTCACACTAGCAATTTCAATACTTACTATAAAGCTACCATAATCAGGACGGTGTGGTACTGGCAAAAGAACAGACACATAGAACAATGGAACAGGGCAGAGAACCCAGAAATAGACACACAAATATAGTGAACTGATCTTTGATAGAACAGACAATTTTGTACTTACTCAAATTATGAAAAAATAGGATTTACTGTAAAAGTTCTCTTCAGAACATGAAACCAAAATTAATGACATGTTGTCTATCCCTTCTGTTAACCTCTACACATTCCAATTCTCTTAGGCTTTTAACAAGATATGCTACAACTGTATTATATTTCATTGATCAAAGATTTCCAATGTAAGACTACTGACTTCAGAATCATGTACATAATGCTAAGCTTAGAAGTAATTTTTATTTATAAAAGATAAAAAATATATCACAATGACTAGATTCATGATATTTCAAACCTCACAACTGAAATATTTTAGTCTATGTTGGCAACACATCATTGTACCAAAGTTATAAAGTATTTTCTAATTTACATAAGTTATATGTCTGTATAACTGCAATAGAAAAACAGAGAAAATAGGATATCCATTAAGGAAATCACTATTCCTTGATTCTTTTTCAACTGGAGGATAAGTTTTAATTGTCTTCAATAAGAGAAGGGTTTTAAAAAATAATTAAAAAAAAATTGAATCTCAAAAATCTTAAGAACCTTAAACCTTGATTAAGAACCTCTTCACTCTGCCAAAAGACAGAATTTTTCTATTGGTTTCCATATAACATATTAAGGTTAGAAAAATATAGCAATATTCTTTTCTAAACCTGATCTACTGACATTATTCAACATACTACAAAATAGGAACCAAAAAACCAGAAATAATATTATACAGGCATTAATGTTCAGGTTCGCATTAAACTTGATTCTGAAAAGATCAAGGTTAAGAAATATATTCATCGGTCTAAGAGCCTAGACAAACCACAATATAAAAACTGGATAAAACAGCACATGCAGGACTTCCCTGGTGGCACAGTAGTTAAGAATATGCCTGCCAATGCAGGGGACACGGGTTCGAGCCCTGGTCCGGGAAGATCCCACATGCCGCGGAGCAACTAAGCCCGTGCGCCACAACTACTGAGCCTGCACTCTAGAGACCGCAAGCCACAATTACTGAGCTCTCCTAGAGCCCATGCTCCGCAACAAGAGAAACCACCTCAATGAGAAGCCCGCACACCACAATAAAGAGGAGCCCCCAATCGCGGCAACTAGAGAAAGCCCGTGGGCAGCAACAAAGACCCAACACAGCCAAAAATAATCAAAAAAAAAAAAAAAAAAAAGAATGTAAGCATAGTTCAACATTAAGAAATCTATTATTTATATCACTATATATCAACAAATATGTATTAACCACATATTTATAAATTAAAGAAAAAATCATGGGAAACTCATATAGTGTGAGGCAGGCACTATTCTAAATACTTTATATATAATAACTCCATAATTTATCACAATTTCTCATTTTGCAGCTATGGAAAACAAGACACAGAATAACTTGCTCCAGGTCGTAAAGCTGGTAAGCAGCAGATCAGAGATTTGAATTCAGGCAGTTTTATCTCAGCATATACCAAAAAAAAAAACCAAGATAAAATTCAATACTCATTAGTAATTTACATAAAAATAAGTTGAAAAAATAGAAATGAGATTTAATCATGTCTAATGATAAAACATTAGAATTATATCTACTAAAATCAAGACTGAGACTGAGATACCCTCTATTACTAATTATATCCAAGATTTTATTGGATACCCTAGCCAAAACAAGATAGATAAATAAATAAATCTAGAGGTACAGATATTGGAAAGAAAGAGCCAAAACATGAATTATTTGGAGAAATTACAATTGACTGCAGAGAAAATTCAAAAGACTCACTCCTAAAGCTAATAAAAGTGTTTAAGTGGCCAGATATAAGATCAACATTAAGAAAAATTAATGACTTTTCTGGATTCAACAATAATGAATTAGAAAATATAATGAAAAAGGATACTGTTTACAAGTTAGCAATAACAAAAAATCCTAGAAATTTTTTAAAAAGGAATAAGACCATATGAAAAAATAACAAATCTAAACCAATGGATATAATAAACACCTTAATAAATGGAGAGAAATACAGTCATCCCTCAGTACCCACAGGGAACTGGTTCCAGGACCCACTCACAGATACCAAAATCCATGAATGCTCTCATGGAGCATGAGATGAATGCTCATGAATATATGTCCCTTATATTAAATGGCATAGTATTCACACATAACCTATGTACATCTTCCCATATATTTTAAATCATCTCTGGATTATTTATAAAACCTAATACAATGTAAATGCTATGTAAATAGTTGCCACTGTGCAGCAAATTCAAATTTTGCTTTTTGGAACTTTCTGGATTTTTTTTGCCAAATATTTTCCATCTATACTTTGTGGAATCCACAGATGTGGAACCCATGGATACAGAGGGCTGACTGTATTATGTTCCTTTTTATAAATTCAATGAACTGCCATCAAAATTCCTATACACATTTTTATGGAAACTTAAAAATATTTCTCATGTTTATTTGGGAAAGAAATGTACAAAAATGGTGAAAAAATCTTGAAAATGCAAAACAGTGTCAAATATAATGAAGCTACAGTAACTAAAACAGAAGAGACAAAAACAGATTTCAAATACAAGTTGTCAGATACATTACAAAACTGCAGTGATTAAAATGGAATAGACAAATACATAAAAGGTACAAAATGTGGTTCATAACAGGCTCATGGATATAAAGAAATACAACATTAAATTTAAAAAGCAAAGCATATAGGAAGATATCATCTTTATAAAAAAACACATTTATATGTGTGAATGTAAAGATTGGAAATCTATGTGTCAAATGTGACAGTCTGAGGAAGATGGCATCATAGGAGAAAGGGGTAAATGGCAATTTTTGCTTTTCATTAGGTATAAAAATTATCACACATGTATGACATATAAAACTACATACATAAATATATATTACTTACTTCAGAGTAATTACAAGAATTAACGTATTATGTATTTAGTGCTTAATACAAATATCAGATGAAATTGAAACAACATATTAAAATGTTAGTGCTAAAATTAAAAAGTAATATTGTAGGGCTTTCTCCCACTTCAGACATTGCATAACCTACCAGTCTACTCCAAGCATAACTAGGCATATACTCAATCACTGTGTTCAAAATTTGATTTTAATTTAGATACTTCTAAATCTATTAGACCTAACATTTAAATTACAGACATTTCTCATGCTTGATGAAACACAAAAGGGAATATTGTTGTAAAAATTTTTAAATTCAATATTTACTTTATCAATTCCCCATGTTTAAAAAATGATTTTACATATTATATTACTTTAATTTAACATATGTTTCAGATTTTTTTATATAAGCTCAGAATTCAATATCCACAGTAGCAACAAAAGGTAAGTATTAATTCAAAAGACATTAATTCAAAAGATACAGAGATTTAATTGTCAAGTTGCACCCCTTTTAGATTTAGTATTCAAAGGCCTATGGTTCCACAGATAAAAACTGAGTATATAGTAGAAACTGGGAATGCAAAAATAAGTAATGATCCTTACTCTCAAGGAGAGAGGAGTTAAAAGAGCAGAGGGCTCCTAACTATCTTAAATGTATTTATATTTTCATGCTGAATCACCTCTTAATATAATAATTTCATAAGTCTACTACTGTGAAAGAAACTAAATATATCTGTCCTAAAATTGTATCTTTTAAGATTTAGAGTTCTTAATTCAACTATCATGTCTAAATACTTATTAACTTTACCATCTTGCCAATAAGCTTTATTATGTGCACAATTCCTTAGTGATAGTTATTCTATAATAACAGTTATAAAAAACAGAAGTTGGGACATACGGCAATTCTTAAACTTTAAATTATTACTAGGTTTAATGTATGCAGATCTGAGCCCTCTGCTCTTTTTACTTTATGCCAGTTCTCTGGGGCTCTACCTTTATGAATAACTGCTAAATTTATATATTCGGCCCACATCTTTCTTAATAATTTTAGCCTTGTAACTGTCTTCTGTACATTTCCACTTAGATGTTCTACAGGCATCTCAACCTAAACCTATAAAAAACTGAACTCATTACTCCTTTACTTAAAAAGGTTCCACCTTTATTTCAGTGGGTGGTACTGATGAGTCTACAGTCTCACTCACTAAGGTAGAAAGATGAGAATAATACTCAGATGTCCCTCTCTCATCACTCACACTTAACCAAGTATCAAACCTTGCTAATTTTATCTCTTCAATATGTCTTTAGTCCATCCAAATGCCACTACCCAAGTTGCAGCCCTCATCATCTATAACGTATACAGCAGAAAGGTTTTGGAGCCATCCTAGAGCCAGAGAGCTTACCTTCAACCCTGGCTTAACCACTTAATCTCTCTGTGTCTCAGTTAATTCACCTGTATAATGGGTAAAATATGTATTATTGTGTGTACTCACTGTGTTTAACACACTTCTAGAAAAACTGCAATCCTCCCCACCCCCCAAATAATATTTGTAGTATTAACTTGGACAAATGCAACAGCATGGTTTCCTATGTGAAAGTCATATCCCATACAGCTTCCAGAGTGACCTACCTAAAATAAAAATCTTATCATGCTATTTCTGTTCAGAATTACTCAGTGACTTTCCACTGTTCTAAGACATAACATGCAAGCTTGTTATTATATACATAAGGCAATCTATCATCTACTTTTTGTCCACCTCACTAGTTTCATTTCACAAGTTCTTGGTTAGGCATTTCAACACCCAGCATCATTAAACTCCATATAGTTATCATGATGCATCATATTCTTTGATATTTCAGGTGCATGGCTCAAAAACAAAAAAAACCAAAAAACCTGCAAACGGAGAATTTCAATCCAATGTAAATATCCTTCAAAAGTGAAGGTAAAAATTTAAAATTTCAGACAAATAAAAGGTAAGAGAATAAGTTGCCAGGAAAATTGCACTATGAGAAATACTAACGGAAGTTTTTCAGGTATAAGTTTTTCATCTACATAATATATGAAAATGTGGATCTATTTACATCAAGGAATGAAAAAAGCACCTGAAATGGTAAGTGTGTGTATACTTATAAAATACATTGTTTCTTATTTTTAAATTTTGGTAAAAGATAATTGACCATCTAAAGCAAAAATAATAACAAGGTCTTATAGGATTTACAATATAGAAAGAAGTAGAAATCTATGACAACAATAAACAAAGGATGAGAGGGAGGAAAAGGAAATACAGTATCTTATAGGTGAATTACAGAAATTTTATTTAAAAATAAACTGTGATAAAGATCCAAATTGTAAACTATAGAGCAACCACTAAAAAATAAATAAATAAACCAAGGAGGTATAGCTAATAATTCAATAGTAAAGATTAAATAACACATTTTTAAAATATTTAGTTAATTAATAGAGAAAAAGTGCAACAAAAATAGATAGGAAAAACTAGAAAACAAGCAACAAGATTAATGACCAAAACCCAGCTGTATCAAAAATTACATTAAATGTAAGTGGACAAAACAATATAGTTAAAAGATAGGAACTGTCAGACTGGATTTAAAAGAGCAAAACCCAAGTTGCCCAAAAGAAGTCCACTTTAAATATAGACATATGGGGACTTCCTTGGTGGTCCAGTGGTCAAGAATCCACCTGCCAATGCAGGGACATGGGTTTGATCCCTGGTCAGGGAACTAAGATTCCACATGCTGTGCGGCAACTAAGCCCATGTGTCCCAACTACTGAGCTCGCGCGCCTCAACTAGAGAGCCTGTGTGCTGCAAACTACAGAGCCCACACACTCTGGAACCTGTGCACCACAACTGCAGAGCCCACACGCCCTGGAGCCTGTGCACCACAACCAGAGAAGAGAAAATCCACATGCCACAACTACAGAAAAGCCTGCATGCCACAACAAAAGTTACTGCATGCCTCAACGAAGATCCTGAGTGCCACAACTAAGACCTGATGCAGCCAAAAAGAAATGAATTAATTAAAAAAAAAAATTTAAAAACACACACATTAAAAGAAGGCATAGGTAAGTTCATAGTAAAAGGATTTAAATATATACATACATATATATATTCCATGTAAACTGTATTAATGAGATAAAATAGGTTTCAGAACAAGTAATACTACTAAGTATAAAAAGAGATATTTCATAATGTTAAAAGGTTGATTCATCAAGAAGACATAATAATACTAAATGTGAATGCACTTAATTAGAAAACTTCAAAATACATGATGTGAAACTGACAAAAATGAAAGAAGAAACAGACAAACCTACATATACATTTAGAGATTTCAACACTTCTCTATTAGTAATTGATAGATCAGCTGTAAAGAAAAGCTGTAATACTATAGAACACTTGGACAATTACGAAAATCAATGAAATCAAAATCTGTTTTTCTTTTAAGAAAACAGTAGAATTAATAAACCTTTAGCTGTATTGATCAAGAAAAAAAGGATAAGAGACATTAGCAAGATGGCAAAATAAGTAACTCCTGACTTGGCTCCCTTCACAGAAAGAGCAGCTAGCAAATATCAGTAGATAAGATGCCTTTGTGAAGAACCCAGAACCCAGGGATGAGTTAGAAGCACCCACTTGAACCAAAACACAAAACAAGACAAAAACAAGAAAAAAAATAACAAGAAAAACCACATTAGAAAAGTAATAGGGGGACTTCTCTGGTGGCGAATGGTTAAGCATCTGCCTGCCAATGCAAGTGACACAGATTTGATCCCTGGTCCAGGAAGATCCCACATGCTGCACAGCAACTAAGCCCATGTACCACAATTACTGAGCCTGCGCTCTAGAGCCCATGAGCCACAACTACTGAGCCCATGTGCCACAACTGCTGAAGCCTGCATGCCTAGAGCCTGTGCTCTGCAACAAGAGAAGCCACTGCAATGAGAAGCCTGAGCACCGCATCGAAGAGTAGCCCCCGCTTGCCGCAACCAAAGAAAGCCCACGCACAGCAATGAAGACCCAATGCAGCCAAAAATAAAATAAATAAAATACATAAATGTATAAAAAAAGAAAAGAAAAGAAAAGAAAGGTAATAGGAATAGTTTCACTTTGACTGCATTGTCCCTCTCCCAGGGCAGCATATCACTGCACCAAGTGTATCTCCCTGGGCCTACAGTTATGCCAGTGGAAAAAGGAGATCTCAAGGTGGCCATCCAGTTTCCCCAGCATTCCAGGACACGTACCAGGAGAACCACTTAAATACTGCCTCATGGGGATCACTTTGGGAATCAGATAAAGATGGGAAAAGGGAGCATGAGGCTCACAGCAATGAACACTTTGCATTCTTGCTAATGGTGGCACCTGAGCAGAGATCCCAGTGGCTGTGCTCATCTGCAGAGTTGAACTTGTGCCCATTTCTGGCTGGGCAACTTGCTTGGCAGTTTTTCCAGGTTTGCATCCCTTGTTATTGACCTCTCTCAGCCATGGACCCATTCTAGAGCCCCACACAGGAAAACAAGTCATTAGTTTGCTGACCAGAGCCTCCATCCCTACTCAACCAGGAAGCCTGGCCAGCGATGCCAGGTAGCTATGCAGCTCATCTGACATTCAGCCATGACAAAGAAGCATATCAGTAGCTCAACACAACTGCTGCAAAAGGCTGGAAGAGGAGATAGTTTCCTCAAATGCATAGACACCAGTGCAGATACAAAGATCACAGAGAATCAGGTACACTTTCAGGATCAAAGGAGACTAATAAGCTCCATTGACTAACCCCAAAGAAATACAGATCTATGAACTATCTGAAAAAGAATCAGAATAACTCTCTTAAAGAAATTCAGTGAACTGTAAGAAAACACAGATAGATAACTCTAAAAAAGAGACCATTAAAACACACACACACACACACACACACAGAGAAATGCTGCAGCTGAAGAATACAATGACTGAACTGAAGAATTTAGTAGAGAGCTTCAACAATGGACTTGATAAACAAAAGAAAAAATCAGTGAATTGGAAGAAAAGTCAATTGAAGTTATCCCATCAGAGAAGCAAACAAAAAAGAATGAAAAACAGGGAAGATAGCCTATGTGAATTATGCAATATCATTAAAAGAAACTATCTATGCATTATTAGAGAAAGAGAAGGGAGAAGAATGGGGCAGAAAGCTTATTTATAGAAAGCAGCAAGGGAAAAAAATTACTCACATACAAAGGAACACCCCCATACTCTATCAGCAGACTTCTCAGCATAAACCTTGCAACCAGGAGAGAATGAGCTATATTTAAAGTGTTAGAAGAAAAAAACTGTCAACCAAGAACACTTAACAAAGGACAACTGGCAAATTTGTCCTTTAGAAATGAAGGAGAGATAAAGACTTTCTCAGATCAAAAAAGCTGAGGGAGTTCATCACCACTACACCTGCCTTACAAGAAATGCTGAAAGAAGTTCTTCAAGTTGAAATGAAAGGATGCTAATAAGTAATACAAAAACACAAGAACATATAAGACATACCGGTAAAGGCAAGTATATTGTCAAATTCAAAATATTCCAATATTGTAATATGGTAATGTGTTAATCACTTTAGCATAAAGGTTAAAGAACACATAAAATATAATTATAAAAATCTATAGCTACAATAATTCGTTAATCAATCACAATATAAAAGATGTAAATTGTGATGTCTAAAATATAAAATATGGGGAGGAATAAAAAGGTAGAATTTTTTTATGCACTCAAAGTTAAGCTGTCATCAGCTTACAATAAAATGTTATATCTATGTTTATGTAAGGCCTGTGGTTACCACAAAGCAAAAACCTACAGGAGATACACAAAGATAAAGAGAAGGGAATCAAAGCATACCACCAAAGAAAATCATCATTCACAAAGGAAGACAGCAAGAAAGGAAAAAGGAAACAAAAGAATTACAAAACAGCCAAAAACACAATTAATAAGATGGCATTATTAAGTCCTTATCTATCAATAATTACTTCAAATGTAAATGGCATAAATTCTCCAATCAAAAGACACAGAGTGGCTAAATGCATAAAAAAATAAAAAGACAACCATCTGCTGCCTACAAGAGACTTAACTCAGCCTTAAAGGAAACAAATAGGCTCAAAATGAAAGGGTGGAAAAAGATATTTGATGCAAATGTAAACCAAAATAGAACAGGAGTAGCTACACTTATAACAGGCAAAATAGACTTTAACCCAAAAACTAATATAAGACGAAGTAGGTCAAATATTATAATAAAGGGGTCAATTCATCAAGAGAATATAACAATTGTAAAGATTTTATGCACCTAACATAAAAAGTACCTAAATATATAAAGCAAATTTGAAAAAGAAATTAATAAAATAATAATTGATGGGGATTACAATATCCTCACTTTCAATAATGGATAGATCACTCAAAAAAATCAAGAAACATTGGACTTGAATCACACTTTAGTTCAAATGGTCTTAAAAGACACATACAGATCATTCTATCCAACAGTAACAGAATACGCATTCTTCTCAAGGTTACACAGAACATTCTCCAGAATAGATCACATAATAGGTCACAATACAAGTCTTAACAAATTTAAGAAGATTGAGATAATTTCTAGTCTCTTTTCTGACCACAATAGTATAGAACTAAAGTCAACAACATGATAAAGCAAGAAAATTCACAAATACATAGAAATTACACAACATACTGCTGGTCAAAGAAGAAACCAAAAGAATAATCAAAACTATCTTGAGACTAATGTAAATGGAAACACAATATACCAAAACTTAAGGGATGCTGCAAAAGCAATTTTAAGAGGGGATTTTATAGCAATAAATGCCTACATTAAAAAATTCAAATAAATAGGCATCTAAATAAGAAAGGAAGAAGTAAAATTGTCCCTCTTTGCAGACGTTATGATCTTGTATACAGAAAAATCTAAAGATGCCACATAAAAATTCTTAGAATAAATGAATTCAATAAAGTACAGGACACAAAATCAAAATGCAAAAATCAGTTGTGTTTCTGTATACTAACAATGAATAACCTGAAAAAAGAAAAAACAAAGAAAACAATCTCATTTAGAATAGCATAAAAAATATTAAGGAATAAATTTAGCCAAGGACAGGAAAGATCTCTACACTGAAAGCTATAAGACATTTATAAAAGACAGAAATAAGTGAAAAGATAGTCCATGTAAATGGACAGGGTGAGTTAACACTGTTAAAATGTTCATACTACCTAAACCATCTAGTATAGATTGAATGCAATTCATATCAAAATTTCAATGACATTTTTTATAGAAACAGAAGAACAATCCTAAAATTTGTATGGAACTACAAAACACACCAAATAGTCTAAGCAATCTTGAGAAAGAACAAAGCTGGAGTTATGACTGTTGCTGATTTCAAACTATACTACAAAGCTACAGTAATCAAAACAGTATGGTACTCGCATAAAAACAGACACATAGACCCAATAGAACAGAATGGGGAGTCCATAAAAAAAAAACCCACACATATATTGTCAACTAATATTTGAAAAGGGAGCCAAGCATAGTCAATGAGAAAAGGATAGTCTCTTCAATAAATGATGTTGTGAAAACTGGGCATTACCATGCAAAAAAAAAGAAAGAAATTGGACCCCTATCTTACACAACTCACAAGAATTAACTTAAAATAGATTAAAGACTTAAATGTAAACCCAGAAACTATAAAACTTCTAGAAGAAAACATAGGGGAAAAGCTCCTTGACAGTGTCTTGGCAATGAGTTCTTGGATATGAAATCAAAAGCATAAGCAACAAAAGCAAGAATAAACAAAGTTGGACTACATCAAACTAAAAAGATTCTACACAGCAAAAGGAGCAATCAACAAAATGAAAAGGCAACCTATGGAATGGAAGAAAATATTTGCAAACCACACAACTGATAAGGAGTTAAAATCCAAAATATAAAGGAACTCATACAACTCAATAGCCAAAACAAACAACATTTTAAAACAACATTTAAAAATGGGCAAAGGACCTGAGTAGACATTATTCTAAAGAAGACATATAGATGACCAACAAGTACTTGAAAAGGTGCTCACATCACTAATCATCTGGTAAATGAAAATCAAAACCACAATGAGATATAATCTTATACCTGTTAGAATGGCTAATAAGAGACTTCAAGAGCTGGCAAGGATGTGGAGAAAAGGGAACTATTGTGCACTGTTGGTGGGAATGTAAATTGGTACAGTCACTATGGAAAACAGTATAAAGGTTTCTCAAAAAAATTAAAAATAGAACTACCATATGATCTGGCAATCCCACTTCTGCTTATATAGCCAAAGGAAATAAAATTTCTATTTCAAATAGATATCTACACCCCCATGTTCACTGAAGCATTACTCACAATAGCCAAGATATGAAAACACCCTAAGTACCTACCAGTGCATGAATGGCTAAAGGGAATGTGATACACATACACCCCCCACACACAGTGGAATATTATTCAATCATAAAAAAGAAGGAAATTCTGCCATTTCCTTCTGTACAGCAAAAGAAACAATCAACAAAATGAAAAGGCAAACTATGGAATGGAAGAAAATATTTGCAACATGGATGAACCTTGGGGGCATTATGGTAAGTGAAATAGGTCAGATAAAGACAAATATTGTATGATCTCACTTATATTTGGAATCTAAAAGCTGAACTCATAGAGAGTAGATTGGTGGTTGTCAGGGGACTGGAGTCTGGAGGAAATGGGAAGATGCTGTTCAAAGTGTACAAACTTCCAGTTATAAGATGAAAAACTTCTGGGGGGGGCTCAGTAAAGCATGGTGACTATAGTTAATAATACTGTACTGTATACTTGAAAGTTGCTCAGAAAATGAATCTTAAATGTTCTCACCACACACACAAAAAAAGGTAATTATATGATGTGTTGGATCTATTAACTAACCTTATCATGGTAATCATTTCGCAATATATACGTGTATCAAATCATCACGTTGTACCTCTTAAACTTATACAATGTTATATGTCAATTATATCTCAATAAAGCTGGAAAAAAAGGAGAAAACACAAATTACAAATATCAGGAATGAATGATGGAACATCATTATTTATATTATAGACATAATAATATCAAGGACGAAATAATATCAACCTTATGTATACAAACTCTTCCAGAAAATAGAACACTTCCTAATTCAATTTATAAGACTAACTTTATTCTGATACCAAAACTAGTCAAAGACATTAAAAGAAAACTACAAACCAACAAATTTATTTTTAACAAATTGGGCTGAAATAACTGGATCTTCATATGAGGAAAAAAGGGAACTTCCACCCTTACCTCACACCATACAAAAAAAGTTAACTCAAAATGAACTACAGATCTTAATATAAAAGCTAAAAGTATAAAATTTAGACAAAAATATAGAAGAAAATCTTCACAATCTTGAAGTAGGCAAAGATTTCTTAGGACACAAAAACACAAACCATAAAGGAAAAATTATAAATTAGACTTCATCAAAATTTTAAAACTCTGCTTTTCAGAAGACCTCATTAAAAAATGAATGGCAAGCAAAAGACTTGGAGAAAATATTCACATTATGTATACATGATAAAGACTTTTATCCAGAATATATTGAGAACTCTTACAGCTCAATAAGAATGAAACACCTCAGTTTTTTTTTTTAATGGGAAAAGGAATAGACATTTAAGAAGATAATGAATAACAAGCACAAGAAAAGATATTCATCATCACTAACATCATTATTTATCAGAAAATAATCAACTAATTAAAGACACAATGAGATACCACTAAAATGCATAATAATGGCTAAATCAAAAAGATTTATAATAATAAATGTTGGCAAGGATCTGCAATAACTGGCACTCTCATAGATTGCTAGTGGGACTGCAAAATGGTATACAGCCACTTTGAATTAGAGTTTTCTTGTTTATTATAAAGTGAAACTAACATATACCATACTACCAGCAGCACTACCCAAGGGAAATAAAAGCATATGTCCAGACAAATTCTTGTACGTGGTTGTTCATACCAGATCTATTTATAATAGCTCCAAACTAGAAACAATCTAAAATGTGATGTGTGCTATTATGATATGGAATACTCTTCAGGGAAAAAAAGAACTATTGATACACACAACAACAACATGACTGAACCTCAAAACCATTGTGCTGAGGGAAGGAAGCTAGACACAAAAGAATACCCACTATATGAGTCCACTTAAATGAAACTATAGAAAAGATGAGTTTAATCTATAAAGATAAAAAGTAGATCTGTGGTTGTCTGGGGCCAAGGAAAGGGGAAGGAGTGTGGAGACTGACTGTAAAAGGGAACAAAGGGACTTTTTTAGGCAATGTAAATGTTGGTAGCTTGACTGTGGTGGTGGTTACATGGTTATACACATTTGTCAAAATTTCTCAAACTGTACACAAAATGCATGCATATTTATTGTATATAAATTATAACTAAATGTTTTAAAACTTACTCATGGGAAAGCAAACACTTCCAGAAAATAGAACACTTGACTCATTTTATGACTAACACTATTTCAATACCAAAACTAGACAAAGGCATTAAAGTGTCAACTACCTTGGTGTATGTTTATTATTAGCCTTCTATCAAGAAAACACAGCACTTGTACACACTGCTATTTTTTAAATGGATAACCAACAAGGACCTACTATATAGCACAGGGAACTCTGCTGAATATTGTATAACAACCTAAATGGGAAAAGAATTTGAAAAAGAATAGCTGTATGTATATGTATAACTGAATCACTTTGCTGTACACCTGAAACTATCACAACATTGTTAATCAACTATACTCCAATACAAAATAAAAAATAAAAAAAAATTTTTTTAAGTCTCCATATATTGTACACCCACAAAAAAAAAGAAAAGAAAACAGCATTGATCAAGCATTTAAAGATACTCAGGTATTTGCAGCAGGAGAGGGGAAGTTTGGATAAAGAAAACAGTAATAATAGCTTCCTAACACAGTAACCTAATTTACAATTTTATCCTGAAGTCTTGCCACATTTCTCCTTCTTTAAAAACTTCATCTCCTAACCAATCTTCTATAAAAAGTATATCTCGGGCTTCCCTGGTGGCACAGTGGTTGAGAGTCCGCCTGCCGATGCAGGGGACATGGGTTCGTGCCCCGGTCTGGGAAGATCCCACATGCCGCGGAGGGGCTGGGCCCGTGAGCCATGGCCGCTGAGCCTGTGCGTCCGGAGCCTGTGCTCCGCAACGGGAGAGGCCACAGCAGTGAGAGGCCCACGTACCTCAAAAAAAAAAAAAAAAAAAAAAAGTATATCTCTACTGGTAAGACCAAACATTGAAAATGATTTTTAAAAGCAAGACTGATAAACTCCTGCAGCTTTCAATACAACTTTTGACAATCCTTTCAAAATTAGAGTAACAGTTCACTCAATCACTATTAATTAACAAATGAGTTAAGTCAAATCTAAAAGTTTTATTGTTCACTTATTGTGAAAAAAAGTCAGACATATATAATAGTAGAGAGAGCACCATAATGAACTCCCATCCACATGTCATCAACATTATAAAATTCAAAATGTTACTATTCTTGCTTTATCTTTTTCTTTTTTCTCCTTTCTTTAATAAGCAAATCTCAGATGTCCTGCCACTTCAGTCACATATACTTCAATATGCATCTCTAAAAAATATGGATTTTTAAAAAAGATTTCATTTTAAGATGACTTATTTTTGTACAGCATGAATATATTAGCTAGCTTTCTCAATATACTACATACCTAGTTGAATTCTTGCCACCTGTCTTCAACATAATTTTTTTCAACTTCTGAAAACTATGGCAACTACATTATTAATAAAAAAATCTTTCAAAGAATATTCTTTTTTATAAGATTTCATTAAGTGTTGATAGCTTATAGCCTTCATTAAAACTAGACTGTCATTTAAATATAGGATAAAGCTCAGTTTTTCATTTGACGAGGAAACTAATTTCTTGTTTGCATAAGGGAGTGAACAGAAACAAAAAGTGGTCATTAAGGCCTAGCCAAAGAAAAGAAGTTATCCACTGCTGTTTAAAATGGATATAATATCCCTACATAAGTATGCAATGGGTGCAAAACCATATTCTACACAACCTAAAGATTGGTAGAAAGTATTCGCATTCTAGTGACTCAGTAGAGGCACTTCTCACTAATTCATGGTCGAATATTTTTCACTGTAATTAATCTGGAGATATCACCACATCACTTAACATTCATTCTACTAAATGATAAAAATTACAAAAACCTTTGTTTTATACTCTATAGAGTATAGAGCACATTATACTCTATTTGAAAAGTATACCTGATATATTTACCATGGCTATTATTTTGTTTCAGGAAGAATAGAGAGCACTATATTTTAATGATGACATGAGTTGTACTAGAGTTGACTTGCTAAATTCCTTAAAGCTAAACCCTAAGATCTTAAAAGCAAGTAAAAGGATTTTCATCAATGAATAAGACAGTGTGTTAAACATACCCTACCTAGTTGTCTGAGGACAAAGGGATAGGGGGATAGTGACATAGGAATCAACGTGGAAAGAAAGTTAATTTTTAGGGCTTCAAATAACATTTTTGAATTGAAGCATTTCTTCTGGCTTTCAATATAAAGCATTTTGTGAATTCCTCCCCCCCCCATTTTTAACACTCACATCATCAAAAAAGAATTAGCTATGAAATAAAGTTACAACAAGGCACATAAATCTTAAGAGGTATATTCTACTTCTCTTCTACATTTCTTCTACATAAGGTACAAACCATTCATCTGAGAAAGAATTAAAAGGAATTATCCATAAGGTCAACAAAAAAATCTAGGAAGCCTCAGAGTAGCTCAGTTAGAATCTTAATAAAAGATAAAAAGAGAGATAAACCCTCACCTTGCCTATTTAAGTACATATAAGAATGGGACTTATAATGCATACATTGACATTGACTAACTCATGGCTCCATGAGGTAATACTGCTCTCATACACATATTATTTATCCACTGCATGTTACTTATCCTAACCTTTCAATTTAATTGAATCTAACAGAACCTATTAAATTCAGCCTGGTTGCATAAGATTATGACAATAATTAATGAGTCAGATTTTTAAGTGAGTTGAAGATAAACTGCCTGGTTAAGAAGGCTTTTCCCTTTTGTTCCCCTGCTGTTTATTGAAATGGAAACTAGAATACCAATATTCTTAGGATTCGACTAAAAGTGTAATACTGACTTTTCCCTGTGTCTGAATTAAGTCAGGTTTGAAACTTGTTGGTTACTTGAATTCACAAATAAATCAATACCAATTTGGTAAAATTTAAATTGCAATTTTCAAAATAATGCAACAGTCTGACCCAATTTTACTCTCCCCTTTGGGAAAAAAAAAAAAGCTGAACTACAGATTTATCTCAGGAATGACCTCTGAGGCAAGTCATATAATAAGCATTCATTTTATTTGTTCTTTTTTCCCCCATCCATTTTTTCTACCAAAAAAAGCAGACTACAAAATTTAAATCATATAAACATCAGAAGTTCTTAGAAATAGGCTGCTTGTTTTAGTTTAAAATGTTTGACTATCCTTTTGAAGTTTTCAAACTTCTCTCCCTCCACATAAGCAAGCTTTTACATTTACTATTGCCTGTTATTTGAAATAAAGTAAGCGTTTTATCGCTGTTGGGTGGTGGGTTGGGGGAGGGGGAAGTCATAGGATAGTTTCTGGCACAGATTTATTTAAAACAAATATTAAAAACTCCAGTTCCTCCTGAAAGGTAGTGAGGATGATATCTCACTACTCTTGTAAATATCAGGGTTTTTTTTTTTTTCCACTGACACACAAGTGCACCTGAAAATACAAGTTGCATAGCAGTGATTACACAAACCTAGAAAAGGCATGCTCACAGCTGTTTGAAGAGTGAAAACTCAAAGTACACTTTATGGTAATGGTGTCAATGATGATTTTTAAATATATATGTATTGTCACTTGAGAAAAAGAAAGATCATTTAAACAATTCGACTGTGAGAAACTCGGTGTTGAGTGGACCACGGTAAAGCTAAATTGTTTCAAATGTACATAACAAAACTTAAGTGTGGTGCATTCACTACTCTGAGGACACTGGTCATTGAATCAGAAAGATTATTTAACAAGTCTCCAGTTCTTAAGATGATTTATCCCAATACCTTAAATGATAACATTCTCTATTGAAATCAGACAAAAAGGCAGTAAAATATGGTTGAGCACGGGCGTTCCACACAGTAGTTATGAGTTGCTCAAAAGAGTGGAGTTCTAAAATTTATTTTGATTTTCTTAAACTCACTCACTTGTGACCAATCTCATGTGCAATGGTAAAAGCTGAACCCAGGCCAATGTCTTCATTAATGCTGCAGCTCCTTTCAGGCTCACACATTCCAGCCACAGAGGCCAAGCCTGAATAAACAGAAGGAGACACAAAGGGTCAAGCCAAGGTGTTTCACTCTTAAAAAGCCCATACTTATAAATGCCTGGATTCTTTTTAATAACCTCCATGCACAGAAGGAGCAGTTGGCAAAAGGTTAACTTTCTAGTCATTTGCAAAATCACTGGGGGGAGTTTCACTTTGCCGGCTAGACATTAATATTTTTTGAACTGCAGTCAGTGCTGGAAAATGTCTAGACTAGGGGTTAGATTTATAAATTTTACTTCTGGTAACTTGGGACCACCTAGTAACTTGAGCCAGAAGAGGGAATTCAAGAAAGCATTTCTATTTTAACATTCTTCAGGCTGTAGAAAGCAAAATATATCCACATTATTTTTCTAAAAAGATCTGTTTAAGTTTAGTGGGTTCATAAAAATATACAAGCAACTTTTTAGTTACCAAAAAAAGGGAATCCCAAATGGTTTTTAAAAATGACATTTTTATAAAAACAAAAATGAATGATTCAAAACAGAAAAAGAACTGTTAAAGATGGGAGGTTTTTGCATTTTTTTAATCTTCTGAAATTAGTCCTGCAAGTGATGCAACAATTTCTATAAGTATTTTAATGGGTGGAAAGTCATCCACACATTCAGCGTGGTTCTCCCCTCTCTCATCCCCCTTAAATGCATTAGTTTTAGTAATAAAGCAAAAACTATGGTGTTAATTCACCGATTCTAGTGAAATGTTATATTACTCAAGGTATTCTTCCCTTGGGAATTTTAGTATGTAAAAGTTTTAATATTTATTTCCAAATGAATATCATGCTCTGTGATTAGTTCAAAACTTTAAAATAGTGCTGAGAAAAAAGAATTTTTGTGTGAAAGATATAATGTCATGTGTTATAAGGAAACAGATGCCAAGTCATACTTAACACACATATGTACTAAAGTTATTTAGAAGAAATTGAAGGAAAAGTAGGAAAAATATTTTATATGATAGTAGTCTACTATCAACACCCATGTATTAATAATTACCTTCCCACCAAAAGTGATTTCAATCCAATTCAATTAATATTTCTCGAATGCAATAAACAATGTTCTACGCTAGGTACAAAGTCCAGTTACACTAATTTGGAACAGTAAAAGCTATTCAATTCATATTCTTACTGACAAGAAAGCTCTAGAAATTGTGTATTTTTGTATGCTCTAATATGAAATATCAACATTAATAACCACATTGGAAAAGAGCTGAGGTTAGTGTTGGATTTGCTGATAGACTGTTTGCTTTTCCTACTGATTTATGTTACAGGGGGGGCAGGAGCTGGGGAGGAGGTGATTTTTGCCTCACAGAGTTAATAATAGTGATATCTTTGTTCTGCCCTTCCATTCACTTAGAGGTCTTGGGACTTGAAGAAGAGGAAGTAAAGAGGGACTAGTTGAGGCAGGATGACTTAATTTTTTTTGGTTAATCAAAAATATTTAATGAATATTACTTCCAAATTCCACTGAGAGAAAAAGAGACAGAGAGAGGGGAAATACAAAAAAGTCTGCAGTACATTATCTGCCTTTAAGCTACTGGGTTCAACATGGTCCATGATATGGAAAAAACAAAGCCACTCTATTTGAATATTGTTTCTGTTTTGAGCTTTATGAAATTTGGTTTAAAAAATTACTAATATTTATTGTTAAATTAACATTACTTATATTTCCTGAAATCTATTATGCCATTATCCTTTTGTTGTTGTTGTTGTTTTTCTTTGGTATGTGCCATATGGCCCTATTTTTAATTGAGAATGCCAAATGACTCCCCAAGGTGTATTTGTAAGCACAGATTTACTTATGCATCTGATATAAAATTGTTAGCTCTACTAAAAGAACAACCTAAGAAAAAACATATCTGAGAAATAACTATTTGTTGAAAGTATAAGGTAAATCTTAACTAAAATAAAAGACTAATTTAGATGCTAATGTATTTTTCACAACTTCCCACCATTTTTTCTATTCCTGTAAAACTGAAGCTGTCAAAGTTCTTATGTGTGATTGTGTTAATAGGGGTTTGATTACTATTCGGGTCATTTAGATTTCCTCAGTTTGATGGTCACAGTTTGCACCCTGAAATCTACTTAGCCAGGTTACAATTGGTCACCAGCAGTACTAAGCAAGAAAATATCCAAGAGTCAGCATGAAAACCAATATGAAAGTTACCAGAAAGACCACTCAAAAAGAAAAAACCTGATCAACTGTGCTGATAATATATTTTCCACATATTAAAATCAACACATGTATAAACAACACAATTCATTCAGTTTTCAGTATAAGAAATAGTATAAAAATAAGTTATAATGGTTTATAATTTGAAAAATAATTTATATTAGGATTGAAAATACACTGACATGTATCCAAGTATTAAAATATTGATTCTGGAAATTAATAAACTATCCCAACGTATTAGGCAGTGTTATTATTCATGTCCCAATGAAGACCATATCTCAGTGTAAATAAACTACCTTCAAAAAGCAGAATAGAATATGTATAGATACATACATATGCATATAGCTATACATATATATTTCCTCAAAATAAACACACTAGAGAATACAAGCTAGAGCTTGCACCTTCTTTGAAACTTGGTGAATATTATACCTAAAACTGATTAAGCACTTAGTAACTGCTTATGGAGTATGTACAATACAGGGAATAAGTTAAACAGTATAATTTCTACATTAAACAACACCAGTTCATTTCTATAGTA
Organism: Monodon monoceros; assembly: GCF_005190385.1. Lineage (NCBI taxonomy): Eukaryota > Metazoa > Chordata > Mammalia > Artiodactyla > Monodontidae > Monodon > Monodon monoceros. The sequence goes on from NW_021703768.1 coordinate 52,327,400, forward strand.
AACGCCTTTATATTTCCTTAAATGACTTAAAAAATACCCTTGCAGCATAAGGGCAGATATTACTCCTACATCATAGATAAGGAAATTAAGGAACAAAGAGCTAAATAAACTGTAAAAGGTAGTAATGCACTGAAACTGTCAAAGCCAGTTGTTGGTTTTCAGCTCAGGTTCCCTTCCTTTGGATTACTGTTGGTCTTGTTAACCTAAAACACTGTGAAGAAAATCTTTTTGATGTGAGCTCTCTCAGCAAAGAGTTCTTTCTCTGTGTTATGATTTTAACCAGCAAACTTCTCCACCATAATACTTGTCATCGGCAAATTGGGATTTCTCCTTTTGCTGTAAATCCTGAGGGAAATGAGGAAGGAGAAGCCTGGGAAGGCAGGTAAAATCATCAAGAGAAATTTTAATTTTCGAAGAGATGTTTCACTGACCTCTCCAGGACCTCTACTTTAAATTTGATCATCCCCAAATTCTCATGAGGCGCATAGGAACAGAATTCATAACTATTCCTTTACAGATAAGAAAAGTGAGACTTGTCAGAGAATCTAGAGAATTCACCTTCAGTTGCTTAACTTCTGAGTCTGTAAAAAGCCTCTATGACTCTAAAAAAAACCCACCATATAAAAGCCTCCTGCTTTTACTTAAAATAATTCTAGTTGCTTAACAATTTAGTCTAGTTGAAAGCTACCATTTTCCCCCATTTGTATTTGCAGTTAACTTTTAACCACTACAAAGTTATGCTCCACAACAAAATGATTTTTTAATTTCTAGAATACTATAGAATTGCTTTAAAAAAAAACAAGTGATATATGGGAAGCACAAGAAAGATAATTCTGTCCTCTCTCTCCACCTCTGGCTGTAATATTTTACAAAATTGGTTTTATTCTGTTCAGGTAATAAAATTTTCCAATAATATCTTTATTTATGAGGATATAATCTTTCCACAAAATTGGACCAAAAGAAATACTGTTCTTAATGCCTCTCCATGAAGTATCCCCTAAGTTTTTTTTCCCTTTCCTTCCTGGACTCAGATTTGAAGTTGCTGGTTGCTTTAATTTGCTCTCAAACTCCTTAGTATTTTTGGAAAATACATTACAGAGATGGATTATATGAAAATGAGTGGTAACTTTTGATTTATTATTACTGTTTGATGATTTTGAATCACCTCCTAAGCTGTTTTCAATCATCATTCTACTTGTTTCCTAGTAAGTGACATAAACACAAAGGTCAGGTTTACCAGTTTATAGGAATAATTTCAGATGTGGCAGAAAAGAAAATTACCAAATTAATAATAATAAAAAGTAAAGCAATTGGACCAAAAAGACAATCTGAACTATCCTCCCTTTATAAAAAACTTACCCAGTGTTCCACAGGGCTTATTTTTATAAGTGCAGATATCATATCTATAGAGGAGAAAAAAGAGAAATGAAATTTGTAATCTGATCAAATTTGTAAAATATTTTTGTATATTCATCACATTTCTTTCATGGAGCTCTGGTTGTCAGACCACAATCAGCGCAATTATGAGCAGCCAGCTGGAGTGTCGGCATTTTCAGCACTCTGGGGGACAAGCCAGCTGCACTATACTCACAGCCTCTGGCTGCAAGCCAATGGGACACCTGTCAGTAAGAAAGAAAGGTTAAAGTGGATTTTTGTAATTGCAAGTTCCATAAAACCATCTACCATACTGTTTTGAAGCTAGAATAGCTTGTCTGCAGATTGCTACTGCTTCTACAAAAAGCAAATGGGTGGCTTTTTATTCCCAATATCTTTTGGACCTGCTGGAATATTTTTTTATTATAGCCACAGACTATATTTTATACTTCTGAGCTATAAGCAATATTTGGAGTTCCTTTAACACAGGTTCTTGTTTAAAAATAAATTAGGGGACTTCCCTGGTGGCACAGTGGTTAAGAACCCACCTGACAATGCAGGGGACACAGGTTCAAGCCCTGGTCCAGGAAGATCCCACATGCCACGGAGCAACAAAGCCAGTGCGCCACAACTACTGCTCCTGTGCTCTAGAGCCCGTGAGCCACAACTACTGAAGCCCGCACGCCTAGAGCCCGTGCTCCACAACAAGAGAGGCCACTGCAATGAGAAGCCCGCACACTGCAATGAAGAGTAGCCCCCGCTCACCGCTACTAGAGAAAGCCTGTGCGCAGCAACGAAGACCCAACGCAGCCCAGAATAAAATATAAATAATTAATTTTTAAAAATAAAAATAAACTAGGGCAATACAGCAACGGGAATAAAATTGATATCACATAGTTTTCCTAGTTGTATACCAGCAATTTAGTGTGGTTAAAACACAAATATTTTACAAACAGCTAAATAAATAGCTCAATAGAAAGCTTTGCTAATGATGGTCAGATACTTATTCTAATGCTGTACTATATTATAACTCAATACAAAAGATGGAATCCATAATGTTGCATATTTTAAAATATATTACATTTAGAATGCTAAACAGTATTGATGTGGACATTTATTTTTAGTATTTTTATAATATCTTTGTAAACTAATCTCTAAAATCAAAACTATTCAAAGTTCTAAAGTGAGAATAAAGTTAAAAAGACTGAACATTTTTATTTGCCTACAATTTATGCTACAAATGAAAAGAGTTTCAGGAAAAATTTCACCAACTAAATGAAAATCCAGGTGGTAAAAGTTTTTTTTTTTAATTGCATATAAATAATGGTTAGTCCATAGTACTAGAGGAAGGCGTTAATACTTAATTCCATTCTTGTTCATCAGATCGAAACTTATTTTCAAGAAACAAATATACCAGCATACCACTGGTTATTCTCATTAACATCCCTAGAGACTCCCTTTGCCTATTTTTGAATTTCAAAATCTTCATCTTGTTCACTTTACATTTGAGAAAAGGGATTTCTTCTCCTCTTGCATACCATTCTCTTCTGACCATTCACATATTCATCCCCTCTCTTCTCTTGTAACTGGAAACCACAGGATTGCAGTATCTGGTACACTCTTGAATATAAGATAGAGAGGGTACTTGGTGTACTTACCAAAACACCAGAAAGTATATTCTGGATGTCACAACCAATTTATCTTGTGATTATATGTGTAATGCCTGTGACATTACATAGACAGAACCCATACCAGCAGTCTTCAACAAAATGTAAAAAAAAGGCTTCTCATGGGTAATGCAGATTTAAATGTTTAAACGGAGCCTAATTCCAAATCCTCAATTTCCATATGTACCGTTCCTAAAATTGATTTGCCTGAGGATGCACCTGCAAGTCACCAGTATTCTGTCCCTCTTTCGACTTTCACAATCATCCGTTTCTACTTTACAAAAAAGAAAGCATACTTCTCACCCATCCCAAACCTTGCTATGGTGCCTTGTTCCCCACCCAACCCTGTGGGTAAAAGTCTCCAGAGCATAATGCAAAGGGATAATTCAAGAGTGCATTGGGGGAAAACCAAGATGGTGGATGAGTAGGAGGACGTGGAGTTCATCTCTCTCCACAAATGCATTAAGAATACATCTACAGATGGAACAATTCTCACAGAACACCGGCTGGACACTAGCAGAAGACTTTGGACACTGGAAAGGACAAGAAAGATCCCCGCACAACTGGGTAGGATGAAAGAAAGAAGGGAAAAAGAAGAGGAGAGGCAGCGGAACGGGATCTGTACACCTGGGGGGAGCTAAAGCAGAGGAGAGGTTCCCGCATCCAGGGAAATCCCCTCACTGACGGGGAAATCCCCTCACTGACGGGGAAATCAGTTGGGACAGAAGGGGAGCATCTGAGGCTGTTGGAGGAGGATGAAACGGCCTGTCTGTGACAGATAGGACAGAGTGAGAACTACACAGCTGGTCCGTGCCACAGCCCTGTGCGCCCCAGACTGGGACGTGTGTCTGCTGGTGCACACGGGGGGCTGGGGGAGGCATTAAGAGCTGGAACATACGGACTGAAGAGCAAACCTGGGGGCAAAGCTGCTGTTGACTGCGAGGAGACAGCCTGAGGGGACAGGAGGGAGGAAATCCGCAACCAGGAATGCTTGTGGAGGAAGCCCAGACTGCCATAGAAGCAAGGTGCCACTGTTGACTGATGTGCAGGGGGTGGAGCCGCCATTGCAGCCTCTCTCTTCCCACGCGCCGGCCACCTGTCCCTCCACGCACAAAGAAAAGCCCCCAACAGGGCTGGCCTTCTCATGCCTGCCACCAGGCGCTACAAAAGGCCCCCACCAGAGCTGACCTTCTCGCGCCAGCCGCCAGGCACTAGGAAACGCTCCCACTAGGGCCAGATCTCTTGTGTTTGTGGCCACCGGCTTTCCCGTGCACCTGTCGCCACCGGGGCCCCCGTGACCCAGGAAGTCGTGCCACCTCTGAGCCCTGTCCTCACCGGGGCAGACCCGAATGCTCCAGGGCAGCCTTTGGAGCAGACTTCTGTGGGTAGCCCACATACAGAGGTGGGGCTAAAACCACAGCTGAGCCCCAGGGGCGGAGCAACTAAGGAAGAGGAACAAATGAAGCACCGGACAAAGGATCAGTCTCCAAAATATACAGACAGCTCATGCAGCTCAAAATCAAAAAAACAAACGACCCAGTCAAAAAATGGGCAGAAGACCTAAGCAGATATTTCTCCAAAGAAGATATACAGACGGCCAACAAACACATGAAAGGATGCTCAACATCACTAATCATTAGAGAAATGCAAATCAAAACTACAATGAGATATCATCTCACACCAGTCAGAATGGCCATCATCAAAAAGTCTACAAACGATAAATGCTGGAGAGGGTGTGGAGAAAAGGGAACCCTCTTGCACTGTTGGTGGGAATGTAAATTGATACAGCCACTATGGAGAACAGTATGGAGGTTCCTTAGAAAACTAAAAATAGAACTACCACACGACCCAGCAATCCCACTACTGGGCATATACCCAGAGAAAACCATAGTTCAAAAAGACACATGCACCCCAATGTTCACTGCAGCACTATTTACAATAGCCAGGACATGGAAGCAACCTAAGTGTCCATTGACAGATGAATGGATAAAGAAGATGTGGCACATATATACAATGGAATATTACTCAGCCATAAAAAGGAACAAATTGGGTCATTTGTAGAGACGTGGATGGACCTAAAGACTGTCATACAGAATAAAGTAAGTCAGAAAGAGAAAAACAAACATTGTATATTAACGCATATATGGGGAATCTGAAAACATTGGTATAGACCATCTTATTTACAAAGCAGAAATACAGACACAGACGTGGAGAACAAACGTATGGATGCCAAGGGGGAAAGAGGGGTGTGTGATGAATTGGGAGACATATATATACTATTGATACTATGTATAAAATAGATAACTAATGAGAACCTACTGTATAGCACAGGGAATGCTCTGTGGTGACCTAAATGGGAAGGAAATCCAAAAAAGAGTGGATACCTGTATACGTATAGCTGATTCACTTTGCTGTACAATAGAAACTAACACAACATTGTAAAGCAACTAACTCCAATAAAAATTAAAAAAAAAAAAAGAATGCATTGATCCTGGAGGATAATCCTTTATGAGCAAAGCAAGAAAAATTGAAGGGGATGACACTTGTTTTATCCTGGGAAGACCTGGGGTCTGTCAGTATGATTGTTTATAAAGCAATCTATATACCTATCTCATATTTAGAATTCAGAAGTGAGACGGTTGTCATGGAGTGTACTAACAGGTTGATTTGACCTAAAAAATGAAGTCAGGCTTGTTATTGACTGATAGTAAGTCTGACTTAGCTAAGTAGTTTGGCAACAAGGAATGATTTAGCCAGTCAGATTTTATGCAGACATTTTTCATGATTGAATGAAATAGGCAGCTCCAACGTTTTGACAAAATTTATTTAAAGCATATACACAATATATAATATGTTTTTAGCTATAGTCTCTGTAGCTACTTAAACTTGTGATAAAAAGTATTTTATTTTACTTATTTTTTTCTTTTCAACTCACTGCTTTTATTTATTTATTCATTAATATTTTTATTGGAGTATAATTGTTTTACAATGTTGTGTTAGTTCCTGCTGCACAACAAAGTGAATCAGCTATATGCATACATATATCCCCATATCCCCTCCCTCTTGAGCCTCCCTCCCACCCTCCCTATCCCACCCCTCTAGGTCATCACAAAGCGTCAAGCTGATCTCCCTGTGCTATGCAGCAGCTTCCCACTAGCCACACATTTTACATTTGGTAGTGTATGTATGTCAATGCTACTCTCTCACTTTGTCCCAGCTTCCCCTCCCCACCCCCCCCCACCCCGTGACCTCAAGTCCATTCTCTATGCCTGCATCTTTATTCCTGCCCTGCCACTAGTTTCATCAGTACCATTGATAAAAGGTATTTTAGATATCAGCTTTAATATATACAAAGTGGTACATCATTTTAAAAAATTATTTTAGGAGGCAAATTAAGCAAAAAATTTGAAAAGCACAGATAAATACAACTTATTTCCACCTCAAAGCAGTCCTTTCTCATCTCCTTTCCTTGTTCTCATTTTGCCTACACCCTTTATATTATACTCATGATGAATATTATTTCATTCTGTCACGACTGCAAAATACCTACACAAAGGCTAAAGCCACCAACAAATAATACAAGCTAAAGCATCTTAGACTAGGATAATTCTATTTGCATTTTCTTCAGCTTTCTCCAATCCTCTAATATGCCTATAGAGTTCTCCATAAGCCATTCTATAGGGAAAAGACGGGATTTCCTAGTGGCTTCTTCATTCAATTCACACTGTATCCTTCTCTATTCTATATTCACAGAGAGCAGTTATGATCTATGCTTCACCTTTAATACCAAGTACTAAAGAGCAACATTTTTACATTCATTCTTTCTTATACAGATGTACTGAGCATTTATCACATGCCCAGGTATAGTGCCATATACTAGAACCTAAAGATGAATCAGTAAGTTGTAGTCTATTTGGGAAAAGACACATAAGCAGATAAGTTACAAAATAATGTGAAAAGATGATTAAATAAAATAAATGTAAAAAAAGTTAAACTTAACACAACAGAGCCAATACTTATTAGCTATTATAATTATTATCACAGTCAAGTTATATACAAAATACTGTGGAAGTACAGATGAAGGAATGATTCTACAATAGGAAACTAGGAAACAGATTCATATATAACATAACATCTGAAACAGATTTTAAAGGCGTAGCCAGATAAAATAAAAAATGAAAGGGTATGGCATATATGGGGAACTATGAAAAGTTCAGAGAGGCTGAAACATTGAACATATAGGGTAAAATAGCAGAATACAAACTTGGAGAGTTGGTGTGGGAAGGAGGGCTATTAACTACCTTGAATGCCAAACCGGGTTTGTTTTTTCCTACAGGCAAAAGAAACTTAGAAAATAAGTTTGCATAGTAGGAAAGGTTTTTTTTTAAGTATGTTTATATGAATGTGTATACAGATTAAGTCTGTACACAGATAAATGTCTGGGAGCTTAACGGTGGGTAGGTGAGAAGGAGGTGGGAGAGTAGGGAGAATATAATGATTTCTACTCTATTATATAAATTTCTATATAGCTAATGTTTAATCAGAAAGCGTTTCACCTATGCTGGCCTCTGATTATCAACACAAGAGATAGTTTATAGCTAGTCTAATTAATGTTTAATAAATGTTGAAAATGTGTTTTTCATTGAAGAAAAAAATTAATGGTGTTCCAGATCTGTAGGTTTGCCAAAAGATTTCAGAAGCACTCTACAGCTCTTTATGAACACTTACAAGAATTCAGCAAACATTGTAGGCTTACAATACACTTAGGTAAAGCTTCTGAGACTTGTGTGTCCGCTCATTGGTTTGGAAGATCATGGTGCCAGCTGACAACTATAAGGGTAACAGAATTCTGTCCCTAAAATAAGTTCACGCACACACTGAGTGCATTTTTTCACGCAAAGTATTGTCAGAGCACCGAAATTACAACTGAAATGTCATCCAACTTATAAAATAAGGAGTATGAACTATTTTGTGCCTCCTTGTTTATTTAATAAATATTTGTATGTTTAATGAAATTTGATCTAAAACTCCCCTTCATTACAGTAGATAACAACACTCACTCACCAAACCCTCAGAGTATGCCTGATCACATTCACTTAGGTCAATTTGAAACAATAAAAATTCCTGATTGATGGAAGGAAGAGGTGATACAGTAATAAGAAAAATATTTACATGTAGCTATATCTATCATGATACATACTTCTAAAAGACTACATTGAATTTCCACTTCAACACAGAATTGATTAACACAAATATTTTTCCATTCCTTGATTGTGTGTGCTTGTTCAACATTGTGTTATCTGTACATAACAAAATGTTCAGCGTAAGTGCAAGGTAATCATTTGAGACATTTTTTTAAAATTAAAAATTGCTTTAATTCCATTACTTCCATACTTTTATAAACTTATTCTTTCACATTTTACCTTTTTAAATGTGTTTTTTATGTTATTTCATATTCCATCCATTTTCTCATAACTATTTTTCCTTCTTTTTCATGCATATATTTCTGAATCTTTCCTTTCCTACAAATATTCTCTTTGCCCCATATTTCTACAGATGATAAGAATCTTGGTGAGTTATCTAATTCAAGCTATGCTACGCTTAAACCAGGACTTCTCAAATTAGGCCGTGGATGAACCAGCTTATTTCAGCTTCTATATATATCCCTCAATCTTCTCACATCTAACCTCTAAACATCATTTTTCCACATTATGCCATGATAATCCTCACAAACTTCACACTGCACCCATTTCTTTCTCGTGATTTTCTCATTTTTACCTCGCATCAAATTCACTTTATACTCTATCAACTCTTCTCTGCCATACTATGGTTTTGCCTTATTTTCCTCCAAACCTGAGCCACTTCGGGAAAAACTGCCAAAAAAAAAAGTGCAAGGAATCTTGCTTTAACCCAAAGATATAATCTGTGTGCTTTTAGGATTTACCTTGCTGCCACATAAATTGAAGAAAGAAGAGACAGAGGAAAAGGAGTTTCCCATTACCCACTCTCAGCACCCTTTAAACAAATCGTCTCTACTAAATCTTGACCAACCCAGATGTGGCAGGAGCACCAAAACTTGGGCCTTTGGTCTAAACTACAGGCTAGGCTAAGAAGTACACTGGCATCCTAAGTAGTGAGAGAAAAGCTGAAATATGATTTAAAAAGGTTCTCTGGATTCTGAAAAACAGCACTTTATCACTGTGGTACTTTTTTCTTTGTTTTCTTTTCATGAAAGAATAATAAAGGGCTCAGTCAAGGCAGGTGAAAAAGAGCTAAGAAACGTGATCATGGGGATTCTATGTAAAGCCAGATACATAAAGGAAATCAGGGTTCCTTTTGGGTGAGTAGATGAATGCATACATTGTCATTTCCTTACCCTAAATTCATATGGTTGAATTTTGAGCAAGATCAAAACCAGAGTTGGCTAAATATGTTCCTATAACATTGGTATACTTTTCTGCTGTGGATACTTTCAGCTATTGAATCTCCTAATCACTTTGGCTAGGCATGGCTATCAGAAGAAACTGACCAAAACACATGATGAAGCTCCATTTTAAGGTCTGCAAAATATAGCACTACCTTACAATGATGAAATACCTAGATGGGTTCTTCAAACCTTTTCCAAAAACTACATTCCATTCTTATGTAAGAGAAATGATCATTGCAAAGAAGCATTCCTTTCAAAGATTTACTTTTGAAAATGGAATGAGTTAAAATCTAAACTTTGAGTCTCATTTGTTTAACACTGGGTCACAGACTAACTTCCAAACAGAATGTCCTATGTACTGTGCTGTCTCATTTTGTTCTCTTAGATGTGGTGGTGAAAGCCAAGTGATAGTGACAGAGCACTTTTCAGCTTTCTTTACATGTACTGACATAAAACACGACCTCAGTTCTAAAGACAATTGTAATAAAATAATGAGAAAAATTATTTTAACCCAATATGTGTGAGAATGTACACTACTTTTTATGATAAATGAAAAAGATTATAAGACCACCTGCCTTAGTTTGGGCTGCTATAACAGAATGTCATAGACTGGGTGGCTTAAATGACAGGTATTTATTTCTCATAGTTTTGGAGGCTGGGAATTCCAACATCAAGGTGGCCAAAGATTCACTGTCTGGTGAGAGCCCACTTCCTAGCTTGTGCACAGCTGGCTTTTCCTTGTGTGTGCACATGGCCTTTGATTGGTGCTTGCTCATGAAGAGAGAGAAAGCTCTGGTGTCTTTTCCTCTTCTTATAAGGGCACTAATAGCATCATGAGGACTCTACCCTCATGACCTCAACTAAATCTAATTACTTCACAAAGGCCTCACTCCCAAATACCATCACACTGGAGATTAGGACTTCAACATTGGAATTGGGGGAGTGGAGGGGACAAATGTTCACTCCATAACATTTGACTCCTACCCCCCAGATTCACGTACAAATTCACGTCCTTCTCACGTACAAAATACATTCATTCTATCCCAACAGCCTCAAAAGTCTTAATTCATTCCAGTACCAACTCTAAAGTCCAGAGTCTTACCTAAATATCATCTAAATCAGATATGGGTGAGACTCTATGTATAACTCATCCTGAGGCGAAATTCCTTTTCAGTTGTGAACTTTTGAAACCAGAAAAGCTATGTTTCCAAATGGAGGATTAGGCATAGAATAAATGTTCCCATCCCAAAAGGGAGAAATCAGAAGGAAGAAAGGGGTGATGGGTCCCAAATAAGTCCAAAACCTAGCAAGGCAAATGCCATTAAATCTTAAGGCTTGAGAATAATCCTCTTTGGTATGACGTTCTCCCCTCTAGAACCACTGGGGTGGTGGCATCACCCCATGGCTTTATGAGGTGGCCTCTCCCCTTCAGCTTGGCAGAGGCTGCCCACCTGGCTTCACCCACTCTGCTTCTATGAGGGCCCTCCCATGCAGCTCTGCAGGGCAATGGCCCTGCCCTTTGAAACCAGGGTAGAAGTAGTCTTGCCTCCCAGGCTGCACAGTCTGGGGCTGTGGTGGGAGTAGTAGCCCTGCTGATCTCTGAATTGTCTTTGGGGTCCTTCTTCCCTTTTCTCAAAGGATAATGCATGTTCACAGCCTTCCTTCATTACATCCTATTTTCTCTGTTTCCTTTTGTCCCAGCTGGCAGTGTTTTTCCTGGTATAATCCCATCTCTATTCCTGACTGTTTAGATGGCTGATTAGGTCTGTAGTTCATATCCACACTACTCTCCCTATTAAATGGTCAGTCAGCCACACATTTAGTGTTCTCTTTTGAACACACTTCCTCACTTTTTGCAATTTGGATAGGATGAGGATTTTCCAAATCTTAAAGTGCCAGTTCCTTTTTAGCTTAATAATTCCTTCTTCATTTCTCTCTTCTTGCATTTTGCTAAAAGCGGTCAGGAGGAACCAAGGGCCTCCTTCAATGCTTTGCTTAGAAATTTCCTCAGCTAAATATCCAATTTCATCGCTCACAAGTTCTACCTTCCACAAAATACTAGAACACAAACATAATTTGCCAAGTTTTTTGCCACTTTATGACAAGGTTCAACAAGGTTCACCTTTTCTCCATTGTCCAGTAACCCTCATTTCTGACAGAGATATCGCCAAAATGGTCTTTCTATCTGTATTTTTATCAACATTCTGCTCATGATTATTTGTGTATTCTCTAAGAACATGGAAGCTTTTTCTACAACTCTCCTCTTTTCTTTCTGAGCTCTCACCAGAATCGTCTTTAAAAAGTCCCCTCACAGCAATCTTAGGTTCTTCTAGCGGGCATCTCAAAACTTTTTCAGTCTCTACTCACTATTCAGTTTCAAACCTTCCACGCTTCTAAGTATTTGTTACTGGAGTATCCCACTTCTCAGTACTAATTGCTGAATTAGTCAGCTTGGGCTGCTATAACAAAATACCATAGACTGGGTGGCTTAATAACAAATATTGATTTCTCATATTTCTGGAGCTACGAAGTCCAAGATGAAGGTGCTGGCAGATCCTTTGTCTGGTGAAGGCCCTCTTGCTCACTTGCAGACAGACACCTCTTTGCTCTACCCTCACACGGCAGAGAGAGAGGGGGTTCTGGTCTTGTTGTCTTCTTATAGAGGCACCAATTCCATCATGGGGGCTCTACCCTCAAAACCTCATCTAAATCTAATTACTCCTGAAGGTCTTAACCTCCTAATACTATAACATTGGGGGTTAAGATTATAACATTGGGGGTTAAGATTTTAACATATGCATTTTAGGCAACCACATTCAGTCCACAACACTACTTTAAACAGCAAATTTGATTCACTTTATGAACTTCACAAGTTACATTTTTTGTAATACGCATCTCTTTATCCAAATGACATTAATTATCTTGGAAAAGTTACTTGCTGATATTTTTGAACCCTTAAAACCCAAGACCACCCATATGTATATTATCTGATGAAGTAATATATTTATTATTATTATGTGACTATATTATATAATACTTCTCAAAGATATGTCAGGGTTATTTGCTTAATAAATATTAGATATATTTAGCTACTAATTCTTGTCTTATGTCAGAGGCTACCAGTGTTTCTGCTCATGGAATGAATTAAAGATTTACCATAGATTGTAAAACATAGCCCTGGCTATTCACGTGATAATATGAATTTTCCATTCATCCTACTAGGGTTTTTCTATTGGGAAGCATAGAGATAGTAAGCAAAGAATGCCTTTGCCCTTGCAAAACTGTCCCAAGCCATTGCAAAATGTTGATCTGACAAGACTGAAGTTTTCGTATCTACGTTATAAAAGCCTACCAACACAGGATGTTCATTCCTTTATGATCATCAGTAGCCTCAATTCAACAGATTATCATTTTTGTCCTCTGGGCCTATCTGCAATAGTATTTCAATCCTTTTCCATCTCCTGGTTAACTGATTAACTTTCTCCTTGATTGTTTTGTCACTAAATCATGATATATTCTTTACAATGAATAAATTGTTTCTATATTTCTACACATTCACCAAAATGGGATATTACGTTGTTTGCACCCTGTCTTTTAGCTAACAATATATTTTGAGCATCTTTCTATGTCAGTAAAGAAATATGCACATCATTTTAATGACTTTATCAAATTCTACTGTAACAAAATTTAAACAATGCCCTATTGTTGAAAACTTAAATGGTTTCCAAGTTTTCACTGATATAAACTTAATCACAATGAAACATCACTATAATTTTGCACATTCATCTGATAATATTTTCATATTAAAATCCTAGAAGAGAAACACATTTAAGGATTATCATTCATATTGTAATGATCTCACCATTGCCCACTTCAATAACCTTATGTCCACCTCTCTCCCCTCTCTGCAATCTCAAGTAGCATTTACCTTCTTTTGGTTTCCTGAACATACCATATTTCCTTCCATTTCATGAACTTTGACCTTACTCTTACCTCTATCTGAAACACTTTTCTACCAACCCTACTCTCTTTGCTAGGTTACTCCTACTAATCTTTCAGATTCCTAGTCAATGCACTTCCTCAAGGAAGTCTTCCATGACTAGATGAGGTTCCCCTAATCAATACTTGTCGAACTCCCTAAATTTTTCCTTCATAGCTCTTATCAGACTGGTACTTTCATGTATGTGTCTTTCCCACTAGACTGCAAATTCTTTGAGATTAGGGACTGGGCTGTTTTGCTCACTACTGTATCCCAGCACCCAGCACAATGCCTGGAGCACAATACGTATTCAGTGTTTATAGAATTAATGCCCTCTAGAAAAGTTATATCAATTTATTCTACCACAATCCTATTTCCTGATACCCTTGTCACCAGTTAATGAGAAGAAAGTTATTTTAAGGTATTTAAACAAAGTTAAATAATGAAGTTATTTTTTTTTTTATAAATGTATGTATTTATTTATTTATTTTTGGCTGTGTTGGGTCTTTGTTGCTGCACACGGGCTTTCTCTGGTTGCGGCGAGCAGGGACCACTCTTCATTGTGGTTCCCAGGCTTCTCACTGTGGTGGATTCTCTTGTTGCGGAGCACGCGCTCTAGGCACGCAGGCTTCAGTAGTTGTGGCTCGCAGTAGTTGTGGCTCGCAGGCTCCGTAGTTGTGGCTCGCGGGATCTGGAGCGCAGGCTCAGTAGTTGTGGTGCACGGGCTTAGTTGCTGCATGGCACATGGGATCTTCCCGGACCAGGGCTCGAACCCGTGTTTCACTGCATTGGCAGGCGGATTCTTAACCACTGCGCCACCAGGGAAGCCCAAATGAAGCTCTTGTGTGTTTGTCAGGGAAGCAGAATTTTTTTAAAGGTACATTTAATATAGCATTGTCTTGGTAAGTAGATAATGGAATAAGTTTGATTCATTAAAAATTTATCTGCTAAAAGATTCTCTCATATTAATAGATTAAAAAACTAAACCACTTTTACAACAAATATTTACTGAGAGCTTACCATATGTTGGGATAAGGAAAAACACGGACAGGACTAACTTACTCTTCATCTGAAGATGCTTAGAAACTTTTTTAAGATCAGTAAAGGTTTAATCAGGCATCATTAGAAAGAGAAAATCTTTTCACTCTTTTACACCACTGGAGTACAATTTATTGGACTCAACTTTATTCATTTTAGTTATTTTTGTGCCCTCCTTTTCCTTTGTTCTTTCACAAGAACTGGATAACCTTTTCTCAGGGTAGCTGTATTCATCTTTTGAGCTCCAACTCTACTTATAACACCCTAATTTATATCCTTAAGTATCCCTTGTTGGGGTGAATGCAAATATCTTTTATCCAACTCTACCTTATATGTAGCTTATTATTCCTAAAGCATAACTCTGCTCATGCCATTCTCCCACTCAAAAATTCAACTCTCTCCAAAAGTCTAAACACTGTAGCTTGGAGTTCAAGAACCCTCAAAAATCTCAATTTACCTTTCTAGAATTATCTTTTACTTCTCCCTATATTTGTCTTTTATTCTAGCTAAATTTGACTGGTGGTGCAGTGGTTAAGAATCCGCCTGACAATTCAGGGGACACAGGTTCAATCCCTGGTCTGGGAAGATCCCACATGTCACACAGCAACTAAGCCCGTGAGCCACAACTATTGAGCCTGTGCTCTAGAGCCCGTGAGCCACAACTACTGAGCCCGCACACCACAACTACTGAAACTTGTGTGCCCTAGAGCCCACGTGCCACAACTACTGGGCCCATGTGCCGCAACTACTGAAGCCTGCATGCCTAGAGCCCACGCTCTGCAACAAGAGAAGCCACCGCAATGAGAAGCCCATGTACCACAACAAAGAGTAGCCCCCGCTTGCTGCAACTACAGAAAGCCTGCATGCAGCAATGAAGACCCAACACAGCCAAAAAAAAGAAATTGGCTATATACTCACCATTGTCTAAAAAGGCCCTCATCTTTCTCACGTCCCACACTTTGATCATGCAATATCCTCCTCCATTTATACTGTGAAATTCTAGACATCATTTAGGCTCAGTTCCAATATCTCACCCTTCATTATGCCTGAATTGACCTATTCCTTCTCTAATTATTACAGCATTCTGTGTTTCACAGTGTTGTTTTATACCACAGTTTCTTGTATAAACTTCATTTTCCTCCCAAATACTCTCATCGGTATTTAGGGGATATAATAAAATCTGCACCCCCCCCCCAAAAAAAAAAGAGAGAGAGAAAGTGAACAAAATATAATGACTATGAGAGTTTGATGGGTTTCTTATCCTTGGGATATTTATATTTCTCATTGTAAAATTATTAAATGGTCCTCAGATTATGAATAAGCTTTTCATGTAGCTTAGCAACAAAGAAGAAAAGTGCTGATTATGTTAACTTGTACAGTTTAGTCCACTGTCAGGCCTATTTGTCACTATAAATTAATAGTGAATAGTGAATGGGGCATTTTTATTCCATATAGATCAGTTTCAAAAGTTTGGTTAATTGTATGTCTTTAAAAGTGGATTTGAATGATAACAAAAATCAGATTTTTAAATCTCCAAGGTTAAGGGCCAGGTTCTAGAGTATACTAAATTCACCTAATTAATCAATGCTACCCTGAGTTATATATTTTCTTCTTTAGGGAGTAAATAAGAATCTCAATATTCCCTCACAGCTGTAGGAACAAACACATCATGTACTTTTAATATTAAAATATTTTCAACCATCACAGCACCTAGAACAAAAATGGATGAGATTGTTGAATAAAAAAAAGGTTCGTTTTCTAAAAAGAATAAAATAATTAATAGGTTGCTCTTTGGTTAGAAAACAAATTACCTGCCTATAAAAAAATACAGCTTCGGTCTTCCCTCGTGGCGCAGTGGTTGAGAGTCCGCCTGCCGATGCAGGGGACGTGGGCTCGTGCCCCGGTCCGGGAAGATCCCACATGCCGCGGAGCGGCTAGGCTCGTGAGCCATGGCCGCTGAGCCTGCGCGTCCGGAGCCTGTGCTCCGCAACGGGAGAGGCCACAACAGTGAGAGGCTCGCGTACCGCAAAAAAAAAAAAAAAAAAAAAACAGCTTCATTTAGTATTAAAAATTAATTTTGACATCACATAGAATGGAAATGCTTTATAAACAATGTAAAATTGATCAGTCCATTTTATATTATTTATAATATAAGGACAGTTTATACAAATAACTTTACACACTTACTACATATAAAAAGGTTTTCTTTCTAAATTTTTACTGTAGCATCCTTTTAGTTTTACAGAACATGGTAGACCACAAGAGCTCTTTGCCTTAAAATAAAGTACATAGCTTATTTTGTCTTTTTCCTCAAAAACCTCAAAAGCAAAGAAGCTATTTAAAGCAAAAAAAGGAAAAACATAATATACATGTAAAGCACTGCTCAATAGGGAGAAGAATTTTTCTATTGTTAGTATACGGGTCTTTTAAAGCTAGCCACAAGCAACCAATAGTCTAGTTCTGTTTGTCAGTACTTTAGTAGTTGATTTGCAAAGATAAATAATTTTTATTTGTGGTCAGTAAATTATTTAACAACATTGATTTTGAAAGACTGACTGTGTTTCCAAAATGCATATGAACAGGCTGCTCTTAGAAAAAAACACCACCACAGCATCTTAACATTTGTAAATATGTATATAAAATAGAAATATAACTTAAAACTTCAACATAATCATTTCTCTCTTTTATTGATATTCACCATCAAACCAATGAACAGTTGTCGTTTGTATTCTAAAACATGGTCTAGTTAAAGAAAGTGGGGAAAGAGGTCATATTGACTATCCTTCTGATTTAATGGAACATCATACTACACTGTCTTATTAACAGAATTGATTATAACTTGAATTACATTACCTCTATCAAGTCAACTAGACATATTTTCCATAAGGACTGACCATAAGTCAGAATTAACCGTTAATTTTCCTCAGTCAGAAAAAGAGAATGGGGCTTCCCTGGTGGCCCAGTGGTTGAGAGTCCGCCTGCCGATGCAGGGGACGCCGGTTCATGTCCCGGTCTGGGAGGATCCCCCATGCCGCGGAGCGGCTGGGCCCATGAGCCATGGCCACTGAGCCTGTGCGTCCGGAGCCTATGCTCCGCAACGGGAGGGGCCACAGCAGCGAGAGGCCCGCGTATCGCCAAAAAAAAAAAAAAAAAAAAAAAGAAAAAGAGAATGAAAAAAATGCAGGTTTACTTAATGAGCTACTATGATCATAAATGCCTCAAATGCCCTTTGAGCAGTCTGATGTAATCACTTAGGATCCACAGTGTTGCAAAAGATTTCACATGTCCCATAGTCACTGATTTTAACATTCTATGTGTAAAAATTTCCTAACTAAATCCTTCATGACACAGGTTAAATTGATTTCTTCTTGTTTGACCTTCAGTGAAGATTGAGACCATCTGTTCTCCATCCTTTACACAGAAATACCTCTAAGTCTTCTCTAGAATAATAATCCCTGATACTTTAAAATTTTTCTTTTAGGTTTCTTTTTCAACCCTTTAATCATCTTTGTGGTCCTCCTCTGAACTTCCTCCAAGTTCTCCATGTCCTTCTTTAGCAGTAGAGCCCAAAACTAGAAATAATGCTCTCAAAAGGGTCTGACCAGTGGCAAGTACAATGGGAAAATAATCTCAAGTTTCCCACATTCTTGATTTTTATTTATATGACCTTACATTGTGTTTGCTTTAACCACAACACTACATTGTTAACCCATAATAATCTTATTATTCCTTTATTACTGAGGGGCCTTCCAACTTTACTTAAGTATAGTCAGTTACCCTCTGGAGTTTATGATATTCTTCCTCTCTAATCATATTGCTTCATATCTGTACCCTACCATATTTCTTTATCCTATTTTCTAATCAATATTCCAATTTGCTGAATTATTTTAGTCTAACACCACTTTCTACTCTGATATAGTAAGGTATTGATGTCTCTTGCCATATTTCTCGCCAATTCCAATTTGCAATAATTTATTAAGAATATTAGGGCTTCTCTGATGGCGCAGTGGTTGAGAGTCCACCTGCCGATGCAGGGGACACGGGTTCGTGCCCCGGTCCAGGAAGATCCCACATGCCGCGAAGCGGCTAGGCTCGTGAGCCATGGCCGCTGAGCCTGCGCGTCCGGAGCCTATGCTCCGCAACGGGAGAGGCCACAACAGTGAGAGGCCCACGTACAGCAAAAAAACAAAAAAAAAATTAACTATATTAGGAAGATGGGCATAAAGTCAGTGGTTTAAATCAGTGAAATTATTATCCATAAGAGAAACAAATAAAAGAGAATGTATAAAATTGACAAATCAAAACACTGTCCTAAAAATCATATTACTTATAGACAGAGCACTAACTCTCAGAAGTAACAGCTGGAAAGGAATGGGGCGAGACTATTGCTTATTACCATAATAATACATTATTTTGGTGTTAAAATTTTTCATCGCTTTATTAAAACTTAATCACAAATTCCAAATTTCACATCAGTAAAAACTGCATGATTTAGAAATAACAATAACTCTTTTATTAAAGATTATGAAGCAATTAATAATATTCTACTTTCTGTAGATTCCCACTTAATTGAATTCACAAAACAGCCACTGAAAGGTGATATTTATAGAATTATAATGTAACTAATAGCAAGCTAGGAACTGCCTTGCAATTTATTCTGAATATTCAACAAGGTTTTCTTGGAGGGTGCCAAACTAAAAAATTATTAGCCCTAATGTAGTTAAGATAAGTGAAGTGTCATGAAACATTTTGTGGCAAGTATGAAGGCCTGTTTGGCTGGTAAATTTTTTCTATCTGCCAATTTAAAGAACCCTTAACCTTTCTTCCAAAACCACTATCCTTTTAGTCTCGTGAGCACTGTAAAAGTAGTCAACTTTTTTTAGAAGAGGTATAAATCAAATTTGAAATCCCTAAAGTGCTCTTGCTGTTTTTTGGCCAAATCTAGTATATTGTCTAGTTTTTTTCTCTTTTCTTTGCCCCTTACATTGCTTCCAAGACTAAAAATTTTTCTGAGCAAAAGTCCTAATGGCCACTCTTGTGGATTCATCATAACCCAAAGGTGTGTCACAATGCGATGTGGTAATGTTCTGTCACAAAACCATCATACTGACGTGAACATCAACGTGAATATTTCATGAAAATGAATCAATGGGTAAATATCAATAGTTAAAAGATGTAATGACAGGATATGTTAAAACTGTACAAAGACAAGGCAATAATCCAAGATGGGACCTTTTCTTAGACACAAAGAGGAAAATTCTAGAATGCAGAATGACCCTCAAAATACCAAAATAGTTGGAAAATTTATCTTCACCCAAAGTTTCAACTTCCATTATGAACTTAATGCCTGTGCTATATAGGACATGATTCTACTCTCACCAAGGAATCATTATGGCAAAAGGGAAATTGAACTGTGACACCCACATTTGGCATCACTGAAACAAGAAAAGAAAGTTTGACCAACGTAAAGATAGTACTTTACTCTTTGAAATCAAATGACTTCTCTAAATTCATCTTTAGCCTGTCATGTCACTTAGTCACTTAGGTTTCAAAATAGTGACCACTTGAGAGATAAAACACAAAGCCACCTTGGATAAATAGAATTGGGATTACTCTACCCATGAAATGAGTAAATTAGGAAATCAAACACCCTCTCTCATGCATGGCCAAGATGTTATTTTAATAAAATTATCAGCTTCATTTATATTAATCTTTTTGGAGTTTGTGTTAGTATCATAATGGGTCTAGGAACATGTTTAATGATACTAATAATACATACTCTTCATGTATGAGATTATTTCAGAAAATATGTCTGGAATAATAATTGCTGTCATAACAGTAAACTATGTATTTTAATTCGGTTTCTTTATTTTTTAAAATGCTTCCTTCCATCCCCTAATTTCATCACTGCATTCCTCACTCCTAGCTCAAACATAAACCCACACATTCATACAATAAAGTGATGCTAAGAAACCACTCATGTTAGTATGAGATTTTATTTTAGTACCAGGGCTCCTACTTTTAGTAGACATATTTTTAGCTTACATTTAAGTGATTAAAAATGTATACCTTTACAGATTTGGTCAATATATTTCATACATCCAATTTTGCAAGCTTGATAGCCAGAAAAATACAAGGAATCACAAAAAATTAAAGGCGCAGATATTTTTTAATAATAATCCACTGAAATAATCTCATTTACAAATATTTTTTATCTTGAAAATAAAATATTTTTGTGGGTCTCTTTCTAAATAGTTGTTCTCAAAAGAAAGAGCTCTCTGATCTAGGCAAATAGGAGAACTAAATCCTATTGTGGTGTGGTGTGTTCTGGTGTGTCATTGAACCTGTCTACAATTATGTCAGATGAGGAGTGCTATTCTTTCCCTCGTTTATCTCAAAAGCATATTCCATAAGAATGGAAGGCATGCAATATGAAAGGAAGAGCCAAACAACAGGACCCCACCTCCCAGGATCCAGAGAGCAGCTGGCTAGCCCCAAAGAGCCATGCTTTTCAGTTCTTGTCTTAGGGAAAATATTTTACACTTTTTCCTGTTTAGAATTTAATATCTTTTGTTTATGTATATTTTCATGCCTGCCAAGGATCGCCTCTGTGTATGTCTCTTCAAATTAATCCAAGCCAATGACACCATACTAATATTTATCACTTTGCTCAAACTCTATTTCGCTGGGAAGTTGGAATTTATTAGAGATGTTAAGTTCCAACCAAATATTGATGCAGCTGCTCCCTGGAGTTTTAAGGGTATGTTAAAATTGTGTGTTTTGGAGAATGAACAATGAAGGTGTTCAGCCTTCTACCTCTGCTTTTCTTCCATATCTCAACTCATTTTTATTTTAGTTTTAAATGAAGATATCACACATTTTTTCAGGAGTGATAAGATTAATAATGAAAAAGCCTCTAGTGCATGGAGTTTGCTGTGGAGTGTGGTAGGGGTGAGGGCAAAGAAGAAGAATGCCAAATAGTAAAAGAAAAATTAACAGAATTTACTGCACTCAAAACTATGTATAAAACTACTCCATGACCTACACATTTACAGGCAATTAATCTATGACAAAGGAGGCAAGAATATCCAATAGAGAAAAGACAGTCTCTTCAATAAGTGGTGCCAGGAAAACTGGACAGCTACATGTAAAAGAATGAAATTAGAACATTCACTAACACCATACACAAAAATAAACTCAAAATGGATTAAAGACCTAAATATTAGACTGGAAACCATAAAACTCCTAGAGAGAAACACAAGCAGGACACTATTTGACATAAATCATTGCAATATCTTTTTGATCTGTCTCCCAAAGCAAAGGAAATAAAAGCAAAAATAAACAAATGGGACCTAATTAAACTTAAAAGCTTTTGCACAGCAAAGGAAACCATTGACAAAACGAAAGACAACCTACTGAATGGGAGAAAATATTTACAGATGATATGACTGACTGATAAGGGGTTAATATCCAAAATATATAAACAGTTTATGCAACTCAACATTAAAAAATGAACAACCCGATCAAAAAATGGGCAGAAGACCTGAATAGACATTTTTCCAAAGAGGAAATGGAGATGGCCAGCAAGCACATGAAAAGATGCTCAACATCACTAATCATCAGAGAAATGCAAACCAAAACCATAATGAGACATCACCTCACACCTGTCAGAATGGCTATCGTCAAAAAGAACACAAATAATAAATGTTGGTGAGTATGTGGAAAAAAGAGAATCCTCATACACTGTTGGTGGGAATGTAAATTGGTGCAGCCTCTGTAGAAAACTGTATGGAGGTTTCTCACAAAACTAAAAATAGAGCTACCATATGATCCAGCAATTCCACTCCTGGATATATATCCCCCCAAAAAAACACCAAAAACACTAATTAGAAAAGATATATGTACCCAAATGTTCATACCAGCATTATTTACAATAGCCAAGATATGAAAGTAACCTACCTAAGTGTCCATCAACAGATGAATGGATAAAGAAGATGTGCTATATGTGTATGTGTGTGTGTATATACAAATCACACACATAAATACATACCCACATATATAAACACACACACACACACACACACACACACACACACACACACACACACAATGGAATACTACTCAGCCATAAAAAGCAATTAAATTTTGCCATTTGCAACAACATGGAAGGATGTGGAGGGTATTATGCTAAATGAAAAAAATCAGGCAGAGAAAGACAAATACTGCATGGCATCACTTATATGTGGAATCTAAAAAATACAACAAACTAGTGAGCATCACAAAAAAATGAAGCAGACTCACAGATATAGAGAACTAGTGGTTCCCAGTGGGGAGATGGAAGTTGGGAGGGGCAGTGTAGGGGTAGGGGATTAATAAGTACAAACTATTATGTATAAAATAAGGTACAAGGATATATATTGTACAACACACAGAATATAGACTATATTTTATAATAAGTATAAATGGAATATAACCTTTAAAAATTATAAATCACTATATTATACACAGGTAACTTATATAATATTGTACATCAACTATACTTAAATTTTAAAAAGGCTTGAAACAAACATACAAACTACTCCATGTGTTGTAGTTACATGAGAAGCATTTAGATAAGATGACTTTGAAATAAATGAATGAAATTTTAAGGCAATATTGTATCTGTAATTCAAAACCATTTTCCTTATTTCATTCACACATTGAGAAATTACCATTACAAAGCAAACAGTCCTTTGACCCAGAGACTTCAGAAAAGATAGTGAATGATAAGAGAGTTCAGAAGAGAAAGAGAGTATATCCTCAAAAGAACTCCAAATTTATCTATTTCATGTATAGAAGTTGCTAAAATACAACCTTAATGCTGTATCTCTTTTATAAAATGTTTCATATTTTTTAATAGTTTACCATGCTGGTCTAATACCCCTTTAAAATGAACTTTTGGAAGGTATTGATCATATCTTCTCTCTACCATGTAAGCTCTTCCAAGAACTTAGTGAAATCTGTGGATCTTCAAAAATGATTTGCAAATAAAGATTATAATGTATTTAATCAAATAGAGTAGCATCAACCTCTTTTGGGACCATTTAGAAGTGATTCAGCAGGCCCATGAATACAAATCCCATAGTGAAAAAGGGGAAACCGGCCTTAGAAACAAAAACTACAGACTAGAGAAAAAAAATTTCAGTAAGAACAAGATGGCTTAGAATAGTTTATACAAACATGAAATGAGTTTTGTTTGGATTCTAAATCTGCAGTGAATTTACAAGACACCCTTGCTCCAAAATTCCTCTTTATAAGATGTACAATTATATTCAATGTCTCAGTATTCCAAAGACTCTCAAATAGCCACCACTACCACCTACCTTAAAAAAATTGTTTTAAATATATACATAAATTTGGTACTTGAAGCTCAGTACCAATACCACTTCACAGAACCAGGCACCTCAGTTTCAACCTACAACTCCCAAATTGTTTCCGTTTCTACACCACTGCACTAACAATCTTGCCAGACTGTACAAAACCATCCAGTGGTTTTGTCTGATGTGGAAAAAAGTCCATGAGGGGCTAGGAGGTGCCACCAAATTCATGCCAGGATAAAGATGTAAGTTGGTTGGGCTAGAAATTGGTGCCTTAACCCAATGCATCACCTTATTTCCATTCTCTATCTTTTTGAGCAAAAATTATTTTTACCATGGTAATTTTGTATTTATCACTCAAAAAACCTGCTTTCTATGAACTAATGGTAGTGTACCTGAAGGAATCATTCTGGTAGATTTTTGAAAGAGTTCATTTTCATTTTCTCATACTGGCTCCCTCAACTTCACAGTATCTGGCCAGGAGAGCCAGATGAAATATTCCACATGAACAGAAATGTACTTAATAAATGTAATAAACTAACCAATCAAAATTAATAAAAATAACTTTACTTTATTGGGCTTTTTTAACCCAGAGAGAATCCTGTCAATGAATATTATTTGTCCTCCAAAAAAAATTATCCAAGGCTAAGTACTTTTCTGAGACTGTTTCCTAAAATATCAAATTGTAGGGGCTTCCCTGGTGGCGCAGTGGTTGAGAGTCCGCCTGCCTATGCAGGGGACACAGGTTCGTGCCCCCGTCCGGGAAGATCCCACGTGCTGCGGAGCGGCTGGGCCCGTGAGCCATGGCCGCTGAGCCTGCAAGTCCGGAGCCTGTGCTCCGCAACGGGAGAGGCCAAAACAGTGAGAGGCCCGCGTACCGCAAAAAAAAAAAAAAAAAAAAAAATCAAATTGTAAATCTAGAAAAGTAAACACTACTCAAATCATATTCTATAGACATTTATTGTATTGATTCAACAATAGGAAATAGAGCTTGAAGAGCATCCCACGTTTCAGATGAAAGTTAACATAATACCAGAAATTAGTGGACTCAATTCTTCCAATCAGATAGTTTATTTCTCTCTTGCTAACCTTTTATTGACTTCATTAGAGATTTCTGCCTCCAGTTGGGGAAGAGACAAACAAAGGCCAGTCTACAATTTTCACTCCAGGAAATAAGTCATTCATAAATGTGATTTTAAAACCAAAGATAACTATCCTGTTTCAGTAGAGAACTTTTTTAAAAAGGAATCTTTTAAATATCACTGAATAAAAATAATTTGTTTCCAAAAATATGGCATCAAAGAATGTAGAAGGAATATATAACAAACCCCAGTTTATCCAAAATACAAAAGGTAAGATTAAAACAACTAGCATTTTCCCATGGTATGTATAATATCTAGAATTCATAAAGATATACCCAAGACAATGCAGGAGCCTATCAGGATTTCTGATCCATCACGTATTAAATTATTTTCAAAATAAGTTTCATATTAAGTATTTATTGTAGCCTAGTTCCATGAATATATACTAATCCATGGATAAAATATTATAATTCTCATATAAGTAAAATACCTAATACCCCATCTTTTTGAAGAAAAAAATAGAGAATACTATAGCATATTACTGATGTAATTTCAACTTAAGCTGCTTCAAATACTGTTTTCCCTGTTTTCCTACTTTTAAATCAATATGATAAGATACCAAGATGGTAATCTATGGCCAAGAAGGTTGTAACAAGAGCTTCAACCTCTTTTACTGTAGTAAAATTACATATCGCTTATGCCTAGACTGCAAATAATGCTCTTTTGGCCAATTTTAAAGTTAGCAGTAGCAAAGCAAAAGAAAACTTTAGCATTAACATGAATTTTTAAAATCATTAACTTTTCCCTCTAAAATGATACTTTGTGCTGTAAGATACAAAGTTTATTGTTAATTCATTTCAGACCAATATTTATTCTTCTCTTTGGCATCTTGAAAATTCATTTAAGCTTATTGTACTATTATTGACTCCGTTCATCAACTCTAAAAGGGGGTTATACATTACCCACTAAATGTAAATAATTTTTGGAAGCATTGCTTAGTGGACTTTTATGCTCTGTAACATATTCAATTAAAGGTAAGAAACTTTTAAATAATCTTTAGGGAGAATCACCTGCCAAACCACACAGCATTGATGGTAAGAAAATTATCTTTGGGATTTATAATTTCAAATCAAAACAAATCATCAACTATTCAAAAAGAATGATTTTCTGTGTCCAATAGAAATAATAACATAATGAAAAGCTTACAGCTAATTATTAATCATTTTAAAATCATCCCAGGATATTTCAAGTTGATCTAAGCCATAATTTAAATTTCTCAGAGCCAACTGAGAACTACCTTCCTTCACAATCTATTTTGAATTTAGAAAAACTTAAGTGCAAAAATCACATGAATATATGGTAAGGAGTCTGGTGTTCTGAACTCCTGTCACCTTGCCAAACAGTTCACCATCTAAAAAGTCAACCTCTCTGTGTTTGGAAGGGGCATAAATATCCTCAATTTGACTGTAGGACATGGTTTTCTCTCTTCAAATACTGATATGAAAGTCTTTTGGCAAAATACAAGGACTATTTTTCCTTGGAGAAACTACAGCTGTGAGAGTTGACTTCAGTCTTTTAAGACCAAAGGATTCTGTCTGGGAAAATGACTTACTGATTATCAAAGTTAGCAGAATAAAAGACCTCAGTCTTCAGAGCTTCTTCACCGAATAACTATTCTCTTTTAGTATTCCTAATACATAATGGAGTACTGCCACGTTGCACAACTTGAGAGGATAACATTCATAGAGAAGACAATATGAGTATGCCCCCTGGAGTTTCAAAATTCAGCCCAAGTACCACCATCATCATGAAAGCTTTCTTGCTTCCTTGCGAAGTTCCTGATCATGGAATCCTGTTTTATTTTGATATAATCTACTTATCATAGATATGCTGCCCAGATCAGACCACCTTACCACTTTATAGTTCTTGGCAGCCTCAAAAAGATCTGCATCTCTTATCCTACAACACCTATTCCTACCTTTTTAAAAAAGGTTTTGCTTGTTCAAGGCAGAGATAGAAATCCTGTTTAAATCAAAACAACTGATCATCCATGGGAAATAGTACAATGTGGTAGAAGGACCACTAGAGTGAGATCTACCATTTTATTAATCATATGCCTCAGATCACCCATCTGTAGATAAGGGACAGTAACTGACTTAACCATTCCATGTAATTATTATGATAATCACCAAAAAATATGCCACAGTACTCTGTAAATTGAAACATAGTATGCAAACATTATTTTGTAAATAGGGAAAATTTAAATGGAAAAGTCTTCTCATGTGGTATACACACATAATAGACTATTATTCAGCCATTAAAAAAGAATGCAATAATGCCATTTGCAGCAACACGGATGGACCTAGAGATTATCATACTAAGTGAAGTCAGACAGAGAAAGACAAATATCATATGATATCACCTATATGTAGAATCTATAAAAATGATACAAATGAACTTATTTACAAAACAGAAATAGACTCACAGACATAGGAAACAAACTTATGGTTACCAAAGGGGAAAGGGGTAAGGGAGGGATAAATTGGGTATTTGGGATCAACAGATACACACTAGTATACATAAAATAGGTAAACAACAAGCACCCATTGCATAGCACAGGGAACCATATTCAGTATCTGGTAATAACCTATAATGAAAAAGAATATGTATATGTATGTATATATGTGTGTGTTTGTGTATGTATACAATCTATATGTAACTAATCACTTTGCTGTACACCTGAAACACTATAAATCAGTTATACTTTAATTTAAAAAATAACAAAATAAAAAAGTTTTCTCAATATTATTTGAACATAGCAATGTTAAACAAATTATTTGGAACAGAATTTCTAAGAGTCTATTTGTTCTAAGCACTGTATTTAGGGTCTCTGTTTTTAGATGGGTCATTTTTATGTAAAATTAGCTTAAACCTGAATTAAAGAAGCAAGCAATGTCACTCTTTCTACAAGGTAGAATAAAGATTACTAGATTATAATATGCAACAGTGTCTTTGCGTGCTAACTGCTTTACTTACATACGGACCTTTTAGCACTTTAGAGATTTACTACATCTATAGTTTCAGGGAATGAGCATCCCTATATAAGCAAATGCTAGCAGATAAATTTCTGGTCCTGTTTTTGGACTTTACAGTCATCACATGAAACCAAAAACATCTCTTTTGATGCCATAGGCACAAAGTCATCAACTAAATTGAAAAACAAAAATCCATTTGTTCCAGGTTTAAACCAGACCATTTCATCAGATTTCAGGTAACAAAAACTTTTTCAGTGCTTCCAAACGAACCTGAAAAAAAGGAACTAACTTCATAAATGCAATCTCCTAGGGAACAAAGGGGTACAAAACCTTCAGTGCTACATAAAGGTAGAAGTGAGAATTATTATTCAGAGAACCCTACGTCAATTAGATGAAATTGTTTGCTAATGGTAATGGTAAAAAGTTTGGCAGGCCTAAAAATGTAGCATCTCTATAACTTCCATTCTGATTGTGTCTTCAAATAGCCAAAGAGAAAGGAGAAAGAGTGAGAGAAGAAAAAGAAAATACTTAATGTAGAAACTCTACCAAAATCTACCAAACTTATTTGAATCCAACCAGTATCAGGATTACATGAAGGAAGAAGTTACTCACAATGCCCCAGGCAGCTGAGTAAAATGATGCTTCAATCATTACTGATTTTTTTGACCTTGTGGATTTACACTCCAAAAAGTATAACCTTGCTATTTAAGATGGTGAGACTCTCCTATAACTAGTATGCTTGTTATAAAAATCCATGTTTCTAAAGCTATTACTTTACTGATCCCATAGTCTCACAAACTGGTCATAGATTTAAAGTCCAGATTATTCTGTTAAATCAGTAAAATCTAAGTTCAGTCCACCTGATTGCTGTTCTTGTAATCAATACAAGCTCCAGATATCCCCCACCCCTCTACCCCCTGCCATGTTCAGTAGTAGAGCTGCTATGACGTATAAATACTGCTGCTTCTGGATGACTTTCAGGGAAAGCCCAAAAGGAAATAAATTATAGCAGTCTATCCAAGAGGCAAGGAAGGCACAGATAACAACCAACACAGATTCTCTCCTTTCTAAGCTTCCATTCCAAGAAAAAGAATGGGAAGGAAGGGGGGATTCTTTTAATATAGGCCAGTTAATTTATGAGCCAGGACAAGAGAATGGAGAATTATGCATGACATCAGAATTCTTCAAAATATTACAGAGATAATTATGGAGATGCACTAAAATGAATATTCCCATGAATAAACTAAATTTAAAACTAAAAAAACTGAAAGACAATTCACTATTCTTATTTAGTATTCAACATATGCAGAATGATATTACAAATGTGATTTAACAGAATTAACACTTGTGGAGGCAGGGGAGACTAAGGTGACGCTTCCATATTAATCTTTAAAAAAAAACCCTCTTTATTAGAATAAGTCACTTTTTAATAGTTCGACTCCAGAGCCTTAAATAAGAACACATATCAGTAAGATTGGTACAACATTGTAAATCAACTCTACTTCAATAAAAAATGAAAAAAAAAAAAGAACACATATCAATAGATCTTGCACTTACCATGGGTAATATTCCTAAAAACCATAACGTAAAACTAAAATTTGTAGGTTAAATCTGATTTTCCCATGGTTACAATGTTAAATTAGATTAGAAGAATTTATTCTGCAACTGCTGTCTGCCCTCAGCTGTCAGTCCTCTCCAGGAATTATTCTCAGTTCTATAAATCACTTTGCCCAAGATTATACCACCTCTTGGGGGTAGCTTGCATCAAATGCCTGATCAATGTAAGGGTACAAAGACCCACCCTCCTTACTTCAACCTAGATCAGCTCTGAACAGCCTCCCCGTAGGTATGGCTGAGACCTTTGTTCTGATTGCAGCACAGCCCTATTTTTCCTTCAGCCCAATCCTGCTTCCTTCCCTTTCTCCATGGGTGTAAATCCCAAAAGTTCTCACTAACAACATCCAGCATATTAATCCTGCTTCCTGGGGAACCAACCTGCAACTATTGTAGATAAATCAAATAGGATTACTTATATAAATCAAACAAGACTACATATATAACTAATCACATAAAATTCTATTTATGATCATACTATATCATATGCTACTGTACAAAATTCTTTTTCTTAATGCAGGCTTTATTTCTATTTTTTAAAAAAGCAATAACAAGGGTGTGGAGTAAGGAGATCCTGAGCTCACCTCCTCCCACAGACACACCAAAACTACAACTACATACAAGACTGCTATCTCTGAGAACAAACTAACAGAACAGATTTTCCACAATTAATGATATAAAGAAATGTTCACATCAAGACAACTAGGAAGGGCACAGACACTGTCTAGTTAGAACCCACACTCCTAGTGCAGCAACCCACAAGGAGGAGGGATATCACAACTACAGAGATCGCCCCTGAGGAGTGAGGGGTCTGGGCCCCACATCAGGCTCCCCAGCTTGGGGGACCTGCATAAGGAAGAGGAGCCCTCATACATCTGGCTTTGAAATCAGTGGGGCTTACATCCAGGAAAGCCAGAGAGCTGTGGGAACTGGAAAGTCAACTCTTGAAGGGATCATGCACAAACTCACTTGCTCTAAGTTCCAGCACAGAGGCAGTAGCTTGAAAAGCACCTGGGTCATACAAGAAGGAAACTCATTGACTAATTTTAGGACATGTGCCAGAAAGGCAGGGATCTGGTGGAACTCTGTGGATGAAAGTGCTGGTAGGTACCAATTTTTTTTTTTTTTACTCTTCTTTCTCCCACCTGGTCCTGCAATGGCAGGCATCATTTCTGTCACTCACTATCAACCTAACACTGTTAACATTAGCTAATTCCCCACCTCAGCATTCCATTAAGGACCAGCCCTGCCCAAACCACCACCCCCAGTACCTCCAAAGTTGCCCCTGCCTCATCCCACCTGGTAGGCCAACTCGGCCAGCAATGGCACCCCTCCAAAATGACTCCCACTCCAAGGGGCCAGCCACAACCACCAGCCCGCCCACAGCAGTCACAGCCCAATTACAACAGGAGGAGCACACAGCTCACACAGGGCATACCCCTGGAGGACCTGGCTCTGGTGACCGTGGCAGATTGTGATACTGGGCCCCATAGGACATCCACTACATAAAGTTACTCTTTCAAGACTGGGAGATGTAGCTGATATACCTATAACACATAGAAAAACAGAGTTAGGCAAAATGAGGAGACAAAGGAATACTTTTCAAACAAAAGAACAAGATAAAACCTCAGAAAAAGAACTAAATGAAATGAAGATAAGCAATTAACCAGATAAAGAGCTCAAAGAAATAGTCATAAAGGTGTTCGACAAACTTGGATGAAGAATGGATGAACTCAGTGAGAACTTCAAAAGAGACAGAAAATATAAAAAAGAAATAATCAGAACTGAATAAAACAATAAGTGAAATGAAAAATAAACGAGAGGGAAGGAATCAACAGGAGGAAGAATGGATGAACTCAATGAGAACTTCAAAATATAAAAAAGAAATAATCAGGGCTTTCCTGGTGGCGCAGTGGTTGAGAGTCCGCCTGCCAATGCAGGGGACACAGGTTCGTGCCCTGGTCCGGGAAGATCCCCCATGCCACAGAGCGGCTGGGCCTGTGAGCCATGGCTGCTGAGCCTGTGCGTCTGGAGCCTGTGTTCCGCAATGGGAGAGGCCACAGCAGTGAGAGGCCCGTGTACCGCAAAAAAAAAAAAAAAAAAAAAAATCAGAACTGAAGAATACAATAAGTGAATTGAAAAATAAACCAGAGGGAATAACAGTAGATTAGAGGATGCAGAAAAATTTGATCAGCAATCCAAAAAACTGAGTAGTGAATATCACCCAATGGGAATAGCAAAAAGAATAAAATGTTTTTAATGAAGGTAATTTAAGGGACCTCTTGGATAACATTGAGCATACTAACATTTGCACTGTAGAGGTCCCAGAAGTAGAAGGGAGAAAAAAAAGGACAGAAATCCTACCTGAAAAAATAATGTCTGGAAACTTCCCTAACCTAGTAAAGGAAACAGACATCCAAGTCCAGGAAGTATAGACAGCACAAACAAGATGAACTCAAAAGACTCACACCAAGACACATTATAATTAAAATGTCAAAAGTTAAAGATAGAGAATCTTAAAAGCATCAGGAAAAAAGCAAACAAACAAAAAAAACTAGTTACATACAAGGGAACCCTGTAAGACTATCAACTGATTTTTCAGCAGAAACTTTACAGGCTAGAAAGGACTGGAAATATATATTCAAAGTACTAAAAGGAAAAAACTTAGAATAAAGAATACTCTACCCAGCAAGGAGAAATAAAGAGTTTCCAGACGAACAAAAGAGTTCATCATCACTAAGCCAGCCATACAAGAAAGTTAAAGGGACTTCTTTAAATGGAAAAGAAAAGGCCATAACTAGAAACAAGAAAATTATGAAAGAAAAAAATTTCACTGGTAAAGGCAAACATATAGTAAAGGTAGAGGAACAACAATCTATAGTATGAAGCTTAAAAGGCAAAAGTATCTATATCTAAAATAATTACTTAAGTGATACACAAAATAAAAGATGTAAAATATGATGTCCAAAACATAAAATGTTGGGGAGGATTAAAAAAGTAGTGCTTTTAGAATGCACACGAACTTAAGCAACTGTCAACTTCAAACCAAAAACCTATGCAGATACACAAAAAAACTTAAGAGAAAGGAATACAAACTTAACACTAAAGAAAGTCATCAAATCACAAGGGAAGAGAACAAAAGGAGAAAGGAACAAAGAACTATAAAAACAACCAGAAAACAATTAACAAAATGGCAATAAGTGCATACCTGTCAAAAATACTAAAATATAAATGGACTAAATGCTCCAATCAAAAGATATAGCATGGTCGAATGGAGAAAAAAAACCAAGACCCATATATATGGTGCCTACAAGAGACTCACTTCAGATATAAAGAGACACACAGACTCAAAGTGAAGGGATGGCAAAAGACATGCCACGCAAATGGAAATGAAAAAAAGTTGGGGTAGCAATGTAAATATCAGACAAAATAGACTTTAAAACAAAGACTGTAAAGAGAGACAAAGAAGAGCATTGCATAATGATAAAGGGATCAATCCAACAAGAAAATATAACACTTGTAAATATCTATGAACCCAACATGGAGCACAAAAATACATAAAGCAAATATTAACAGACGTAAGGGGAGATATCAACACTAATACAATAGTATAGTAGTAGGGGACTTTAACACCTCACCTACATCAATGGATATAGATCATCCAGACAGAAAATTAATCATGGAAACATAGGCCTTAAATCAGGGGTCCCCAACTCCCAGGCCACAGACCGGTATGAGTCCTTGACCTGTTAGGAACTGGGCCACACAGCAGGAGGTGAGTGGTGGGCAAGCGAGTGAAGCTTCATCTGCCGCTCTCCATCGCTCCCCATCACTAGCATTACCACCTGACCCATCCCACACCCACCCCGGTCTGTGGAAAAATTGTCTTCCATGAAACCGGTCCCTGGTGCCAAAAAGGTTGGGGACTATTGCTGTAAATGACATGTTATATCAGACTAACTTAATAGATATATACAGAACATTCCACCCCAAAACAGCAGAATACAAATTCTTTTCAAGGACATGGAACATTCTCCATGATAGATCACACGTTAGTCCACAAAACAAGTCTCAATAAATTTAAGAAGACAGATCCCACCCACCAGTGGGCCAACACCAACTCCAGGACCCCCAGGGCCCTGCAGCCAGAGTCCCTGGAGCCTGACTCTACCCACCTGTAGGCCAGCACTAGTCCCAGGACCAGCCTCCCCCACCTGTGGGAAGGCACCCTCAGGATGCTCTAGGCCATGGCTCTGCCCACCAGCAGGTTGACACCAACTCCAGACCCCCAGGGCTTGGCAGTCAGAGACCGTGGGACCTGGCTGTGCCTACCAGGGAGCCAGCCCACCAGCAGCCAGTTAGGAGACATATTTAGAGGGTATTAGGCTAAGTGAAATAAGCCACATATAGAAAGACAAATACTTTACGATCTCACCTATATGTGTAATCTAAAAAACAAACAAAACAAAAACACACTCATATATACAGAGCACAAACAGGTGGTTGCCAGTGGAAGGAGACGTGAAATCAGTGAAAGCGATTAAGGGGTACAGACTTAAAATAATTAAGAATGTAATGTACAACACTGAAAGGAAAGATTTAATAAAGATAAGTCTTCGGGTCACTTAACTTTTTAGAGTTGGTCACAGTATGTCTGTTTTGCCTCTTCATTCTAATTTCACATTTCCCTGTAACAAATATGGTCATCAGAAATCAATTTGTCTATGTTTAAGATTTCTTTTGGATCCTTTTATTATTCAAAGCATATCTGCTTTCAGAATGCAAAGACCAACTCGATTGGCCTGAAATTTACTAGTCTTGAATGGTTTATCACTAGTTGCTTTATGGTGTCACTCAATACCCATTTCAATGTCTCTTTCCCTTGCATTCCTCTACTGCAGAGATTAGAAAACAAATACTTTCAGGCATGTAACACAATTCTAGACAATGAGATGCAGGCAGAAGTCCCTGGTGAGAACTCCCCTTCTTTGTAGGGAGTGAGAGGAAGCCTCACAAAAATGAGGGTTTTTATTCTTCTTCCTGCCTGGAAAGTAAATGTAAGGTCCAGAAATGCAGCAGCCATGTTGAGTTTGAAGCCCCAAGAAAGAAAATAAAAGCCACATGCTAAGTACAGCAGGGTGAAAATATAAAAGGAGCCACTATACCTGCCCTTGGACGGTCTACCTCCACATTTCTTATTACATAAGAAAAATAATGACTTAAACCAGTAAAGGATTTACTTATTTTTAGCTTTCCATTACATCCATTTTTAAATAACAACAGGATTCATATTTGTGCTAAGAGAAACAAACTTCTTTTAACATTAAATGATATAAAGAATTTCTCACCAAGTTTTCACATAGGGACACTGTATAACATTTTCTTTGCAT
Source organism: Monodon monoceros (assembly GCF_005190385.1). NCBI lineage: Eukaryota > Metazoa > Chordata > Mammalia > Artiodactyla > Monodontidae > Monodon > Monodon monoceros. The sequence continues at coordinate 52,362,362 of NW_021703768.1, forward strand.
GTCTCCCTGAGTTAGACTATGTGTTAAGAGTGGTCTGGGATTGAACGATATCTACCAACTCCAGGCATAATAATGAATGAAAGGAAGGACGAAGAGGCTGGAGGGAGGGAAGGAAACTGAGATAGGGATAAATTGAAAGGAGACACACAGCTATAATCTGGGTCTCTGAAAGCTGAATTACTTAGTTTAGTAATCTAATTTGATATAAAATAAGGGCTATCCTAGAAGGACGGATTTTTAACATGTCCTTTGGGATAATCCTTTCTAAAACTGCAAGAGTGGTGTTACTAAGAAATGTCATTTGTGCAGGTGTTCTGTGCTGCTAACAAAACAAAAATCTATATTATAGATATGCAGTGATAAACTGCAGATGCTCTTAAAGGAAAGGACAGAATTCCCCCGTAGGAAACAATTTTGTATCTGTTCAAATTAAGTTAATTTAATATTGTATTTCCAGAATGTTGTTTTATTTGAATAGTCTATTTCCATAAGGAAGCCAATAACAGTTTTTCTATCTTTATTTTGTTTGTCCTAAATAAACAATCAAACATCCATTTAAGCAGTAAGAGGGGACTTTTACTTATAAAAAGAATACTACTTTCATCAGTGACAGCACATTAATTTCATAATATGAATTGACCTTAAACTATAAAATAATTAAAGCACTGGATTAAGAAATAAACTATGTTCCACATCTGAAAATCCATTTTAATTATGCCAAAAAATACATAAATGGGATAAATTGTTGTTTTATAGCCCGTGTGTTATAGTCTTACATAGAAGTGGCTAAAAGCGTAGACCATGAACATTATTATTCTAAACTAAATCACAGGTTGAACCATATGAAGTTCTCTATTTGACCTACAAAAATGGCAGTTTCATATGGTTCAAACTAAGAAGCACAGAAATTCAGAAAGACAGGGGGCTTCGCTGGTGGCGCAGTGGTTGAGAGTCCGCCTGCCAATGCAAGGGACACGGGTTCATGCCCTGGTCTGGGAAGATCCCACATGGCGCGGAACAGCTGGGCCCGTGAGCCATGGCCGCTGAGCCTGCGCATCCGGAGCCAGTGCTCCGCAACGGGAGAAGCCACAACAGTGAGAGGCCCGCGTACCACAAAAAAAAAAAAGAAAGAAAGAAAGACAAACTATCTTTTTTTCTTGGCTAAGCATTCAAATCTTCCTATGTTCTTAGCTGGGGAGCTATTAATCACTGTTATGCTTCATTAAAAAAAAATAAAATAAACACTAAAATCTGAATAAAGTAAATGTGAACTATGATTACAGCCAACTCAGAATTTATAGAAAACAACTAATACATCAAAAAAATTTAAGTACCCACTTAAATAGCTTTATAACATCTTATTAAGAGTGAATATTAAAATATTCTGGCATTTTATTTAATCAAATTATTATAACTGAATAAGGATATTAAGTACTATAAATTAGGTATATTATTTACAAGACTACAAATGTGAGCTATCTGGCTTCCCTTTCAGCATCAATTTTCCACATAAGCATATTTTCTCTTGCTGTGATTAATTCTGTAACAAGATAACAATTCTATAAATCATCTGAACCAGCAAAAGTGTACAGTCACTCAGATTTCACAGTTGATAACAGAACTGAGGGAAATAAAGACCTCTCTTCACCAGTATGTTCAAAGGGAGAGTTTTGCATGGAAACCAAATGGACAGTGTATACCCTCTGGAAAAGGAACTTACGTTCCAAGGTCTATGAGTGTCAAAGTCTAATTTTCACTAAAAAAAAAAAAGAATAAAAAGCTGTGGCCTAGGCACTGGGAGTTCCAAAAGAAACAGATGTTCACATGCACTTAAAACAGTTTTACTTATATTTAGTAGCTTAATTGACCAATCTCCAAAACTTAACAGTCAGAATAAAACAAAGGGTATTCCTGCCTGGAAGACATGTGTGTGTGTGTATATGTGTGCGTGTGTGTATGGAAGACATGTGTGTGTGTATGTATGTGTATGTCAGAAACCAAGCCAGAAGAGCAGATTAAGGGAAAAGGGAACAGTGACTAAAATTAAATACAACCTTGATATCATTTCAATCATTAAAACATTGAATTTGTCAGTTAAGACAACAGCACTAATATAAGTGCTTACATGGGACCTCTTTAGAGAGAGTGAAAGGGACAAGCATTTACTACTCTCTCCCTTTTTGATGTTTTTTTATTATAGCAAGTCCTCAAAGCATTTGAGCATATGCCATTACCCACATGCTCTGTGATCCATGTTTCCTTTCCTTACTTTATGACCCCCATATTCTTCCCACTTCACATGGCTAAATTTCTACTTTCTCTGACAACCGATATTCTTGAAAATGTAGGTAATGGGATTTTAGATTGCCAAACAAGCTGGAAAGACTTATAATTATCTTCACTACCTAAAAGCATATGCAGAGCACACACTCCAATGACCTATCCCTAAACAATCCAACAAGATTATTTGGCCCACATTAAAATCTCATTTAAGAATGAGGATGATAAGAGAATAAAATACTAGTAAATGCACAGATATTTTAAAAAGTTAACACACTGTTCTTTCTTCTTTTGACTCCATATACTTATTTGTGTCTTGTTTTTGTAAATTTTTCCCAAGGAGGAAGCTGGGGGAAGGGAATAGTTAAAAAGAAGAATCATAGAATAGCATCAGCATCTGTATTAGTTTCCTGTGGCTGCCATACCAGAGTACTACAAACCCAGTGGCTTAAGAGAACAGAAATTTATTGCCTCACATTTCCGGAGGGTAGAAGTTCGAAATCAAGTTGTCAGCAGAGCCATGTTCCCTCTGAAACCTGTAGGGGAGAATCATTCCTTGCCTTTTCGAGCTTCTGGTATTTGCTTGTAATCCTTGGGATTCCTTGTCTTGTACATGCATCACTCCAATATCTGACTCCGTCATCACATGGCCATTTACTCCCTGTGTGTCTTTGTCTCTGTGTCTCTTCTCCTCTTCTTATAAGGACACCAGGCACGTTGGATTAAGGACCCATGCTATTCCAGTAAGACTTCATCTTAAGTAATGACATCTGCAGTGACCCCATTTCCCAATAAGGTCACTGGGGTACTGGGGGTTAGGACTTCAACATGTCTTTTCTAGGGGGATACAATCCAACCCATATAGCATCTGACAAATGGATATTTCAAATTAGATGTCTAATTATCCCATCATATAAAATGCATTATTTCCTCCTACAAATTTTTCTATGCTCTCATTATGCTCCCAGATCTCTTGAATAATCTTTAACTTATTCTTTTCATCTCCCAATATTCAATCAACCACCAATTCTATTAATCTTTCTTTCAAGATGGCAATAATTAAAAAAAGTTTAATCCATTGAGTCTGATTTGTTCCAACAGTCTCTGAATTGGCCTCCCTACTTTCAAGGTCTCCCCATTCAAGCAATCCATTTCAAATACACTGTTTTCTTCACTTCTCACCAACATGTGAATCCTCTTTAAAAACTCCATTAATATACATCAAGTGCTTAGCAGAGGGCTGGTTCACAGTATTATTTAGTAAAAAAAAAAAACCCAAAAAACTATTATTATCATTTTATTATTATATTTATTGTTCACATTTTTATTATTTCTTATATTATTATTTATATTGTATGAGTCATACTTTCTATATAAAGATCAACAATTTCTCAAAACTAATTCTGATTCCCAATAAATTTTTTAAAATTATTTATTTTTGGCTGCGTTGGGTCTTCGTTGCTGCGTGCGGGCTTTCTCTAGTTGCGGCGCGTGGGGGCTTCTCTTTTTTGCGGTGCACGGGCTTCTCATTGCAGTGGCTTCTCTCGTTGCGGAGAACGGGCTCTAGGCACACGGGCTTCAGTAGTTGTGGCACATGGACTCAGTAGTTGTGGCTTGCGGGCTCTAGAGCACAGGCTCAGTAGTTGTGGCGCACGGGCTTAGTTGCTCCATGGTATGTGGGATCTTCCCAGACCAGGACTCGAACCCGTGACCCCTGCATTGGCAGGCGGATTCTTAACCACTGCGCCACCAGGGAAGTCTCCCCAATAAACTTTAAAAGCATCGGGATAGAAGGATGCTTGTTCTTCCTATTCGCTGTGGCATGACATTGTATCCAATTACTGAGTATTTTACAAAGAAAGGGGTAAATACATCCAATTTTATAATACCTGAGAAGAAGCGGCTGTAAGAATTTAAAAATTACCAAAAGGAATAGTATAGTATGAGAAATATCTCAGAGTATAAGCACTGCCCAAATGAAAGGTTCAGTGTGGTCATTACAATTTACCACTACTCATTTTGGCTGAGCATGGAGGACTAAGAATTATGGGGCAGTGATGACCTCTATGGTCAGAGAAAAGAGAAGCTGTTTATGGCAACCAGATTTTAGTTTATTTTATCAGAAGCCCTCCAGCCTGATATTTGAATATTTTCACAATATAGGCTCTGTAATTTACTAATTAAGCTATATTCTACCAGGGTTGTGAGTACTCTACAAAAAATTATATCAATGGCTTCTCACCTACATCTTCAGATGTTTTTCTTCTAATTGAATTTTAACCCATATATTATTACATTATGCCTGGCATTGAAAATATCTCACTTTTTTCTTTTTTTAAAAAAAGTTCCTTGTTCAGGTTAGGTAATGAGTACATCTACTCTATTTTTGTATATATTTGAAATTTTACATTTAAATACCCTCCATTACTTGATATTTAAGTTGCATCCAATATTCCTCTATTATAAACAATATGGTAACGAATATCTTTGTTACACAAATCTTTAATGACTGTATCTGTTTATGTTCTTAAAAGGGATTCCTAGAAATGCATTTGATGGATCTAAAGACATATAAATGTTAATGCTATTAATTCATATTGACAAAATGCCTTTCAGTAATGTTAAACCAATTTATACTACCAAACACAGGGGATATGAGGGCTTATGACACAATATCTTAATAAGCATTGCTATTAGCTTCTTTAATCAACATCTTAACAAGCATTGACTATTAACTTTTAGGTCCTGATGCATACAAAATGATTATTGAGAAACAAAGATGATTTCACCTGATTTGTGAAGGAAGAACAATAATGCAAGCCGGTTTCTATGTTAGTCATTTGGAAACTGTACAATTTTAAAATTATCTCATGTTGGCCTTCCATGGTACCTGAAGTTGCTTCAGCAGTCATTCTTTGGTTCAAAACATAGGGCAGTATGTATGACAATTGACATTTATTGATCTCAGCATAGGTGAACTTTTTTTTTTTTTAATTATCAGTGCTAAGAAACAAAACCTATGCTATTAGTCTGAATTTTAGTGTGAAAGATAGAAAACTAGTTACATATGTCTGTAATTACCCTTAACCGTAAAAAATATATTCATGTTCACTTCATCTAAAGCATATTCAAAATAAGAGATACAATGTACCTCATAGGTTAGCTAATTCCTTCATTCCTTAGTCATTAAACTATTATGAATAGGTGCTCAATAACACATTTTTCAAACTTTATAATTCTATCTCCAGCACAGGACTAGAATTTTATACTTTATATATGGTGACAGTGTGCCTTTTAAATCAAAAGTTTTAAAATGTCTGACAGGTTGACAGTAAGGTCACTGTAAACTTCAGATTCATGGTTAAGTCAAGCCAGCCTGATACCTGAGTGATGGAACAAGGCACTGGACCGCATGAACAAATTCCTTACTCTCCAAGCACATAATCATCAGCAGTTTTATAGTACTGACATCTATGATCTCAGAAGGTGATAAAGAAGGAGGCCATCAATAAGTTGTTTGCTGTTCATCTCATGTGGATTAAACTCATGGGTTACCCTGAAAATTTCCATAGTGAGGTTTGTTGGTAAATCTTCTGGCCAAAAAGAAAGTGTGATTACCATATGCTACCATACACAAAAGACTATTCAGTGAAATGAAACAATAAATACTTATATAAGGTATGAGACCAAAGAAGAAAATAAATGGTAGAAGTTGTACAATAAATGTTGTAAGACTGTTACAGTAAGTATAACATGCAATCCAACACTTGTCACTCCTCCACTACCATCCTCCTGTAGTTCACTGCATTTAGGGTTCCCCTAAGTCTACTTTCTATGGTGATTTGAAGCAAGTTATTTAATTTCTCTGAACCTCAATCTACTCATCTGTAAAATGGTAAGAAATAATCTCAACCTAGCGTTGTTATAAGGATTAAATTTAAAAATGCAGTGTCTCTCATCCTGATAGTGTACAAACTCCTCCTGGTCATGGATATACTGATAATTTTTTTTTAGTTTTAGGTTTACATTTTGATGACAATCTTTTTTAAAATAATGAACACAAGTATGATAAAAAAAAAAGCATATAAAGTGAATGAACACCTTAAACTACTGCTGTGTTGTGTCAGTGCTACTTTGGCATTTGTGTTCTGGATCACATTGTCCCCCAAAAGTGCTACTTTAATTGTCATAGCTTAATGAGAAACTGGCAGAGGAATACTTCCATAAAAAATGTTTTTGTGCCAGGTTAAGGCCAAATGAGGTCACAATGCTATATAAATGAAGGTTTTTGAATAGAAGTTTGAATAGAGAAAGATGGTGGGAGAATTATCATCACACAGTGGTGTAGGCATGCTGAACTCAGAAAAATGTGTCATATTCACTTTGAGAGGCAATTTATTTTCAATAGTAGTTTTGGGGGACTTCCCTGGTGGCGCAGTGGTTAAGAATCACCTGCCAATGCAGGGGACATGGGTTCGAGCCCTGGTCTGGGAAGATCCCACATGCTGCGGAGCAACTAAGCCTGTGCATCACAACTACTGAAGCCCACGCGCCTAGAGCCTGTGCTCTGCAACAAAGACAAGCCACCATAGTGATAAGCCCACGCACTACAATGAAGAGTAGCCCTCACTCGCTGCAACTAGAGAAAGCCCTCGCACAGCAACGAAGATCCAACGCAGCCAAAAATAAATAAATGAATAAATTAAAAAAAAAAAGTTTTTGCCTTGAAGGTGACATAACTTTTATTGGTTTCATACTTTTCTTGTTATTAAATTTATAATTTGTTTTGGCTTTATGATTCTATAAGAGTTATAAGCATAAGAAACTTATACTTTGTTTTATATTTGTACATTTACATTTAAATAACAATGATAATACAAATATTTTACCTTAATACTGGAGTATCTGAGACAATATTTTTTTCTTTAAAAAAAGTCTGTACTTTTCTTTTTCTTCAACTAGGATAATGTGTACATGGTGCTTAGCCCAAGATAGCTCTTAGTAAAATTTAGCACCCATCCCTTCCCCTATGCATATTTATTATTATATAGGTATCTGGCATTTGGCTAGGTGTGTTTGTTTCTCCCAGTTTATGGTAATAGTTGGGTTATGGAGAAGGGGTGGTCCAATGGGCATGATTTGGTTTCCATTTTCAGGCTTTATACAGCAGAAATTAAATAATGGGTACATATTGACAGATTTAGTACTCACTTTTGTGGTCATTAGAGTGGAAAAAAAAAGAAGTCACCTTTAACAGCCATTCTTGGAATTTTATCATTACAAATGTATGTCTCTGGTTTAATGAAGAGAACAGGATGTAAGGTATTCAAGAGAACTCTCAAAGCTTAGAATCATACAGTTTCTTAGAAGCATAAGTGATTATAATTAGGGCCTAACAGGTTACATCGTAATTCTAGTCCTCCCTAACAATCCTGAAAGTAGAAATAGAAAGTCATTGAAAACAAACTAGTTTTATTCATTTAATTATAACCTCTTTCCATAAAGAATTTGATACAAGCATATTAAGATTAACAAAGCCACAGATATGACAAATTTCATCACAGACCAGTTCTAATGCAGTGAGAGATAACACCTGGTGTTGTGACTTGCTTAGTCAAGCATTTTAAAACTGTTTCAGTTGGTCAGGAACTTTTAATTCTGGGTCAAAGAGAAGAGGAGAAAATAAGGAAGGTATTGATAGTGTAGGCTGCCAGAGATTTCAGTAAGCTGGTGAAAATTAGGGTAGATTAGAAAATTAATGAATCTAATTACAGGGCTGCAGAACAGAAGCAAAGGGAGCTTTCCAAGCAAGATATAAACAAAGGAATGGTTAATACAGTAGCACAGGCTGGCAACTATTTTCACAAGTAACAATAAATTCATAGTCATTCAGGTCATTGAAAATAAGGTATATTGTTTCCTCTCTAATTCTGCAATTCTAAAAGAAAGGATAATATCAATAGTTTGGGTCCCTCTTTCTTGCTTACACAGCTGAACACTTCAAAATAACAGAAACAAGTCAGGACATTATCAACAAGCTCTTTGCTATTTTTCCTTTATCTTTACTACAATAACCTTTTCTCACAGCTTTGATTATACCAGTTGCCAAAATCACAGAGAGAAGGAATCATAGACAGCAGAAATTTCCTCATGTTGTTCACTCTAATGCCTTCATCAAATAATCTCTTTCATGTCTTTATGATAGTTTTAAATGTCTAAAAGTAATGGATCCTCTAGTAGCTTAATAAATAATGAAATTATGCCTTGAGAGGTTTTTGGTTTTGCCTTATTTTTTTTAAATTCTAACATCAGCTAGGTGTTTTCAGTCCCACCACCACCACCAAACAAACTTATAAACAAAACAAACCTTATTTGAAAATCTCAAATTTACACAATGTTGCAAAATCAAAAATAGCACAAAGAACACATATACCCAGACTCACTTACTGTTAACCTTTTACCCTATTTGCTTTATTATTTGCACCACACTCTCTACACACATACACAAATTTTTTTTTGAACCATTTTATAGTAAGTTATTGATACATACACCATGGTCCTTTACCCCTAAAATTTCAGTGTGTATTTCCTAAGAAATCCACTTAGGGATATTCTTCTGTATAACCACAAAGATTATCAACTATATACATTTACATTGATAAAAATACTTTTATCTAATATTCTAATTTTGTCAGTTGACTTAATAATGCCCTTTACAGTATTTTTTCTCCTCCAGTACCAGAAAGAGTTTAGGGTCAGTTATTATATTTAGTTGTCATGTCTCTTCAATCTCTTTTAATGTGAACATTTCCACAGTCTTTGTCTTTTATGACATTGACAGTTTTTTTTTTTTTTTTTTTGCGGTACGCGGGCCTCTCACTGTTGTGGACTCTCCCGTTGCGGAGCACAGGCTCCGGACGCGCAGGCTCAGCGGCCATGGCTCACGGGCCCAGCCGCTCCGCGGCATGTGGGATCTTCCTGGACCGGGGCACGAACCCGTGTCCCCTGCATCGGCAGGCGGACTCTCAACCACTGCACCACCAGGGAAGCCCAACATTTACAGTTTCAAAGGACACAGTCCTCCCTCCTTTCTTTAAATAAAACATTCCTCATTTTGCATTTGTCTAATATGATTAGGATGAAGTCAGGCATTCTTGACCAGAATATCACATCTGGAGACATACCGGGTCTATATGTCCTTCATTTATTTTGTAAATTTTAATCACCTGGTCAAACTGTTGCCTGATTTCTCCACACATAATTACTGGGATTTTTTTCTGCTTGCAACTTAGTAAGTAGAATGACACTTGAAATCAATCAAATATCCTGCTCCTCATCAAAATTTCCCCCTAGATTTAGCATCCATACATGATCCTTCCCTGATCTACTCTTTATCATGATGATTTTCCAACTCAGACCTCCTCTATATTTACAGTCAGCCCTCAGCATTCTATTATGAGCAAGAGCCTCTCTTTATTTATGAACCCATCAGTTACTAGTTTTTCAATGGTTTATAACGTATACTGTACTTAATTATTTTGGTGCTCAATTGGTCCCAGGTTGGCCAATGTGAACCCCTTCAATAGGGCTCTTGGGTTCTTGTTAGAGGGCACTATCATTTTTTGAGCACTGACCCTAACCTACTCCCGAAATCATCCATTTCTTTGAGGAGTCTCTAGATCCTTCTTTTCTTTGCAAAGTTAGAATATTTTTAATTGTTAGAATTTAAAGATCAATCTACTTTAGCAGTTTCTAAAACAATGGAGAAGCCAACATTATAAAACTGCCTGGTGATTTCACATTTTAAAGCTCTCCAATGTTTTAAAAGTTTAAATGTCTCAATTATCAAGTAAATTTACAGCCATCCAAAACATGATAATCATGAAATTTTAAAAATATTACACTTTATATTTCTTTCTAACTTACCTAGAATCTCAGGATATGAGTGGTATACTCTAAATATTTGTCAACTCTGACAAAGTTTATCAACATTTAAAAATGACAATACTTTACTTTTATTTTTCCTGATGAAAACTGATTTTCAAAATGTGCTCACATATCTATCATTTCATAGCTGTTCATTTAAAGGAAATCTTGAAAATTAATTCAAACATCAAAGTCAAAAAAGTATTTAACAAACTATCGTTTCTCCAGAGGACAAATAGGTAGTGAAATAAAAAGAATGTCTGTTTCATTACTCTCTTGGCTTAAAATGTTACATTTATTGAACACACAGACAGTTGATAATTTGTAAAATTGCTTAAAGTTTGTAGGAAAAGTCATTACAAACTCCTTTTAGTATCCCTGATGAATATAGAAGGAAAAACTCTCAACAAAATATTAACAAACAAAAAAACCCAGCACATGAAAAGGATCATACACAAGATCAAATAGAATTCATTCCTGAAATACAAAGATGGCTTAACAGACACAAATCAATAAATGTGATACATCACATTAATAAAATGAAAGATAAAAATCATATGATCATCTCAGTAGATGAAGAAAAAACATTTGACAAAATTTAACATTCTTTCATTATAAAAACTCTCAACAAAGTGGGTATAGAAGGAACGTACCTCAACATAGTAAAGGCCCATATGACAAATATGATAAGCCCATAGCTATATTATACTCAATGACGAAAGGCTGAAAATTTTCCCTCTAAAATCAGGAACAAGACAAGGGTGGCCTCTCCATTCCTGCCACTCCTATTCAACATAGTACTAGAAGTCCTAGCCAGACCAATAAGGCAAGAAAAAGATAAAAGGCATCCAAATCAGAAAAGAAAAAGTAAAACTGTCTCTGTGTGCAGATGGCATGATCTTGTCTATAGAAAAATCTAAAGGCTCCACCAAAAAATGGTTAGAACCAATAAATGAATTCAATAAAGTGCAGGATACAAAATCAACACACAAAAAATCAGTTGCATTTCTGTACACTAATAATGAATCATTTTTTCTGAAAAAAGAAATAATCTCATTTACAATAGCCCCAAAACAAAGCAAAACAAAATGAAAAAACAACTTTGGAATAAATTTAGCCAAGGAGAAAGATCCATATGCTAAAAACTGTAAGGCATTTATGAAATAAATTGAAGACACAAATAAGTGAAAATAAATCCCATGTTCACGGATTAGAAGAGTTAAATTTGTTAAAATAACCCATGTATATACAGTCAACTAATATTTGACAAGGGAGCCAAGAAATTCATGTGGAAAGAATAGTTTCTTCAATAAATGGTGCTGTTCCCATATAAAAGAATGAAATTAGACCCCTACCTTACACCATCCACAAAAATTAAAATAGAATAGAAATATAATAAAGATAAAATAGAATAAAGATATAAACATAAAACCTTAAACTGTAAAACATAAGGGAAAAGCTCCTTGACACTGGTCTTGGCAATAATCTTTTGAATATAACACCAAAAGCATAAGCAACAAAAGTGAAACAGTCAAGTGGGACAACAAACTAAAAAGCTTCAGCATAGCAAAAGAACAATCAACAAAACGAAAAGGCAACCTACAGAATGGGAAAAACATTTGTAAACTATATATCTGATAAGGGGTAATATCCAAAATATAAAAGGAACTTATACAACTCAATAGCAGAAAACAAATAATTTGATTAAATAATGAGCAAAGAACTTGAATAAACATTTTTAAAAAGAAGACATAAAAATGGCCAACAGACACATGAAAAGATGCTCAATATCACTAAATATCAGGGAAATACAAATAAAAACCACAATGAGTTATCACTTCACACCTGTCAGAATAGCTATTATCAAAAAAACAAGAGATAGCAAGTGCTGGCAAGGATATAGACAAAAGGACACCCTTGTACACTTTTGATGGCAGTGTAAATTGACACAGCCACTGTGGAAAACACTACAGAAAATAGGTCCCGCAAAAAACTAAAAACAGAACTATCATATGACCCAGCAATCCTACTTCTGGGTATATTTCCAAAGGAAATAAAATCTCTGTCGCAGAGAGACATCTGCACCCCAATGTTTGCTGCAGCATTATTTATAACAGCCAAGACATGGGTGAGTGATGAACGGATAAAGAAAATGTTGTATATACCCAATGGAATATTATTCAGCCATAAAAAGAAGGCAATCCTGCCATTTCTGACAACCTAGATGAACACTGAGGACATTATGGTAAGTAAAATAAATCACGCAGAGAAAGACAAACTATACGATCTCATTTATATGTGGAGTCTAAACAAAACCTAATTCGTGGAAGTAGAGCGCAGATCAGTGGTTGTCAGGCAGTGGCAGAGATTTAAGTAGGAAAATGGGGGGGGGGAAATGAAGGTGGTCAAAGAGTACAAATCTCCAGTTATAAGATGAATCAGTTCTGAGATCTAATGTTCAATATGATGACTATAGTTAACAAAACTGTATTGTAAACTTGAAAATTGCTAAGAAAGTAGATCCTGAAAATTCTCTCCACAAAAAGAAAGACAAAAACGTAGCTATGTGAGGTGATGGAGGTGTTAGCTAACTTAATTGTGGTAATCATTTTAAAATATATATATACTGTATCAAATTGTCACATTGGGGCTTCCCTGGTGGCGCAGTGGTTGAGAGTCCGCCTGCCGATGCAGGGGACGCAGGTTCGTTCCCCGGTCCGGGAAGATCCCACATGCCACGGAGCGGCTAGGCCTGTGAGCCATGGCCACTGAGCCTGCGCGTCTGGAGCCTGTGCTCCGCAACCAGAGAGGCCACAACAGTGAGAGGCCCGCGTATCGGAAAAAAAAAAAAAAAATTGTAACATTGTACACCCTAAACTTACACAATGTTATATGTCAATTACATCACAAAAAATTGGGGGGAAAAAAAGAAACAGAATAGAGTAGGTATGAGCTTAATTTAGTATGGGTAAATTGCCCAGTTAATCTCTGAATTAACAGAAGGGGGTTTCAAAACCAGAAATGGGCTAGTAACTTATGTTCTTTAATCCTGAATAACTGTCACTACCTATGGGCACTAGCCAACTAGTGCTAGTCAACTTCCTGAAAATATAGATTATTTTATCAAATTCAACAAATGTTTATCAAGCACCTACAGTAATGATAAATCAGCAACAAATTTTACTTATAAAGAGATGGCAATATATTCTGAAGATGACATGCATATAACTATGACATAGTGTAAAGTGATAAATTTGATAAGAAAAGTGTACAAAAAGTGCCATACGAAATAAGAATAAACATCCTCACCACCTGTCATAGCACAAATTATTCTCCCAAGTAGAGTTTCTGGAGTTTTAATGCAAGTCAATGGCAATACATACTTTTAATATGTGCTTTCCAAACTAGTATTTAGTAGCACACTTTTGGTAAGTAAGTATGACTCCAGATAAAATTGAGGGGTTTTTTTCATTAGATGTGTCAAATAATCTTTCCAAAGATTATCTGAAGATGAGGCTGATTTTAGATTTAAGAGCATATAAAAAGAGTAGTCCTATTACTTTTAGTTAGCTTTTGTTTCTTCCTTATTCATATATAGCAGGAAATTTGGGTAGTTACAAAAGAAAAATGAAAGTAAATCATTCCATATTGTGGCCCTAGAGAGGTCAGGATATCAGGGGGCAAGAGCTATATATGAAATGACAAGATCAATCATCATTCATGTGGCAGATTATTTTTTCCAAAGATGGTCAAAATAACGTCTCCCATGTGCCTGTGATTTTGACACTTCTCTTAAGAGGTGAGATCTATGGTTCTTCCTCTTGAAACTTTGCAAGTTTGGATTCTCTTGTGAGCAGGTTGGCTGCCCCTAAGGCCAGCATGCTGTGAGAAAGCCCCAACTAGATCATATGGAGAAACCACATGAAGAGACAAAGATGCCCAGTCAGTCCCTAGCTGCATTGGCCCCCTTTACCAACTCTGGCCACAGCTAACTGCCACTGCATTAGAGAACAAGCCAGCACTGCCCAACTGAGTGCTTCTGGAATTCTGACCCAGAGATCTGTGAGCAATAATAAAAGTAATTGTTGTTTTAAGCCACTGAGTTTTGGGGTGATTTGTTATGCAGCATAACATGTTAGCATTCCAGACAGTCAATAGTGAATAATACCATGGACTGGTTTGAAAAGGAATGTCAGGTAAAGAATTAAAGGTATGAAAGTCATGCTGAATGTTTATTGTAATTCTCATTCAAGTGTCCACAGGGCTCTCAGTTTTCTTCAAAGTTCATTCAATAATATTGATCTAATATAAACTGCAAAGCAAAAAAAAATCATGAAGCATAAGTGGTAAAGCTAACTTTGGTCTACTAGAAACAGTTAGCAGCAGCATTAAGTAGAGTTATGATTCCAATAATTGGATCTATCTCCAAAGTTCCAGAGTCTTAGCTTCTGATTTACCTATTCTAATATACTAATATTATATATACTTCGTAAATAATGATTTACAAAGTACTTTCATGTACCTGATTTCATTTGATCTTATAAATAATCCTGTGAAGTAGCAGGGCCTTACAGAGAGAAAACTGAGACTCAGAAAAGTTACACAAATTGCTCAGGATTGAAGAGCTGGGGGAAAAATGTTTTTAATCCATACAAGTAGAAGACTAGACTTGCTAGCCTGATCTGGGATCCAAGACCTACGTATGTGCATGGAGCACACATGATATGTTAGACTCTAATTGTCACTGACCATATGGTGTATGCTAGAAGTGTGCCACTCGCCAAAGAATGAAGACTCGGGTGTATATTAAATATTATGCTCTTAAGTGTTACACTCTTTTCCTTTAAAAATACCCTCCTCTGAAAAACTTGCTTTTTTATTATTCTCTGGATAATCACTAAATGCTATTCCAAGGAACAGTCTCAAGAGCCTTGTAATCTTTTAAATGTTAAACAAAGTAGGTGCCATTTCAAAGTCCAAAGGTTTGATTTAATGAATGCCAAGCATCTCAAATCCACAGGAAATTTTTTTAACACAACATTGCTGAACATCCTCCAAAAAGGAAAATTAACATATAGACCAAATGGAATTCTCATAGAGCTCCAAGTACCGCTTATCAGGATAGAAGAGGTTTGTTGCTATTGTGTTTGTTGTTCAGTTTACCCAAACATTGATTATTTATAGAAAAAACAAGGTTTTTAAATTCTTTGCCCTGTTCTTTGCCACTAACCACCCCTCCCTAACCATTGGATTAGTTCCATCTCCTTTTAACAACTTCCCATTAAACCTCATGAACCATATCCTGTACTTAATGGGCTGGTAATATTTTAAAGCTTCTGTAGTTCTACTGTAAATCCTGGTCCCTTTTGCAACATTGAAAAGATATACCAAAAAAATTCTTCCAACTGATGGTCCAAAGAAACCACATGACTTACACTTTGACAGATAAACAATAAGTTGTACTATTACAACAGACACATTTCACTGGCTTCAAGCCACATACTTGTCACGTTAGCCCACCATAAGCCACGATGCACTTGCTTAATCACTAGAATGGCACTTTAGTGCCTAAAAAATAAGCAAATAAATACAATTAAGGTAATATGCCAAGAGAATTTAACCTGATTATTTCCCTCTAGAAAATCTACAGAGACAAAAGACAACAAGGTAAACTAGCTATCTCAAGAAAATAAACTAGAACTCTAAAAACCTTCTGTCCCTCCCTTCTTCTTTGGGAAAGTTAATAAACAGTTCAGATGATGTCATTTCTGGTTTCTGCCCCCCTACTTTTATGTATGTATACAATCATTTTAATAATTCTTGTCAAGAATTGGAATGAGATAACAGTCTTTATCTAAGTAAAACATTTAAGTTCAAAAAAGAAACATTATGATAAAATTTACAGGGCTTAATATGTCTTGATCATGAGATAAGAAAGAAAACTACACTGCTATCTGATTGGAACAGACCTTTCCTATCTATGGCCACCCAGTTTCTCCCCTGGTCACTCTTTACCTAACCCACCTGGGTTGGTACTGTGAACCTCCCCCCTGCTTCTATTTTCAGCTCTCCAACTTCCTCTTCAACAATCAGAGATTTCACAGCATAAAGCTGTGAATTTTATATAAATATATATAAATAGAATATATATATATTGGAATATCATTCTACCTTAAATCCTAACTGGTCCTTTTTTTTTTAATGTTCCACAATCACTCCTGACATTTAACTTCAGTTTTATTTTTGTTTTTGTTTTATTATTTAACTCCTGACAGTTTTCTTCTAATTTTTCTTCTGTTAGGTCTATTCAAGATCCATGGTATTTTCTTCTTGAATACTATATGTATTCATATATGAATTATATGTATATTGATTATATAGATATTAAATATAAATATGTGTAAATTATGCTACTTATGTTACCACAAATTTCAAGAGGGTTCAGTATTTTCCCGTACATTTAATGACCACTTTGAGTGGTCAAAAGACCCCTCTGACTCCATAAGGTCATACATACTTTTTTATTTCATAATGTCTAAATATTTCAATTAGATTTTACTTCTTTGAATTAGCATCTGAATAAAATTCTTTTTTTTCCCTAGGCAATACAATGAAAAATTGGGCAAGGCAACTTCTAAGATCCCTTCTAATACTAAACTCCTATAAAGAGATGTCTTAAATAATGGAGGTAGTACTTCTGAAGGGAAAAAAAAAAACACCAAAAAAACAAAAACTGAGGCCGATGAATGTCCTGTACCTTCAAAGTCGCAGCTTCATTGTGGACTATGACATTCTTACAAGCTCAAATTCTTACAAGCTTTTCAGCAATGTTGCCAGCACTTTGCCTGTGTGGTGAATTGCAAGATGAAGAAGGATTTCTAGAAGTATCAAACTGTGAGGCCATGGATAACCTAGGAGAAGCACTCATTTAATATAATGGCATAATTTATAAGAACTCGTTTTGCTCCTTATGAGATCTTCATTAAAATGCTCTTCACCGATTAAAAACTTTCAAGTCAGTTTCAAAGGTATTTCAAACATATCAAATTTTTAACTTCTCTCCAATATAATCCCAGCCTTGACCAATTAATTTGTTAGATAACTTCTAATATACTTCTAATATTCTTCTAGTATATAAGAAGAATAGAATAATATCTTTTTTTCATAGGATAATTTCAATCTCTTTCAGCTAGTCTCACAGGAACTTTCTTTTCTCCATATGGAAGGAATACTTAACAGCAATTTGCTTAAAATCTCCTATATTCATAAAAAGTAAAAGAATAAAAATACATGCTATTTTGCTGATTTCTTAAAGGTACCATGTCTGTGCATTACAGCAGAGTTAAAGTAATCAGGAACCATAAACACATATTCCATCCTTTGCGAAAATAGAAAATAATTGCTCAGCACCCCACACTCAAAAATCACTTGGGCACTTAAAAATGATTAACTAAACCAATTAGTATTCTAATCTTCTCTAAGACAACCTCACTTCTTCATCTTTCTTCCTCTTTTAGAACAAATATTTTTTATATAAGAATTCATTGTCTAGATCCTTATATCTTACACTTCTCTGTAATCATTACAATATCTAACAAAATGATCTGTACAGAGAAGATATCACGTTTCCAGATCACTCCTCCTCTCCACCTCTTTCTTCCTTTTCCATTTTTCACTTCCTCTTTCCCTTTCTCTGCCTCCACTCTCACTTGTTATAACTCCCAATGATTTCAATACCAGTTTAAATCACCCTAATACCCTGGCTTCTCATTTATTCAACATTCTTATTTCCAATAGTCACCTAATCTCATGGTCATATACCAGACCTTGTCATTACTAATTTCAAGCATTCCACTCTCTGACCACTATCTTGTGTCTTCCCAGATTCTTACCACTTTTCACTGTTCCTCACCACCTCTGCGTACTTACTTCCTTCTTAACAGGCTTAGACACCAAGGTCAGGCATTATCGTCACCCTCTTGCATCTACCCTTCACGCCCCTTTCCCTTTTCTCCCTCCACTGTACCCACTTGCAAAAACCCCAATCCTAGGGAAATCCAAATCTCCACCTATCCTACACTGACACCAACCAGATGAATGTGACTGAAGAAAAAAACACGACCATGTTGACTGACTGTACTTTTAAATTCAAGAAGTAGCCTCAAGTAAGCCCTTAGCAATTCACAACAATATTACAACATTTCACTCTATTTTCATCAATGATTATTTCATACTTTTCTCTCCTCAAATCTTCAGTAACTCTTCTTCTTCCTCCTTATTTGCTCTCAGTTGATTGTTTCCTATTTCACTGAGAAAATAGAAACAACCAGAAGAAAACATTCAGATGTTCCTACACCAAATCTTACTAACTATATTCCGATGCACATACTCTGCCTTCTCTCATATTACAGTGAATAAATTCAAGAGACTCCTATCCAAGGGCTCTATCTCATATTGAGTACTGGATCCTATCCCTTTAAGCCTCCTCAAGGGCACTGTTACTGCAGATTTCCCCTCACTCTCCTATACTACCAATTTTTACCTGTCTTTGATTATGCTCACTATCATACAATACATGTAATATTTCTCCATCCTATAAAGCAAAGAGAAAAATAAAAATCTCCATGGACTCCATGATCCTTCCCATTATTGCCTGAATTCTGTTCTCTGATTATAGCAAAACTCATTGAAAAAAACTTTTGTATATTCACTGTCTCCACTTCTTTCCCTTTCATTTTTTTTTTTCCCCATGAGCTCATTTCAGTCAGGCTTTTATTTTACTCTTCCATTGAAACCACTCCTTCCAAGATCAACAATAGCCTCCATCTTTCCTAATCTAATGGTGATTTCTAAGGCATCATTTTATTCATACAGGAACATTTGATATAGCTGACCATGCTCTCCTCCTTGAAACATTCTCTTCACTTGTCTTCCAGAACACCACACTCTCTTGGTCCTCCTTCTACCTCACTGGTTGCTTTTTCTCAGTTTCCTTTCCTGATTTTTTTCTTCTTCTCTTTGACCGCTAAACACTAAAGTAATCCAGACTCAATCTTTGGACCACTTCTTTTCTCTACATGTGCTTACTTCCTGAATGACCTAATCCAGCTCAACAAGTTTAAATACAATTTATATACTCAAGTCTCTCAAATGTTTAACTACAGTGCTATTTTGCCTACTAAAATCCAGACCTGTGTATCTTGACATTTCCTCTCGGCTATATAGTAAGCATCTTAAAATTAGCAAGACAAGGAACTCTTGATCTTTCTCTACAAACCTGTTCCTCAACCCTGTTTCCCCATCTCTTGTAAAAAAGCGACTCCATAGGTAAGTTTATATGCAGAAAACGGTAAGACACTGGTGAAAGAAATTAGAGATGATACAAACAGATGGAGAGATATACCATGTTCTTGGATTGGAAGAAGCAACATTGTGAAAATGACTACACTACCCAAAGCAATCTACAGATTCAGTGGAATCCCTATCAAACTACCAATGGCATTTTTCATAGAACGAGGGCAAAAAATTTCAGAAATTGTATGGAAACATGAAAGACCCTGAATAACCAAAGCAATCCTGAGAAAGAAAAATGGAGCTGGAGGAATCAGGCTCCCTGACTTCAGACTATACTACAAAGCTACAGTAATCAAGATGGTATGGTACTGGCACAAAAACAGAAATATAGATCAATGGAACAGGATAGAAAGCCCAGAGATAAACCCACGATAGACAGCCCAGAGATAAACCCACACACATATGGTCACCTTATTTTTGATAAAGGAGGCAAGAATATACAACAGAGAAAAGACAGCCTCTTCAATAAGTGGTGCTGGGAAAACTGGGCAGCTACATGTAAAAGAATGAAATTAGAACTCTTCCTAACACCATACACAAAAATAAACTCAAAATGGATTAAAGACCTAAATGTAAGGCTAGACACTATAAAACTCTTAGAGGAAAACATAACACTCCATGACATAAATCACAGCAAGATCCTTTTTGACACACCTCCTAGAGAAATGGAGATAAAAACAAAAATAAACAAATGGGACCTAATGAAACTTAAAAGCTTTTGCACAGCAAAGGAAACCATAAATAAGATGAAAAGCCAACCCTCAGAATGGGAGAAAATATTTGCAAACGAAGAAACTGACAAAGGATTAATTTCCAAAATATTCAAGGAGCTCATGTAGCTCAATATCAAAAAAAAGAAGACAACCCAATCCAAAACTGGGCAGAAGACCTAAATAGACATTTCTCCAAAGAAGTCAGATTGCCAACAAACACATGAAAGGATGCTCAACATCACTAATCATTAGAGAAATGCAAATCAAAACTACAATGAGGTATCACCTCACACCAGTCAGAATGGCCATCATCAAAAAGTCTACAAACAATAAATGCTGGAGAGGGTGTGGAGAAAAGGGAACCCTCTTGCACTGTTGGTGGGAATGTAAATTGATACAGCCACTATGGAGAACAGTATGGATGTTCCTTAAAAAACTAAAAATAGAACTACCATATGACCCAACCGTCCCACTACTGGGCATATACCCTGAGAAAACCATAATTCAAAAAGAGTCATGTACCAAAATGTTCATTGCAGAACTATTTACAATAGCCAGAACATGGAAGCAACCTAAGTGTCCATCAACAGATGAATGGATAAAGAAGATGTGGCACACATATACAATGGAATATTACTCAGCCATAAAAAGAAATGAAATTGAGTTATTTGTAGTGAGGTGGATGGACCTAGAGTCTGTCATACAGAGTGAAGTCAGAAAGGAGAAACAAATACCGTATGCTAACACATATATGCGGAATCTAAAAAAAAAAAAAAACAATGGTTCTGATGAACCTAGGGGCAGGACAGGAATAAAGACGCAGACGTAGAGAATTGACTTGAGGACACGGAGAGGGGGAACAGTAAGCTGGGATGAAGTAAGAGAGTGGCATGGACATATATACACTACCAAATGTAAAACAGATAGCTAGTGGGAGGCAGCTGCATAGCACAGGGAGATCAGCTTGGTGCTTTGTGATCATCTAGAGGGGTAGGATAGGGAGGGTGGGAGGATATGGGGATATATATACACATATAGCTGATTCACTTTGTTATACAGCAGAAACTAACACAACGTTGTAAAGCAATTATACTCCAATAAACGTTTTAAAAAAGCAACTCCATTCAACCAGTTAGTCAGTATAAAACTTTGGAGCTTTCATTTACTGCTCTCTTTCTCTGATGCCCCTAGCCCCTATTCAATACACTGGCAAAAATCTATTAACTCTGCCTTCTAAGCATATATTTAGAATGTGACTCCACTGCCACGAAACTGGTTCAACCTCCTATCATGTCTGACTGGAAATGCTCAATAACTTTTAACTGGTAACTTGGCTTTCATCCTTGCTCTTTTTACAGCATGTTATCCACCTAGAAGTCAAAATGATTTTTCAGTGCCTTTCTCTCTCACTCAGTAAAATACTGTCTTTACCATGGTCTCCAAGTTCATACAAGATCTAGTCCCTGAACATCTCCAAGTTCATACAAGATCTCCAAGATCTAGTCCATGAACATCTCTGATCTTACCTTCTACCTCCCTCCCCATCCCCATCATTTACTCAGCTCCTGCTACACTGGTCCCTTGGTTTTCCCTTGAATATGTTTAGCTTGCTCCTGCCTCAAGGCCTTTATTCTCCCTGTATCATTTGACCAGAGGCTTTTCTCCTAATACCTACAAGTATCCACCTGACTTACTCTATCACTTCAACTGAGTCTCTAAAATTAAATTTCACCTTACAAGAAGCCTCCTGACCACACTGTATAAAACAGTGATTCCCACACACATACATAAACACAGGATGGACTTTCAAGGTTCTAATATCTTCATGCATTTATTACTAGCTAACTTATTCTGTATTCATTTATCTTGCTTTTCATCTGTGTCCCCAACTTAAATGCAAGCTCTCCCAAAGACAGCAGGAATTTTGTTTGTTCACTGTTGTACTTCAGCTCTTAGAATGCACAGTACATAAGGGCTTGATAAAAATAAATTCATGAATATTACACATTATCCCAATTTAAAATCACTGCTTAAAAGTCTTCATCCAAGTTGTCCATTTTATCCAGATGTGATATATCAAAAGTTCTAAGAAGCTTTCACATTTTAGTATTGATATTAATTAATCAATGAATTAAGGAAATATATTTGACTCAGTTTTTTAATATAAGCACCGTACGTTACTTAAAGGCTTTGGCCTCTATGAAAATCACATACTCTAAGAAGAGAAAACAGTATTTATAATTTCAGAAAATTATTTACAACTCCATTTGGTTAATTTATCATATTCTTTCCTAAAAACATACTTATGCTCTCAGGCAATACTGTGAGCAAGGGAAGAGGGAGAAAGGGCATCAAAAAGAGAAGTTGGGAGTCCCAGTGACAAATTTGGACATGTCACAAGTGCTCAAGTCCCAACATTGTTGGTAACCAACTAAGAAACATGTCTGTGTACCATGAAAAATAACATTTATTCTTATATAAATTATTATTATAGTCATGTTACTCTTAACAGTTTATATTGAACAATGCATAACTCATTAAGTTGAATAAATTACAGATACAAATTAGAGCTAATAATAGTTGTTAGCATTCTTTTTTCTTATGCTGTAGACTGAAGGTTTGTGTCCTCCCCAAAATTCATATGTTGAAGCCCTAAGCCCCAATTTGATGGTACTTGGAGGCTGGGCCTTAAGAAGGTAATTAGATTTAGGTAGGCAAAATCATAAGATAAATATGGTGCATCTTCCTGCTGATTCAATTTTATTCAAAGATAGGGGTACATTGGGGAAGAGAGAAAAACAATTTAAATGTTAACTGAAATTATTTATTATTAAAATAAACATGGATATATTATGGAGTAACAGGTGCACAGAAGCCTTGAAAGAAATTATGCATTTGTTGAAGGTTGTCACAAGCTAAAATCTAGATTCTCCTGTAGATCACTTTACTATGCCCCTAAGGATGGGGAAGTAGGGAATTAGAGCTGCCCTACAATGGATTCCATTTGTAAGTCTCCTACAAGTCAATTAATCTCACTAGGGTGCTAAATATTAATAATAGCTATCATTTATTGAGTGTTAATTTGTACCAGGCATTGTTCTAAAATACTTACAAGAATTATTTAATCTTCATAATAACTCTATGAGGTAGGTCATTATTATAATCCCTATTTTATAGATGAGGAACATTAAGTACAAGAGGTAATTTGTCCAAGGACACACAGGAAAAGCAAGGGACATCTTTAATGCAACAAATGACTACAATGTGATATATTCTGGGAGAATATATATTTTCAAAAGTGAAAACAGGAATATCAAATGCTAAAAGCCTTTAAGAACCAAGAAATTAAATTGTAATAGTAGAACGACAAACATGAATTCAGAGCCTCACTTATTAACAGTTAGTCCTTGAAAGAGTGAATTACGATTGTAAAGTCATGTATAACTACTTTTTTGTGCAAGCACACATACACATATTACTTGACCATACACACATAATTTCATAGTGTAAAACAATGTCCTATAAATATTTTAAGGAAATAATCTTATTACTCTTACCTTGACAGTATGCTGTAAACTATTTACATGTTATACATTCATAGCACACATCACCAATATGCCTACACAAATAAACTTGGAGAAGATGTATATATAATTTATATACACCTGCTTTAGCAATAAAGATATAGATGATTCATATTGAGATATATGATAGTTATCATACATCAAAAGCAAAAAGAAAAGATTGTTTATGCAAAGTACATATTTGATACCAAATAACCAAATTAATTAAATAAAATTAAATTAATAATGTAATTGAAAAGCAACAACTAATTTATTGAAAACCATTCAAAACAACACTAATAAAGTGTTTTTCTGAAAATCCAACTATTTGCAGCTGGAAACTGCTTAATGTTAGTTTACAAGTCCCTAATTATGTATATCTCAGTACTTTCTACTATGTTGCTTAATTTTATGAATATCAAGTTTTCACAAATCTTTATAACTTGCTTAAGAGTTTGCTAATAAATAGTCCTAAACTACACATTAAAAATCAAAGTTCATAGAACTGTATTTACTTCTCTGTAGCACCAAAGGAAGAACCTGTAGCTTTGATCAATCTGTAGCCTCTCAAAATGACCTTATAAAACCTAGCAACAGGCCTCCATATCTTCTTAAAGAATCACGGGCTACAACTATAGGCAGGCCCAGTGGGACATCCTCTCAGATGACAATGGTTTCTCTAAAGGAACTCGGTGGTAAGCCTATATTTTCCTAAGTCTCTTTCCACTTTCAAGAAAGTGAATAAATGAAAACTTGGCATGATACCTATGCAAGATTGCAAACCTTAGCATAAGTTGTCAGTCATAGTTTTCCCAGGCAATTTTCTTCAGTAGGGCAATGTTATTACTCAGGTTTTCCAGAAACATGTCCAATAATAAGCACTGCAGGGAAATTTTTTTAAGCAAACTTGTTTCATCATTATCTATAAATGACCATTTGTAAAAGAAGATTAATATTTAAAATTAGAAAAAATATAAGCAATATTATTAATCATTCCTAATTAGCCAGTTAAATTATAAAATGAAAGATTCCTTTCCATTCCCAAAGAATGTGTTCATCTAATGTCTTCCATATTTAACCCCAGAAAAAACTGCATTTGTAACTTGATTACATAAAGTAAAAGTCATTTTACAATAAAGGTATACCCTTTTCTTACACATTAAAGCAATATGATTAATAAAGAACCAACTAAACACACACTCTATAAGTTCAATGGTCATTGAAGACTGCTATTCTACTAGTGTTTTAGATTAACCTTATTCCTTCTCTAAACAATTATAATTTCCTTTTGCCTCCTCTATAGTCTGTTATATAGTTCAGTTCACAGATATATATTTATCAATACTAAATGCTAAACTATGAAAAACAAACCAAACTATGAACTTGCCCTAAGGGAGGGAATGCTAATAGATTTTCATAAATAACTATAATATTAGATGTAAAGTGACAAAGATATTGTAAGAAGAACATAGATAAAGCCATATGAGAGACGTGATTATTTTTGGTTTCTTGGGGGGATAAGGAAACAAATTTAAAAAGGATTTCTAAGCATTTGAACAAGCCATAAAAGACAGATAGAATTTGGAGATGATTCAGAAGGGGAGAAGACTAGCTCAAGTGCAGGAACACTTCCAAAAAAAGGCAAAAATTATGAAAATGTGTTTTGTAGACATGAAGGATAAGAAGTGTACTTTGCCCTTACCTCTGATCATACAAAAATGAACTCAAAATGGATCAAAGATTTAAGTGTAAGAGCTAAAAAATATTAGAAGAAAATTTTTAGAAATTTTAGAAGAAAACATAGATTAAATCTCTGTGACCTTGTATTCACCTTTGGTTTCTTAGATATGACACCAAAAGCACAAGAACCAAAGAAAAAGTAATTCGGAGTTCATTAAAATTTCAAACTTTTGGGCTTCAAAAAACACTACGAAAAAAGTGGAAAGACAATCCAGAGAATGGGGAAAAAAATATTGGTGGATCATATATTTTGTAAGAGTCTAGTATATAGAATATATAAAAAACTATTATAAATCAACAATAAAAAATTTTACCATCTGACTCTAGTCTTTCTAACTTTATCCCCCACTTTTTTTCTTTATTTTTTAAACTTAGATAGAATCAATATGCCATAAAATTCACCTTTTAAAAGTGTACAATTCTGTTATTTTAGTATATTCACAAAGTGGTGCAACCACCACCGATATCTAATTCCAGAACATTTTTATCATCATAGCAAAAGAAATCCTGTACCCATTAGCAGTCACTCTCTATTTCTTCCCAGGCCTAAGCAACACCTAAACTATATTCTGTTTCTGTATTTTTCTTATTCTGGACATTTCATATAAATGGAACCATATAATATAGATACAGCCTATTTGTTTTCTTTCACATAGTATGCTTTCAATGTTCATCAATACTGTAGCATGAATCATATCTTCATTCCTTTTTATGACTGAATAGTATAACAATGAATGGATACAGTACATTTTAGTGCAATTTAGCCATTATCATTCCTAAAATATCATTACTTTATTATTAAGTGATAAATAAACTTTAAAAAGGAAAGGGAAATTTACTAACGGTTTCAATTAGATTCAAGATTAATCTATTTTCTATTTTACATAGGGAACTGGATATATGAAAAAAATGAAAGTGAATGTAAATTGTTAAAAACAGAAAAATGATATTAAGTATCTTAAAAGCCAGGAAAAAGAGTAGGCAGACTTAAGGAAAAAGAGAACTTCTAAAAAAAAGAAAAAAAAATTTATTATTTTAAGCAAAAAAACTGGGACTTCCCTGGTTGTGCAGTGGTTAAGATCTGCCTGCCAATGCAGGGGACATGGGTTCAAACCCTGGTCCAGTAAGATCCCACATGCTGTGGAGCAACTAAGCCTGTGTACCACAACTACTGAGCCTGAGCTCTAGAGCCCGCTAGCCACAACTACTGAGCCCACATGTCAAAACTACTGAGCCCACATGCCACAACTACTGAAGCCCACACACACAGAGCCCATGCTCCGCAACAGGAGAAGCCACCACAATGAGAAGCCCATGTACCACAACGAAGAGTAGCCCCCACTCTCTGCAACTACAGAAAGCCCGTGCACAGCAACGAAGACCCAATGCAGCCAAAAATAAATAAATAAGTTTATTTAAAAAAATAAAATAAAAAATCTGTGAATGAGTTAAACAGAATATTAATCACAGTTGAAGTGAGAATTAGGAACTGTTGTTATGAAAAAATTACCCAGACTGTAGCACAAAGACACAGTAGATAAAATTACAGGGAAAAAAAAAAGATTAAAAGAACAGAAGGTTAAATGATAAGGTTAAACATACACCTAAAGAGACCCAGGAGGAAATAAGGTTAAAAAAAACCCTAGCGTACCGCAAAAAAAAAAACACCCTATATTTGAAAATCAAATACCTGATAAACTTCCAGCAGTGATGAAATATACAAATCCACAGATACAAAAGGTACATTCTATATCAACCAAGATAAATACATAGAAATATATTCCTTAAGAGAAATTCAGAAGGGCAAAGATACAGAGAAGAACCTGACAGTTAAAAAGATTGATCACACATGCAATGATAATCACACTAACCTCACACATCTTATCAGCAACAGTAGGAACCAAAAGAGAATAAATTATTATTTTCAAAACGTTGAGAGAAAGTAACTATCAACCTAACTAACTATTGTGAACTCAGCAAAACTATCTTTCAAAGTCTAAGGCAAAATAAAGACATTTCCAGATCAAAGATAGAGAAAGTTTACTACAGACTTTCTCTAAAGAAACTTCTAAAAATGCACTTCAGGAAACAGGAAAATAATCCCTAATATGCAAGGCAGTATAGTGAAGAAAGGAACTGGTACATACGTAAATAAGTAAAAACAACAGTTATCTATATAAAAATTGCAATGATGATGATGGGGAAAGTGGTGATGGTGGCATTGTGGTGGTAGTGTCTAGTTTGTGCAATTAAAAAGAAATTAGAAATAATAATACAGAACAATATCATAGAAGTCAAGAGGAGTGGTCATACCTAGATGTTTTAATGTTTTGATTTGTTCAGCAAAAAATAATACTGATTAGCTTTACTGTGTTAAGTATGCTTGATAAAATTTCAAGAGTAACCATTAAAAGCATAAAAATGAAATATATAACTTTCATACAAATAGAGGAGAGGGGGGAAATAAAAAATAAAAAGAAATAAGCAAGCAACTCAATCAATACACTGTGGTGATGGTTGCACAACTCTGTGAATATACTAAAAACCATTGAACTGTATACTTTAAAAGGGTGAACTGTATGGTCTGTGGATAGTATCTAATAAAATTGTAACCAAAAAAACCCAATCCAGAAGAAGTAAGACAACTATGTTTTGGTTTCTTCTATAAATGCACTGATTTCTAAAACTGTGACTGATTACTGTAAGTGGCAAACATAACTGGTTTACAAAAAGCACAAAAACAGCACTGGTAGAAAAGAGAGCTTACTGACAGGAAAATGTATATTTGGTATACAAAAAACCCAAAGTTTAAAGTAAGAGTAGACAGATAACCAAATACACTAAATGCAGGTATAAATCAAAATGCCAGTATGACTCAGAACAGTATTTGAAAAAAAATTTTTTGTCTTTAATTTAAAGCTATACTTCTAGAAAAAAAAAAGGATACGTTTTGAAAACAAGAAAACATAACTAATCAAAATTCTAATCACAATATAAGAATTTTGATTACAAACTTCTCTTGTTTTAAGAAATTATTTATGAAAAAGGAGATGTAATATAACAAGTGTACTTAAGAAGCTCAAAAATCATGACTTGAAAGTCATTTTAATCATTGCCTCTATTCCCACTAGAAAGGTTCACTAAGCACACACTGAGAAAGTGTTATTATTTTTAGTCACCTTTCATTTAATAAATATTCAGACCCATGAATATAATCATTATTCGTCTACAAACTCTATGAAAAAGTAAAAGTACTTACATGCCAAAGGAAGAAAGCCAGAGCAGGGATATAGGGCTTCAAGTAGTACTTGCCTGAGAAGCACTGAAATGACTCAGTAGTTTACATGCTGCACCCAAGTTGGGTAGATAATATACTTGCTTTTTTCTGGAAGCTATTAACTTATCTTACATATTTGAATTTTCCTGAGGACCCTGTGACACAGCAAAGTACCTTGCTACGTGGTAATCCTGATGACTTCCTAGAGAGTTTACCTGGCAGAAGTCCAAAGGGATGCTCAGTCTATATTGAATTGACACTTGTACAAAAAGTAGGAAATCAAAGCTTTCTTTCTAACTAGACTAAGGATCACAACCAAAATACTTAAGAAAAAAATTGAGAAAGTGAAGAATTGCCATGGGAAGGAACAGGGTCAATGGGAACTAAAAATAAATTTACCGTATACATTATATTTTTACCATTACACTACTGAAGGATTAATCATAACTAACCAACCCTAAGTAACAAGACAAAATTAAAATTAAATCACTAAATTGGGGCTATTTTAAAAGAAAGTCAATAAAATGGAAGGCTAGTAATACATTTGACATAGAAAAAATACACAGTAATTCTATTTGAATAATCAAGATTTTATAAACAAAATTAGAAACTGCTATTACATACTATGTATTCCAATCATGTCTGATTTTATAGGTAGTATTTTAAGAAAGTAGGTATTTTAACAACTGTTTACTCAACAATTAAGGTGTTACCATGGTACCTTCCATGAAGTCACAAAACTACACTTAATAATTTATCTTGAATTTTACAAATTTTGTCTATTCCACATACATCAATATCAGTTGATATATTAACTATCATATGATAGCTAACTTCAGCTATCATTATCAACATTAGTTCTATATTTCTGAATGATTTAAATAAGTTATCTTTGCTAAAAGGAAATGGAAAATTAAAAATTAACCACCTTTGAAAAGACTGAGACGAGAGGCTGAAAACTGGGATTGGTTTGAAAATCTGTATGCAAAAGATTAGGTATTTCTACAAGTCTAGAAAATCGCCCTCCTTCACACCCCTAACCTCCAGTTTTGTTCTCTGAAGAAATGAAACTAGAGAGGCTCAGTTTCAAGGATATCTTACCCAGTGGCAGGCAAAGGTTAAAGCCCAACGCTGAAAAAACTGAGTGTGCTTACATCGAACCTTTCCACCCCGTCCTCCATCTTGCTTTCAGAACACTTGCAATTAGGCAGGAAACTGTTAGGTTATTTTCTGGAGAAACAGAATGGTCTCACAGAAAAGGCCCATAGACACTGACACTTTTGCTCCCACGAAAAAAGTCACACCACTTGTAATCACCCTAAGGGAAAGCCTCCTCAACAAGCCCTACCCAATGTAAATATGGTTCCCAATTAGCATTTTTTCAATATGAACAGACAGCCAAGGGTGCTCAAAGAAAGAGAAAGCAAAAATAAACAGGGGAAAAAGAGTGACTGTGCTTGCACTTGTAGCAAATATTCTCATACAAACTAAACTCTTTACCACCTATTTTACTTACTAGTGTTTATTATTTGCATGTGCTGTTTCCTTTGCCTAAAACACATGCCCTTGTCATGTCCTCCTCCAGTAGGCTAACTCTTCATCCTTTAGAACTTTTTTTTTTTTTTGCGGTACGCGGGCCTCTCACTGTTGTGGCCTCTCCCGCTGCGGAGCACAGGCTCCGGACGCGCAGGCTCAGCGGCCATGGCTCACGGGCCCAGCCGCTCCGCGGCATGTGGGATCTTCCCGGGCCGGGGCACGAACCCGTGTCCCCTGCATCGGCAGGCAGACTCTCAACCACTGCACCACCAGGGAAGCCTCATCCTTCAGAACTTTTAAATCCAGTCACCTTATTAAAGAGACTTTTCTACTACCTTACATAGTTTATCTCTATACATAGCACATACATTTGTTTGTTTACTTATTCATAATCTATTTCTCTCTGTCGAGTGAAAGCTAAGGGCTCAGACTTTTATCTTAGTCATTGTGATCCCAACAATTTACACACAGTAAGCACTCAATAAATGTTGAATATATGTTAATAAGTGTTGTTGAATGTCTCAGTGAATGAATAAATGCAGCTTTATGATATTCTTGGAAGAGATAACAATTTCTTTACATCTCAGGATTATTTTTAAATCGCTTACCTATTTCTTTTTTCCAGTCTTTCCACTGCAGCCCTATAAAGCCCTATATAAATCTCTTAGTCTTTGCTTTCTCAATTATCCTTTATCAATAGTAAAATGTAGAAACAGTTTATTTTATGAAGGAACTTCTGAAAAGTTACTATATCATTTCAAGTGTATCTTTCAGGCACTTAAACCCATTTGGAAACTTAAACCTAGAACTCCAGAGAAATGGACTGGTTGGCTGGATCCCCTAAATACATCATATACCTTTGCAAGAACTATAATTCATCTTCTTCTCTCTTAATAGTGTTTTTAAGAGTGTAGGTTCTGCTAACATAGCTCACAACATATGTAAACTATTAGGAACCAGGAACAAAGATATGGGATATTAGCAAACAAAAAATATCAATTCAAAGCAAGGAAACAGAGGAAATGCTTGAAAATTCTGTGAGAGCTGAACTTAATATATATTAATTTCCCAGGGTCAAGTTATTAATTTCTCAATATTAGTTTCCAAATTGGAACCTCTTTTGCTTTTTATGACAGGAAAAAATACTGTTATCGCCATTCAGGGACAACCTGAAATAAGAAAAGCTGCAGAAAGAGCAGGTTTAAAGGAAAGATTAGGAATTTGGTTTAGGACATGTGAAGTTTGAGATGCATGGAGATGTAAATACACAAATACAGAGTTTAGGGGAGGGGTCTGGGCTGAAGATGTATGTTTAAATATAAATGGTGCTTAATGGGATCTAAAAAAAAAAAGAAAAGAAAAAAATGGTTCTGATGAACCTAGGGGCAGGACAGGAATAAAGACGCAGACATAGAGAATGGACTTGAGGACACCGGGAGGGGGAAGGGTAAGCGAAGAGAGAGAGTAGCACTGATATACATACACTACCAAATGTAAAATAGATAGCTAGTGGGAAGCAGCCGCATAGCACAGGGAGATCAGCTCGGTGCTTTGTGACCACCTAAAGGGGTGGGATAGGGAGGGTGGGAGGGAGACGCAAGAGGGAGGAGATATGGGGATATACGTACATGTATAGCGGATTCACTTCGTTATAAAGCAGAAATTAACACACCATTGTAAAGCAATTATACTCCAATAAAGATGTTAAAAAAAAAAACCTGTATAGATGTACCTAACCATATAGATGTTACTTAAAATTATGAAAATAAATGAGATCACTAAAAGTAAATGTAAGCTGAGAAGAGATTGCGAGAGAAATTGGTAAAAGACACAAACACTACTTTTTTCTTATTCTAGAAGGATGTTCCAAAATTATTTCTATCAACATTTCTTTAACATTGGCTTATTATTAAGGTGCTGAGAATTTATGAAATGAGAAAGATATCATTTACAGGGATGCTGATTTTTGATAAATTTGGGGGGAGTGGGGTAAGAAAGATAAAGCCAATTTAGTAAATATTGTCCCAAAAGAATCCAGTGTGAAAATTTAACCAAAAGAAGAGGAAGAACTCATCATAAATGTTTCCAAGTGGAGTTTCCCCTCCTTCTTTAAGCCCCAAATCTCCTTTTTCTCTTTCTCCTTTACCCTTTTACCTCACTCATCAAGAAGTCCTCATCTTCCAATACAAGACCTCAAAGATTTTTGGCTGGCATTCAATTCTTTGGGATAAGAAAAAAAAGAAAAGTGAAATGCTAATTCAAATGGTTCTAAAAAGCCTTTCTAAACGGGAGAGAAAAGAGGCACTGAATTTTTTCTACCCATTGTTCACTGCTTTGCATATATTAGCACTTAATCACACACTTACTTACACACACACACACACACACACACACACACATATACAAAATCATCTATCCTTTACACCCCTTCCAGGGACATTTTTTGAATTTGTTCATGTCACTTTTCTGCTTAAATTTCTCCAGCAACATCCACTATGTAAATAAAATAAAAGCTAAATTTTTTTTACTAGTTTTGTTGATTCTCTAAAAATAAAAGAAATAATGCTTTATGCATTACTCTGTAACTTTGTTGCCTTGCTTTATTTTATGTCATGAAGAATTTTCCATGTCCATATGCTCTGGATTAGCATTGCATAGTATGGACATACTTGTACCTGTGTACAAAGAGAATTCCATTTTTTTTAATAATTAAAAAATAAACAGGACTTTCCTGGTGGCACAGTGATTAAGAATCCGCCTACCAATGCAGGGGACAACAGGTTCGAGCCCTGGTCCGGGAAGATCCCACATGCCGCAGAGCAACTAAGCCCGTGTGCCACAACTGCTGAGCCCGTGTGCCACAACTACTGAAGCCCACGTGCCTAGAGCCCATGCTCCACAACAAGAGAAGCCACCACAATGAGAAGCCCGCGCACCACAACGAAGAGTAGCCCCTGCTCACCGCAACTAGGGAAAGCCCCTGAGCAGCAACAAAGACCCAACACAGCCAAAAAATTAAAAAACAAAATTAATTAATTAATTAAAAAACAAATCAATTTAAATACTCATAAATAAGGCAAATATATACACAGCAGCATGACATATTATAATTTAATAAATATAGCTTGAATGAATGAATCAGTGAATGAATTTCTACCTTCCAAACCTTACCTACATTTTCTACCATAAAAATACTGCACTTTAGTTACCCAAATGAACTTTTAGTTTCCCCAATTTTCTCTCTCACATTTTATATCATTGCATAGGCAGTGCTTCTTTCTTGAACAAGCACCTATTATTTATCCAAATTCCTATTAAACTTTCAGGTCCCTGAAGAAATATTATACTTTCATGTAAAATTAGGTACTGCTTCTATGATTCCACTATACTTTGTCTTCTCAAAACCTGCTTGTACCTAACATACAGTTAATAATATCTCCAAATTATTACTGGGCCTCCCTACCAGGTACCTATTTAAAAGGATAATAAGAAGCCATCATGAACAACTTTGTCAATACATTCTACAATTTAGATGAAATACATTCTTGAAAGACTCAAACTACCAAAGCACACTGAATAAGATGACCTTAATAACCCTATATCTCCTAAACACCTTGAATTGGTAGTTAAAAATCACCCCATAAAGAAAATTCCAGGTCCAGATAGCTTCATTTGTGAATTCTATAAAACATTTATAGTGAAGTAATACCAATTCTATGTGAGTTTTTCCAGAAGGCTGAAAAGGAGAAAATATTCTCTAACTCATTCTGTGAGGTTAACATTACCCCCCAATACCAAAATCGGACAAAGACATTATTAAAAAAAAAAACTACTGAACAATAGCCTTCATACATATAGATGCAAAAAACTATAAACAAAATTTTGGCAAGTCATATCTAATGATATATTAAAAGAATACATCATGACCAAATTGGGTTTATCTCAGAAATTCAAAGTTGATGTAACATTCTAAACCAATCAATGCAATTCACTGTATTAAACTAAAAAATGAAAAACCATATATATGATCATCTCAATAGATGCAGAAAAAGCATTTGACAAAATCCAACATCCATTCTTGATAAAAATTCTCAGCAAACTAGGTATAGAAGGGAACTTTGTCAGCCTGATAAAGGGCATTTACAAAAACCCTAGAGCTAGCATCACATTTAATGATGAAAGATAGAATGCTTTCTCACTAAAATCAGGAACAAGACACTGATGTCTGCTATTGCCACCTTATTCCACATTGTACTAGAGGGTCTAGCAGTGAAATAAGCCAAGAAAGAAATGTCTTTTATGATTAAAAGGAAGAAGTAAAACTATCTTTAATCTCAAAACACATGATCATCTTTGTAGAAAATACCATTGGAATCTTTAAAAAGCTACTTAAAGTAATAAATAAACTTAGCACAGTTATACAAAATCAACTGCATTTTTATATACTCGTGACGAACAATTAATAAGTTAATTTTTTTAGGTACCATTTACAATAACATCAAAAAAAGGACAAGAGGTGTGAAAACACTGAAAACCACAAAAATTGCTGAGAAATTTAAAAAGACCTAAACAAATGGAGAGATATACCTTGGCTGTAGGTAGGAAGAATTCTCATTGTTAAGATGTCAATTCACGAGGTCCAGCCCAAACCCAAGAGGAGGGGATTACACAAAGTCCTGAACATCAGGAGGCAGAGATCATTGGGGGCCATCTTAGAAGACTGCCTACCATGGGTACCAATATTAGTAAAGTATCTCTGCATTAATTTTTGTTGAACACCCTTATAATTTCTCTAAAAGGACTCTGGAGCCAGACTACCTGGTTTAAATTCTGGGTCTTCTAATTAATGTGTTAGCTTGCCAAACATTTAACTTCTTCATGCCTCAGTTTCCTCATCTATAAAATAGAGATTATAATAGAACCTATCTCATGCAGTTATTGTGAGGTTTAAATGATTAAATATAATTCTGAAAAGTACCAAGTATTTGGCACATAATAAACAACTGCACAAATACATCCATAAAAACAACATAAATATTTACTTACTATTCATTAAAGTTGTGTTGATTACAACACATCCTTCTTTGACTTAACTACTTAATGATGCCCATTACAAAAAAAGAACAGTTTTAGCCAAGATGTGTACAAATATAATTTACTAAATTGCATGTTATTTAGTCAACCTTAGGCATTGAAGGAAAAGTTACCTTCTTATTTGCATTTTTAAATCAAAGTTTAACAAGCAAACATATGTAATGCCTGGGATGACCATAATCCTGTTTTACCTGGTCCTCGTTTGTGCCTATTATCTAGGCAAAACTGCCAATGGTACACTCTTTCACTCTTAAAGTGTCCCAGACTGCACAAAAATTAAGGTCACTGAAGTGTGTCATAATCCTAGATTGGAATGGAAGCTGAATCTAGATAAACACATCTGCGTAAGGAGCAAACAAACCAGGGATGAAGAAAGAAAGAAAGAAAGAAAGAAAAACCTGAAAAAGGAGGAAGAAAGGTATAGGCAGTGGGGATAGGTAAGAATGGTAGAGCCAGAGTGGCAAGAGAATAATAAATGCTTCAGAATGTTCAAATACCAAAACCAATACATCCACAACCCAAACTCAAGATTCCCCTGCTGCCTGTAAACCTAGCATATTCTTAAAAGCTCAGTAATACTTCATAAAAAATTTAACTGGCATTTCCTTAAGGATTAAAAAAAAATCCATAAATGAATACCAAAAAAATATTAAGGTACCACATTTAATTGCCTTTTCCTCTGTTTGTAATATATAATCATAAAGTCAATATATAACTCTGAAATATTCTTTAAATTTTTTTTTAAAACTTGTTTAAATCCACACATTACAGGCCAAGTTTTAGCAAGAAACGATTTTTATAGCTATTTTTAATTTCCCACCTGAAAACATTAGTTGACTTTGGAAATTCTAATCCCTTTAAAATCCAGCAGCATCAAAGCAAATACTCATGATCCCGTAAGAGGATAAATATGTTCATTTTAATTAAAGACTAAATTATGTCTGTCACTTGGTGTGCAATTTTTGCATCTGTACTTTGAGTTGCATTTATATGTCCTATGCATTTCATTAGTGAAAAATTGAAAATAAAGTACATTTTTTGAAGAATAGCCTATTAACAGAGACACTCTTAAAAGATCTGTATCTTGAATTTTCAAGAATTTAGGCTAATAAGAGGAAAGACGTCCTCGTATGTCCTACAACATGGATGAATCTTGAAAACACTATGCAAAGTAAAAGAAGCCAGTCACAAAAGACTGTATGTTGTATGATTCCATTCATACAAAAAGTCTAAAAATAAGCAAAGCTATAGAGACAAAAAGTAGATTACAGAATTTAAGTTCTGTTTTCTCTTCTTAAATTCTGTTTCTAGAGTATCAAGTACAAACTATTAATCATTTCTTGACCTAATTATAGAGTGTCATAGTCCATTATTTTAAAAGTTAATAAATGTCAAGTTGATTTAGATGAGCACTAATAATTGTCAGATAAGCCTAATAGATCTAGACTATAGAAACAAGCAATGTAAGTTACTACCACTGATATTTTAACTAAAAACAGATCACAAAAATGGAAGATCAGTTTCAATAAAGCACCATTATTCAATAAAGCATCATATGGTCATATTTCGAAAAATGTATACATTATAGCACTAACTCTGGTATTCAGAACTAAAATGTCAGGTATAGTTGATACACTATAGAGAAGTAACCATTGTTTCTAAAGTGTATCACTTTAGGGCTTCCCTGGTGGTGGAGTGGTTAAGAATCCGACTGCAAATGCAGGGGACACAGGTTCAAGCCCTGGGCCAGGAAGATCCCACATGCTGTGGAGCAACTAAGCCCATGTGCCACAACTACTGAGCCTGAGCTCTAGAGCCCGCGAGCCACAACTACTGAAGCCCACGTGCCACAACTACTGAAGCCCGCGTGCCTAGAGCCCGTGCGCCACAACAAGAGAAGCTACCGCAGTGAGAAGCCTGCGCACTGCAATGAAGAGTAGCCCCTGCTCAAAGCAACTAGAGAAAGCCGGCATGCAGCAACGAAGACCCAACGCAGCCAAAATAAATAAATTATTTTATTTTTAAAAAAGTATATCACTTTAGAAAGTGACATGAAACTGCTCAATGATGTGGCAAAAATAATAAGATTTAATAAAGCTAGGAGAATGATGTCAGCAAGGTGGTGAAGTAGAAGATATCAACCTTCATCACCCAACAGAAAACAAAAATTAGATAGCAATCCACAAATGAAAGTAGCCCTGGGAGGGCTCAACAGTACGATTAAGAACCTACAGTAACATAGTAGGGCAAAAAATGGAGAATAACTGCATAGAAAGGATCACTGGGGAGATCAGCTTAGTGGAGATGTCTAAAGGCAACTAGGAACAAAGAGGAAGGGTGGGAACTATCAGCCACAAGCCTCAAGAGCCTTGACAACAGCTGTGGACTCGCCAAAGCTTTCACAGTGGAAGACACCGTAATGCTGGTTTTCACAAGCCCCAGCAGCCTGCTCCAGAGGATACCGGCAGTTTTTACCACCAAGGTGGCCAAAAGCTATTGCTGCCACAGATTCTGGGGAAGGAGATGTCACTGTGTCCACCCCAAGAAGGAGCTGCTGTTGTGCTGGCCTAGGAAAAGAACTTCCAGCACTCCCCAACCCTGAGCACATCCCAGACTCCAGAGTCATAGCTGTTCCACCTGTTCCCACACTCCAGAGCCCCAATCTAGGGCCACTCTGTGGCATCCATGCTCCAGACTCCACCCCTGTCTCTGTTCCACACACTTCAAGCTAGCCAGCGCCTGGACCCAAGTGCCACTGTTGCTCTCTATGTACCCATGCTTCAGACTCCGTCTTCACGGCCACTTCACACATACCTGCAACTCATACATCACTGCTGCTGTGGTACAGCCAGCACACCAACCAGAGAGCTGCTGTCACTCTGCAAGTACTAGCACTCCAGTCCCCAGCTCCATGACTGCTCCACAGGTGCCCACACATCAGACACCAGCACTGGTGTAAGCTCTTCCAAGCTGGACCCAGCACCAAGAGAAATCCCCTGCACCATGACCTATGTGAGAAAAAGAGATCAGATGGTCTCCAGCAGCCTTTGCTGCTGGTGCAGACAAAAGCAGTCCTGGCTGTTGGGGACCCCTGAAATCTTCATCAACGCTAACCTCAGCTGATAAAGCTGCATGAAGACTACAGTGCTGGGCCTTCTCCAGAGCTCAAAATGCTTCAGCTTTAAGGATACATATAGACTGAAAGTGAAGGGATGGAAAAACATATAAAAGATATTTCATGCAAATGGAAACCAAA
Organism: Monodon monoceros; assembly: GCF_005190385.1. Classification (NCBI taxonomy): domain Eukaryota; kingdom Metazoa; phylum Chordata; class Mammalia; order Artiodactyla; family Monodontidae; genus Monodon; species Monodon monoceros. Next base: position 52,401,101 of record NW_021703768.1, read on the forward strand.
ATAGAAAAGGGGTACTTAAACTCATTATCAGACAAAATAGACTTTAAGTCAAAAGCTGAAAAAGAGATGAAGAAGGTCATGATATAATGATAAAGGGATCAATTCATCAAGAGTATATAACAATTGTAAATATATATGTACTCCAAAATCAGAGCACCTTAATGTATTAAGCAAATACTGGAAGATCAGAAGGCAGAAATAGGCAGCAATACAATAACAGTAAGGAACTTCAATACCTCAGTTTCAACAATGGACATACAGATCACTCAGACAGAAAATCAATAAGAAAATGTTGGACTTGAACTATATTTTAGACCAAACAGACATAACAGACATGTACAGAACACCGCATGCAACAGAAGCAGAATACACATTCTTCTCCAGCACATCAGGAACATTCTCCAGCCTAGATCATATAATAGGTCACAAAACAAGTGTCAACAAATTTGAGATTAAAATCATGAACACAATGGTATGAAACTAGAAACCAACAACAGGAAAAAAAGCAGGAAATACATGGAAATTTTAAAACACACACTGCTGAACAAACTATGTACCAAAGAAGAAATCAAAAGAATAATCAAAAACTATCCTGACACAAACAAAAATGGGAAAACAATGTACCAAAACTTATGGGATACAGCAAAAGCGTATCTATGAGGGAAGTTTACAGCAATAAATGACTACATTAGAAAAAGGAAATATCTCAGACAAACAACCTAACTTTACAACTTACAGAAAATAGAAAAAGAAGAACAAACTAAGCCCAAAGTTAGTAGAAGGAAGGAAATAACAAAGGTCAGAACAGAAATAAATGAAATAGAGGTTAGAAAACCAATAGAAAAGATCAAGAAAACTAAGAGCTGGTTTTCCGAAAAAAAATAAACAAAATTGACAAACCTTTAGCTAAACTAAGAAAAAAAGAGAGAAGACTCAAATAACTAAAATGAGTAATGAAAGAGGAGACATTAAAACGGATACCACATAAATACAAAGGATCATACGAGGCTACAGCCAACAATTATATACCAACAAATTGGATAACCTAGAAGAAATGGATAAACTATTCGAAACATACAACCTATCAACTGAATCATGAAGAAATAAAAAAACACATAGACCTATGATGAGTAAGGAGATTAAATCAGTAATCAAAAATCTCCCAACAAAGAAAGTCCAGTACTAGATGGCTTCACTGGTGATGTCTACAGAACATTTAAAGAGGAATAATACCAATCCTTCTTAAACTCTTCTCAAATATTGAAGAGAAATGAACATTTCCAAAGTCATTTTAAGAGGCCAGCATTACTCCGATACCAAAGCCAAATAAGGATACTACAAGAAACAAAATTACAGGCCAATAACCCTGGTGAACATAGATGCAAAAGTCCTAAGCAAAATACTAGCAAACCAAATGCAGCAGAGTTTTGAAAGGATCATACACAATGAAGTAGGGTTCATCCCTAGGATGCAAGGATGGTTCTACATTCACAAATCAAAAAATCTGATACAGCACATGAACAGAATAAAGGATAAAAATCATATGATCATCTCAATAGCTGTAGAAAAAGTATTTGACAAAACTCAACAGCTGTTCATAATAAAAACTCTCAACAAATTAGGAATAGATGTAATACACCCCAACAAAACAAAGGCCATATATGACGAGCCCACAGCTAACATTATACTCAATGCTGAAAGTCTAAAAACTTTTCCTCTAAGATTAGGAAGAAGACAAGGATGCCCACTCTTTCCACTTTTATTCAATATAGTACTGGAAGTCCTAGCCAGAGCAATTAGGCAAGAAAAGGAAACAAAATGTATCCAAATTAGAAAGGAAGAAGTAAAATTCTCTGTTTGCAGATGACATAATCTTATACACAAAAAAACCTAACAACCCTACCAAAAAACTGTTAGAACTAATAAATGAATTTACTAAAGTTGTAGCATACAAAATCAACATGCAAAAATCAGCTGCATTTTGATACACTAACAATGAGCTATCTAAAAGCAATCCCATTTACAATAGCATCAAAAACAATTAAATACTTAGGAATAAATTTAACCAAGGAGGTGAAAGATCTATACTGGAAACTATAAGATATTGATGAAAAAAATTGAAGACAAAACACCTAAATGGAAAGGTACTGCTTGTTCTTGGACTAGAAGAATTAATGTTGTTAAAATATCCATACTACCCAAAGCAATCTACAGATGCAATGAAATTCCTATTAAAATGCCAATGATATTTTTCACAGAAATAGAAAAAAAATCTTAAAATTCATATGGAACCACTAAAGATCTCAAATAGACAAAGCAATCTTGAGAAAGAAGAACAGAGCTGGTGTCATCACACATCCTGATGTCAAACTATATTATAAAGCTAAAGTAATCAAAATAGTATGGTACTGGCATAAAATCAGATATATAAACCAGTGGAACAGAATCAACAGCCCAAAAATAAACCCATGCATATATGACCAACTAATCTTTGACAAGGGCATCAAGAACATACAATGGGGGGAAAGGATAGTCTCTGAAATAGATGATGTTGGGAAAACTGGATATCCATATGCCAAAAAAATGAAATCAGACCCCTATCTCACACAACTCACAAAAATAAACTCAAATTGATTAAAAACTTAAATGTAGGACCTGAAACTAAAACTCCTAGAACAAAGCATAGATGAAAATCTCCTTGACATTGGTCTAAGCAATGATTTTTTAAATATGACACCAAAAGCACAGGCAACAAAACAAATATAAACAAGTGGGACTACATCAAACTGAAAAGGTCCTGCATGGTATAGGAAGCAATCAACAAAATGAAAAGGCAGTGTAAGGAATGGGAGAAAATATGTGCAAACCATATATTTGATAAGGGATTAATACCTAAAATATATAAAAATTATACAACCCAAGAACAACAACAAAAAAATTCCAATTTAAAAATGGGCAAAGGATTTAAACAGACATTTTTCCAGAGGTAACAAAAATGGCCAACAGGCACATGAAAAGGTGCTCAACATCACCAATCATCAGGGAAATGCAAATCAAAACCACAATGAGATATCACCTCAAACCTATTAGGATGTCTATTATCAAAAAGATAAGAGATGACAAATGTATTGAGGATATGAAGAAAAGGGAACGCTTGTACACTGTTGGTGGGAATGTAAATTGGTACAGCCATTATGGAAGACAGTATAGAGGTTCCCTAAAAATTTTAAATAGAACTACTATATGACCCAGCAATCCCACTTCTGGGAACATACCCAAAGGAAGTGAAATTAGTAAATTAGTATCTTGAAGAGGTATCTGTACTCCACATTCACTGGGGCATTATTTACAATAGTCAAGATATGGAGACAACCTAAGTGACCATTAACAGATGAACAGATAAAGAAAAGGTGAAATGCATACACACACACACACACACACACACACACACACACACACACTGGAATATTAGTCAGTCATAAAAAAGAAAGAAATCTTGTCATCTGCGACAATGTGGATGAACCTGGAGGGCATTTTGCTATGTGAAACAAGCCAGATAGAGAAAGACAAATACTGTTTGATCTCAGTTACATGTGGACTCTTTAAAAAAAAAAAAAAATGTTGAACTCATAGAAACCAAGGATAGAATGGGAGTTGCCCAGAGTTGGGGGTGGGGGGTGGGTAGAGTAAATGGGGAGATATTAGTCAAAGGGCACAAACTTTTAGCTATAAAATGAATAAATTCTGAGGATCTAAGGTACAGCATGGTGACTACACATAATATTATATGTATACTTGAAATTTGTTAAGAGACTATAAGCATTCTCATCCAAAAAAGGAAAAAAAAAGATAGCTATGAGATGGATATGTTAACTTGATTACAGCAATCAGCTCACAATGTATATGTACATCAAATCATCACACTGTACACTTTAAATATACACAATTTTGTCTGTCAATTATACCTCAGGGTTTTTTTTGGTTTTAATTTTAATTTTTTTGTCTGCGCTTCATGGCTTGTGGGATCTTAGTTCCCTGGCCAGGGACTGAACCCAGGCCCTCACAGTGAAAGCACAGAGTCCTAACCACTGGGCCACCAGGGAATTCCCAGCCTCAGTTTTTTAAAAAAAGGTTAGATAAAGCTAACTGATATATAACAGATTTCACTATATATTATACATACATATATACTTACACACAAAAATAAACATAAATGTATATAAAAATTTAAAAATATATGTATATATTAATCATTTTTAATATGCTCTTTGGTCTTAATTCAATACTTTTGATACCAGATAAAACAACAAAATTTTACTTTTAAATTTTCTTTCTGTCTAGTTATGGTGATCTGATATCTTTGTACAGCAGTTTGTTTTAAAATTATATCAATAAAATAAAACAATAAAATATCATTTGCTAAGAGGAGATAACATTTTGAGTTTTTATACTTTTTTCCAAAAGTAACTATGATTACCTAAGTAACTAGGTTCCAAATGGTTTTCTGCTTAAAACATTTAAATCCCTAGGACAAAATTTGGCCTAGTAGAGATAAACATATCCATCAATTTTTCTCTGGAATTCTCGATAAACACATTATATATTGTCCCTAGTGAGCTGACATTTAGAGCAAAGATAAATCATGATCTTACCTCTAAATGGTGGAGTCACAACCCTGAACATGTTAATAAGTGAGTTACATGAAGCAATTTTCAAAGTTAATATAGAATTATCTATGGAATGCTCATAATTATTTTTACTAAAAGTAGAACTGTGATTTAAACATATGTTCAATTTCACAAATCCAAAATATATAAGGGAGAGTCAAGAACTGGTAAAACCCCCAACCAATAAAAACTTAAATATTAGAGATAATACTCAGATAGTCATCTCATTTAGGTAAGTCACTCTGTGGCCCTAATAATTCAAAGATAATTGTAGACTTTTAAGTAAGCTAAAAGTTAATTTGAGACTTCAATAACAATTCAAAAAGGCATTCTACACTGTCCCAAAGGGCATTTTTCTAACCTCCATTACATAACTAATCTAAAATGATATGAGGTATGAATTTTTTGTAGTACTGTTCTTTAAATCCTGAGATAATTTCTAGTGCTATCTGAACATCAGGAGAAAAGTTTCAAAAGAAAATTTTGTGTTCAAATCTCAGACATCAAACAGGCACTCAAAGTAGCTTACAGAAGCAAAGAAGAGCTCTGCAGAGGATCAGAAAAATATCTGGGCCAATTCAGAGTAACAAGTCAGACAGTTGAATGTTGTAGCCAGTACAAAGAAAGGGTGGCTAACTGCCCAGATGTATTTCTCTACTCAAATACTTATAAATGTGCACTCTTAGTATAACTCCTGTCATTTGATGCAAAAGTTAAAAAGCCGGGAATTCCCTGGTAGTCCAGTGGTTAGGACTTGGCACTTTCACTGCAGGGGGGCCTGGGTTCAACCCCTGGTCAGGGAACTAAGATCCCGCAAACTGCACAGCACGGTGCAGGGCAGCCAAATAAATAAATAAATTGGTTTAAAAACAAATGTTAAAAATCCAATGTAGATACAATAATAAAAATGTGAAGCATCAAGAGCCCACTGGGCATTGCCTTTTTTGCGGAGAGGTAGGGTTTTATAAATATAAGTACAGATGCCAACGCAAATATCTGTGATCATTCTGTCAAACATATATAACAGATATTTTCCTCTAGTAATTTCATTGAAACTAATCATATCATATATATTTTTACACAAAAGTTTCTATATTTGCACAATTCCTAGTATATTTTTAACTCCTCAAATATATTTGGAAACCATTCCAGACCACAAGACCTGAGGAATTACAGAATTTATCAGACTGACGTGTCAACACATATGAATATAGAACCTTAAGATGTTGGTTTTATTCAGCAAGCATATCATAATCAAAGTTTTTTGGTTTACAATGTTAGGTAGATGAAGTCAATTAAAATAAGTGTAACTGTAAAAAAATAAATGAACTCAGAAACTTTAACTCTACAACTCAGTTAACAGGAACATTTTTCAAAAAGCTAAATTCACATTATCTTACTGGGTCTCAAGATTCTGATCCTGTATACTTTATACTCCCCCTCCACAGAGTCTAATGTGGAGTCAATGGGCACACCACAGATGACGCATATGTTAAATACTGCCTTGCAAATTAAAAGAAATAATCCACTTAGCCAAGATAGAATACCCTTCCATTTTGCTCATTTGTTTATTTGTTATTATTGTTTTCATTTTTAAATACTAATAAGAGATCAAAAGAGAAGCATCTTTAAATGATTTAAGCATGGTTCTAACCAACCATGATTAGAGCATTAAAAAATTAAGACAGACAGCAAAGTATAATCAAAGAAGACAGGATCACCAGGGCTTGAGCCCTGCTCTTTCACTTAAATATTTTGAACTGGTCTCCTCATTTCTTACATGGGAAAAATAATAAGAATATCTACTTCACAGAATTTTTATTGGAGAGTAAGGAGAAAATGGATCTGAATACAGTTTTATAAAACAGGAAAGAAATATATGAATTCACTGGGTTATCATCAAGTAATAATTTTGCCTGAGAGAAAAGCTATTCAACATATAGTATAGTAAATATGCTTCTTTATACCTCTTAATTAAAATATTTTAAATTAAATAAACATTCATCTAAGTAAACTGAGTAACCACCAATGTCCTCCTCCCTTTTAACAATTTGGAGGTAAGACTAATTAATATATTTTATAACCAAGAGTGATGACCCATTTTTATGTTTAAAACAGATTTTTCTCATACTTTTCAATCTTGCTTTTAGCATGTATTTTGTTCAATTAACAAAACATATATGTGCTTCCAGTTAAAATTTATGAATAGACCTTAGGAGAAGAAAAGATATATATTAAATTTCTAAGTCAACTCTAAATCTTTTCTCTTATTTGGTTCATTTAATGCAAACACAACAATACTGCAGTATATTCTTTCTCAGTGGTGAATAATAAATTACCATTTTGCTTTCTCTATACTCATTACCTGAATGAGGCTTTAGATAGAACCAAATATAGTTACAATATCAAACACAATAATCAAAGGTAAAATACTTGCAACAAACCATACCTAGTAATAAGAACTGCATTATCGTGGTGGGCAATCCCATTTTCTGGAATGGTGTTTCCATCACTTTGGTGGGAGAGAATGGATTTCTGCCATTTACAGAAGCTATCGAGGGACTTGTCTGCATGGTGGTTTATCTCCAAGTTTGGCTGCAATACAACATGCATACCAGAAATGTTCCAAACAAATTACTAAGGTCAGTTGTTAAAACTTTTGAAGGCTAAAGTGGGACTATAATTAGAAGTAGTGGTTTCTAGGAATACCCTCTTGCCAATTTTTATCTCTGTAATATTTGACCTAGAATTAATTTAGTGTATTATTGAACAGACATTCTTTCCCGTTCCAGCTTTAATGATAATGTGAATATATGTGATTATCAGCCTACAAAACCAACCAAAACCACTTTATAAGGTCTGCCATGCAAATGCTCATCTTTATACTGAAACATATAGCTAACACACATACATATAGCTTTAACATGACATAAGAGGTATATTCTTGTAAACTCTTTCAAATTTGCTTAAAACATTAAATGCTTAGAGCTGAAAGTCATAGTCAACTAGAACTTTCTAAGAGGAACAATAATAAAATATATTATCCTTTAATACATAATTCTACAGTCTGTCTGTTAAGAGCTTTAGATTTATAAACTAACTCATTCTTACCTGATCTTCTGTGAGAACAATTAAACGGGCCACTATAATATTCACAACGTTTCCTAGGCTGGAATCACGGTAAAGTTTGGCAACCTGACCTCCAGAAAATAAGAAAAGACACAAAGTCAGACAAAAATCATAAGGTGATTGTTTGATTTTATTTTTAAAGTGGTAAAACAATTTTTCATCCATTTAACCACTGCTTATATAAAAAGATTCTTTTATCCCATACCACTTAGAACTCTACCCTCAAGATGCCTTGGTAAAAGATTTGTTATACAAGTCTACTTCAAGAAAAATTGTCTCCTAAAGGTGAATTACAACATAGTAATTAATTAAGAGGGTGAGCTGATCTAAATGAACAATAAGGTCACCTTTAAATTTATTTTCTATGGAACTGAAAAAGTAATAGATCGATTCTTTCTAACTTTTGATGAGTTAATTCTCAAAATCATTATTTCACAATAAAAATCCATGACCTTAGTCAAAAACCATAATACACTATTAAGTTAAAAATTATATAGAGGGATCAAACTTACAATATTCATCACACTCAAAATGTAATGTTCAATGTCTTTGCGGCCATGGTAGCCCACCATCATTTTGTCTGCCACTACTAATGTCTCCACAAACCGCTCAATGCTTACTGATCTCTTCTGTCTCTGGTGGATATGTATGCCATTAATTGGTAGTGAAGAAGGAAAAGCAGATGTGTCATTCAACCACCAAGGTTTGCCACTTCTTAGGAGGTCTACAATAAAAACAATTATCTAGTTCACATAGGTTCACTAATTAAACGTATTTATTCATGGAGTTTTCATGTAGACATACTTCTCATAAATTCTCTAACACACTAAGATTTTTCAAAGTGAGGGAAGGGGATGAGGAAATGCAGTAGTGAAAAAATTAAACTTCAAATTTTTCAAAATAATCATATTACCTGAAAAAATTAATAACATTCAACTGCTCATGAAAACAAAACAAAATAAATCTAATAGTTTACTTTAAAAAAGGAATCTTCAAATATTCATTTCATATTTTTCCAGTGAGTGATTATGTCATAATACTTTTAAATTTAGAATATGTACTTAAAAAAATCATTTAAAGTTGTTTAAAAAGCAACTAAAGCATTGACTTTCTAAACAGCCTAAGACAGTTCTGATGAAGAATATTAATGTTGCAAAAATCTATTCCTAAAATGCTTTTTGAGCATTTATTTTAAAGTAAGATGCTTTTATTAAACTATCTTAATAGAGCAATTCTATACTGCTCTAGAAATCTCAAATCTATAAGGCTGTGAATTATCTTTTTCATTTAATTTTGTATTCTACAACTATTTATCCTGACAAAGTACCCAAAGTATTCCTTTTCCATAACCTAGAGGTCAATGGCATTAGACTGAGAGTTGAAAGACAATGATTCTGACATAACTCACTTTAAACCACATTTCAGTGTGGATTGCAGCTTTATCCTTTGATTTCTAGATATCTGGTCCTTTAGCACAGAGGAAACCTTTTAGTACTATGGCATTTGTAAACACTTGCCTCATTTATATTCATCTTCATTTAATAAACTTGAGCAAGTACAGGTCCCCTGTATACCTCACTTTCATATCCTTATATTGAACAGGAAATCTTTCTAAGCGCCACTTACTGAAAAATTTACTTACGAAAAGTTAGAGTAATCTATATAATCTACTTGACAGAAAGTGGCACTATACTGTTTTTCTTCAGCCTTTCCCTTTTAAAAATTACTTTGAGAGAAGTTATAAATTTTAAGAAATAAGAGATGGAAATGACCATGAGAAGCATCAGTCAAATACTTTTGAAACTCATATAAATTAAATGAGTGTCTTTATTCCTAAAGGTGAAGAGAGGCAGAAATATACTACTTCTTAATTCAATAGCATATCCCCAAGACAGCCAGTGAGTATTCCCCTATGACCACTGTGGCAGACAGACTCTTAAGGTGGCTCCCATAACCTCCTGTATCCTCATCTCCTCCCTTGAGTATGAGCCGGACCTGTGACTTGCTTCCAACCAACAGAAGACAGGAAAGATGATGGGATGTACATGATTACATGTATATGACTACATACCTATGTTACATAATATTGTAGCATCTTACTAAAGTCATTCCCTTGCTGACTTAGAGGAAGGAAACAACCAAGTTGGTGAACTGTACCTTGTACATTCCAGAGGCGGCCTCTGGCAAACAACCAGCCAGAAACTAAAGTTTTCAGTCCTATGACAGCAAGGAACTGAATGCTGCCAACAACCATGGGTGTGAGGAAGTGAATTCTTCCCCAGTAAAGACTCTGGATAAGAACCCAGCCCTGGCTGAGGTTAAATAAATAACCTATACATACACAGATTCCTGGTCCACAGAAAATGTGAGATAATAAAAGTGTATTGCTTAAGCCATTGGGTTTGTGGCAATATCATTATGAGACAGCCAAATCTTTTCTGCATTAACATTACTCCAATTTCTCTTGCTCAGTTTTCTGTGATCATGAAACCACTCGTGTATTCAAATCATGCCTAGTCTTCTCCTTCCTCTGGCTGGACAGCTTAAATGTCTAAATACAGGATAGAATTTCCATTATTTTGATAATCTTCACTCTCATTCAATTTCTCCTTATTTTTATTTAAAGTATTGTATAAAGAATTAGACCATGATTGGGCAACATAAACACTTAGCAATAGTGTTTCTCATTTGATAGGATTTAGTATAAGGTAGCTGCTGTTATCATCATATTCACAATTTTCAACTTTTTAGCTTTTTAATTGTTAGTTTGCTTGGCTATTGCTCCATCAGAAATATATATATACAGTGTCTTTGATGGACATTCATAAGTGAAAAGATATAATCGTTATACTCAAAAGATTTGTAGTCTGATAAATATACGTAATATACACACATGCATACTGAATGAATAAAATCTAAAAAGGTAACATCTTTAGTTTCATTCTAAAGATTAAAATCTTTCCCGCATGATTAGATCATTACAAAACAATATATACATTTTATAATTGTCAACTGACTGCTTAATGTTAAGTTCAATGATCTGTAATGAATATCTCTTTTAGTCTAAAATAAAATACACAACTGACTTGTTTTATTTTGTTTCAAAATAGAGATTAGTAGTTCAAATGATACTCATTACATGTACTTTGCTCAGTTTAATTTTGGATTGAGTATTGAATGTTAAAGAAAACATTCCTCCACAAACATATACAATAAAGAACTTTTCCCCCAAAGCCAAGTACATAGATCTCTGTCATCTGAAATATAATTTTGAGTTTTTGATCAATCTCAAAATATCTTTAATATATACAGCCATGCAAAATTATCTCATTGATCTGGTTTATTTTTATTTCTTTTTTTAATATTTATGTATTTATTTGGCTGCATCGGGTCTTAGTTGCGACATACGGGATCTTCGTTGTAGCATGAAGGATCTTTCACTGCGGCGTGCAGGCTCTAGAGCGCACAGGCTCAGTAGCTGCGGCCCGAGGACTTAGCACCCTGTGGCATGTGGGACCTTAGTTCCCTGACCACGGATCGAACCTGCATCCCCTGCATTGGAAGGCGGATTCTTAACCACTGGACAACCAGGGAAGTCCCTGATCTGGTTTATTTTTCACTACTCACTTACTACTTCTTGACGGTTGGCCATATATTTATGTTTTGTTTAAATGCTTATTTAGTTAACTGTCTCTCCTCACTAGAATGTAAGATCCCTTGGAGTAAGGACTTTTCCTGCTTTATTTGTTGCTGCATCCCAGCACTGAGAATAGTCTTGCATATGCATGCTAAATTAATATTTATTTAATAAATACATAAGTAGATAATGCAGGTATAAAGACAAAATAATATCTATATGAATAGACTATAAGAACATTCAGTTATCTCTGGGTGGTAAAAGAGCAACTTTCATTTTCTTTTTTATTTTTCTTTTTATCCTGTATTTTCTAAAATTTCTACAAAGAACAGATATTACTTTCATAAAAAATTTTTAATCAATAGCTTAAATCTAATTAGAATGGGAAAATTCATATTTGAATATGAGATAAAAATACCCACTGTCAAGAGGGTTTTCATATCTTATATTCTGATATAAACTTGAGTTCCTGATTAACAGATTAACTGGCAATGTGTATGCCTATAACAGCATATCTCACTTGAATGACGCTGTTGAGCTAGTATCACAATTAAGGTAGTTCTTAACCAGACATTTCTCAAACTTATTAAACATAAAGTGATCTTTTCCCCAATAACATCTAGTGACATTCCCACGGAATTTAGGGAGCTACTACTATAATCCCACTATTGGGAAGCCAGTGAAGGTGTGTAAGCCAGAATTAGGAGATAGACTTGACTAAAGACAGAAAAGGAAAAACCTGGAGATAGGAAGACTAGATAGAAAGTCATTACAGTGGTCTATGATGGCAATAAAAGTAGATTTGGAGAACTGCCTGATTCATGCCTAAACCATTGAAAAATAAGGCTCTGCCTGGTAAATACCAGTTAGTAACGAAATAGGCACTTCAAAAGAGGATAACCTGAATCTCAAACAGTTAAGAGATACCTTTCAGAACATGATGAAATCTTTAAATATTTTTGCAAAAGGTGATCTTTAAACATCATGTTATGGAAAAAATGGTGGGAAAATTATATAACAATAAACAGCTAAATATTTGAATCCTAGTTTTTAAAAAATTTATATAAAGTTGTACTTATAGCCTAAGTTTTGTTAAAGATAAACTATTTCCATAATGTTTAGCTTCTTTATTCATTTCAAAGACAAATCAAACCTTTTTTCATTATTTACCATGACACTGTATTTCATGCCTCAACTAGATTCACTTTAAGTGACCTTTTTCTAGTACCAATTATTCTTGACCAACAAGAACCTCTCATAATTAAAAGCCTCAGAGATGACTCAAGAAGAGAGTATGGAGAATGAGAACTCCAAAGAACAATTGTACTTGAAGCAGAAGTAAAAGAGCCTATAAGGATACAGAGAAGAAACAAGAGCGTGATGCATTCACTAATTCACAAGGCAACCCATTCCATTTTTACAAATCTACCTGTTGAACCCATTCTATTTTTTATTAAATTTACTTGTTGGTGAACTCTTCTCTGTATTGAGCTGAAATCTCCTTCTGAAATATTCTGCTCCTAGTTCCAGCTACTAGAACTACATGGAATAAATCTACTCCTTTTTTTTTTTTTAATATAGTGGCTCTTTAAATGCTAGAAAAAGTCATCCCAATAATAATGATAGCGACCATTGTACTGAGTAACTAATGTGTGCTGAAAGGAGTACTCAGAGAGGTTGGATAATTTGTCCACAAGTATGCCAAAGCCCATGTTCTTTCTACTATGCTATGCTATATCCTCTATTTCTCTAAGCTCTCTAATCTTTAGACTAAACAGCCTCCTAACTCCCTACCCTAGTCTTTCTCTTCTCTAAATCAGTCTCCATATGGTTGCCAGAGTAATCTTTTTAAAACCCAAATCTGATCATGTGATTTCTACTGCATAAAACCTTTCAGTGGGATTCCAGTATACTGAAGGTAAACTCCTCGAAGTGGTTTACAAGCCCTTTGTGATTTGGCCACTTTTTATCTCTCCAGTTTCACCTCTCATGACCACTCCCCCCCAACCACTATGAATCTCACCCCTTCTCTAATATCCAGTTATATGAACTGTCAGTTCCTGGAATGTGACATTCTCTCTTTTGTTTCAGAATCTTTATAAATGCTATTCCCTTTATATGGAACACTCTACCCATTACTCCCTCAGCTTAAAAGTCACTTCCTCCCTGAAGTCTTCTTTGACCACTAAAGGCTAGGTTCATTGTCCCTATTATGTATTTCTATAGTACTCTAACTAACAATATCTTTGAATACTACCTTTAAGACTCTTCAAGTCTTATTCAAATGTTTAGATTCCTACCACTAGCATAAAAATATCAGGCAAACCAAACAGCACAGAGTACTATGGAACACCTGTGCATGAAAGCTGTAACTATTACCTGGATAAAATAAGGTTTCCCCTTCAAAGAAAAAAATATCAAATTTTACACAGGTTTGTATTTTACGGACTTCTTAAGAGCTTCCAAAATTGACTTAAAACTATCAATAGGTGACATATTTTAAGAGGACTCTGGACATTATCATTCTAATTACTCAAATTCCTGTTTACTTTTATTATTAATCTTACCCTACGTGCCAGAAGAAAGTGGCAATACAAGACTATACTTTCTAAAAGCCCCACACTCACCCGAAACCCCACAATGAGAGTGATCATATAGATGCCGTTGTTGAAGGGTAGACTTTTTGTAAATAACATGAGGATGGCCATTTTCATAACTAAAATGTTTGGAGTCCTCTGTGGTATTCTTTAATGGTTCAATAAAATATTCTTCATCTTCTGTAGCAATAACACCATGCTAAAAGAAAAAGAAACAAAGAATTTACCACGAAGAATCATTTTAAATATTAATTAGTATTATTACCAGGAGTCAAAAATAAACTGATACCTCTCCAAAAAGGAGGTTAAAACACATGTTAATAGAAATTTAGTGAATTATCTATACTCAGCAAAACATTATATAAATTTTCCTATTCTTTAAAAAGGATGTTTAAATACCTTTACATGCTATGCCCTGTACTAAGCATAACACATACATTATTTCCTCTAATCTTCCCAATAACGATGTGAGGTAGCAGAGACCTCTTGTATGTTCACTAAGACTTATTTCCTTTCCAAATTGTGCACACAACTTAACTGACTCCTATGCGTTTAGGTATAGCTTTGTAACTGAGTTTTGGCCAATAGAAAATAGGCAGAGCATATACCACTTTCAGGCCCACCCCCCGAGAACCTCTCCAGTGGAATTCTCTACTCTCTCTGAGAAAAGACCTAGGAAAGGTGGAAGCCAAAAGAGAAAGAACATGGGTCCCTGACTGACCTCATGGAAAGCTGTCCGATCTAGACACACATAAGGGAGAAATAAACTATTGTGATAAACTACTCCCATTTAAAGTTTTATGTTACACCAGTATATATGTCCTTAATTCAAATATGTCCCATACATCCCCATTTTGTAGATGAAGTAATAGGTTCAGAGGTTAAGAACCTGCCCATCATTATATAGAGGTAAGTGAAGGCACTGGTATTCCCACAAAGCTCTGCTCTTATTTACAGTATTATATAGCCTTACATCTATTTACTTAGCCAAGTCCTACTTAGCTCAGTCATAGCTCCTCTTTAAAACTTTTTTGAGTCCAACTGCAGTAGCATCAGCCTCCTCTGATCTCCAACAGAGCTTATTATTGGTATCATTTATTTTTAATTAATTATATTATGCTTTGCTACATGTCAGGTCTTGAATCTGTATTTAAATTTGGTATAACTTTCCAACTGCATGTTTTATTTTCCCAACCATACTATTTGCTCTCTTAAAGAAAGGGTTTCTTGGTATCAGTTACACCCATAGAAAATGTCTCATATGTAGTATATACAGCAAATAAAATTTGCTGATTAAAAGAAATGAGATAGTAAGTTATCTACATCAGAAATAAGAACTTCCATCCTTGTCTAATAGTGTTTTCTTAAGAATGGCACATGTGAGGACTGTTCTTAACCCAACTAATTTACCCTGTAACACTGGATAAAACATAAACTCTCTGAGCGTATTTCCTCAGCTGGAAAAATGAAAGGGTTGGTGTAAATTAGTGGTTTTAAAACAGCACTCTAGGGAGCCCTAAGGGTTCCATGGAAGTGCCCTTAGGGGACTGCCCCAGACAACAAAGGTAGACCTACATGGCTTGGATTCCTGGGATTAGGAATCAGCTGTGTTTTTATTAATCTATATATTAAGTTTCCACATAACATTTCATTTGAGAAAAGAATTTTGCCGATTTAAAAAGAAAAAAAAAGATAAAAACCTCTGGTCCAGATAATCTCTAAGATCCCTTTGAATCTAAACCTCTATGATTCTGTTTAGGGAAATTCATGCTAAGTACCACATGCTTGGAAAGAAAAATAAGACATAATCAGAGTTGCTCTAACTTACAGATGAAGTTGGCAGCCACCTACATGAAATGAGCTAAAGAATGCAAAAAACAAAAAAAGCAGACCTAGGGCTTCCCTGGTGGCGCAGTGGTTGAGAGTCCACCTGCCGATGCAGGGGACGCGGGTTCGTGCCCCGGTCCGGGAAGATCCCACATGCCGCGGAGCGGCTGGGCCCGTGAGCCATGGCCGCTAAGGCTGCACGTCCGGAGCCTGTGCTCCGCAACAGGAGAGGCCACAACGGTGAGAGGCCCGCGTACAGCAAAAAGAAAAAAAAAGCAGACCTAGTCACTTCACATTATTTTCACAACTGTTTGCTTTACTTTTAGGATATTAGTCCCTAAATTAAATGCAAATACTGACAGGAATAATATAATACGCCAGTAACAAACTCTAATACCTGATCATGAATTACTTTACCATCAAGATTAACAAAGTAATAGCAAACTGAGCAAGGCTCCTGAAGAAAAGAGGGTGCATGCAGAAGAGAGGGCTTGTATAAGAAGTTTTGATAAGTGTCTAGAGTACTGCCCAGAAAGGGGAGAGCACTAAAGTCATGTGATGCTGGACTATGGGCAGAAGATGTCAAAAGGTCCTCAGCAAAAAACTCCGGTTGCTGGAGAAAAACAAAGTCAGAAACTTGGTAAGTAAATAAAATCTCTAATTTCAAGAACGGAAAGGCCCTGGAAGAACATCCAGAGTTAGGTACTCTGTAAAATGTTTACACTCATTATCTCATTTAATCTTAATAGCTCTATGAAGTAAGTACTACTATCAGGTCTACTTGGCAGATGAGAAACCTACACTGAGCAAGGCTAAGTAACAAATTCACTCAACTATCTTTGGAGACTGGACTCTTAGCCACTATAATTCCTTTATCCTCTGAGTGCTGCTGCTTCTTCTTTTTTAAAAATTAATTAATTAATTTTGGCTGTGCTGGGTCTTCACTGCAGCGTGCAGGCTCTCTAGTTGCGGCACGTGGGCTTAGTTGCGGTATGTGGGATCTTAGCTCCCTGACCAGGGATCGAACCCAGGGCCCCTGCATCGGGAGCACAGAGTCTTAACCACTGGACCACCAGGGAAGTCCCCTGAGGGGTGCTTCTAACTTTGTCTATTCATTCACCAAGTATGTTTTGAGTGCCTATCACATGGCAGGTACTGTTCTAGGTGGTGGGAATACAAAAGTGAAAAAAACAAAGTTCTGGCTCTATCATGGAGCTTACATTTTGGTGGGAAGAGGTAGAAAAAAGTCATTCATTCATTATATAAATAAATAATCAATCAGGTAGTAAGAAATGTCAAGAAGAAAAATATAGCAGTAAGAGGACAGAAAGTCATCAGAGGACAGAGAAAATTATATAAACTATTTAGGATGGTCAGGAACATCCTCTATAATAAGGTGATATTTGAACAGAAACTTGAATAAAGTGAAGGAGCGTGCCCAACAGATATCTTGGGAAAGAGCAGATCAGACAGTGGGAATGGCAAGTGCAGAGGCAACGGGGTAGGAGCAGGCATGCAGTATTTGAGAAACAGCAAGGAGCTACTGTGGCTAAAGGGAGGGAAGGGGGAAATGATTATGAGATTAGAAGGGAGCTGGAGGCCAGATGATAGAGGACCTGGGTTAGGTGGGAGTCCCAGAAATCTGTGCATGCCTAGCAAGAGCCCTACTCCCACTTCCCTCAGCATCCCCACTCACCTCTACACTGCTGGCCTCTGGACCATCAGGATCTCATCATGCCCCCTTGCCTTGTCATGCCAGTCCCTCCAAAATGCCCAAGGTCCATCCCCTGGATTCTACTCCCCATATGGTTAAGTACATCATGTTTTCTGATCCCATCTTCTACTGCCCCCTTCACCATTTAAAACACTTCTGCTGTACCCTCTCAAACTCAAGGTCAATTATATACAAAATCTCCTATACACTCAGCCTCATCTGTGAATGTTCACTTCATCTTGCTCAAACAAAAACCTGAATCTCCCTAGATAACATTCTTTCTTCCCTGTAATCTTCTGGAATGGTGGCTACTTTCTCTCCTACATACCTCCTATTGGACCTGGAGGTAGGGTTAAGAGTTCTTGTACTCATTGCCATTTCTAAACAATTATCCCTCTCTCCTCCAAAAAAAGAAAAAACCTTACCACCTTCAAATCCCATACCATCACCTTCTCCCTCTGCTAGCTGTAGTTATCTACTGACCCAAAGTCACTTTCCTCACTCCTCAAAGATCTTAGCTTCTGGGTCACTGTCACCCTCTGCAATACCACTCCTGAATAATTGTTGACTTCAGTATCTTCTTATATAATTGGTTCTTAAAATTTGTGTGTGTGCACGTGCCCTGAATCCCTCTGAAGGTCTAGGGGTGAAGCCTGGGGACCACTTCTCAGAATAATATCTTAAATGCAAAAGAAATATATAGGATAATAAATAAAACCAATTATAATGAAATACAGTTATCAAAATATTTTAAAAATGTAATATAGTAATACATATGCCTTTTTGTAACTCTTTAAATAAGAAGCTTTGCAATAGGTCTAACAACTACTATAATTTCACAATAGTGATTAACATAAATAATATTTTAAGGGACCTGCAAAAACTGTAACACGATATGAAAATATTTCTATCAAGACAAAGTTACAGGTACTGCTATTACTTTACTGGCTTGTTACCTATATTGTTAACTGAAGGAAATGTTAAATTTCACTTAAGAATTAGTAAAGATAAAGATGAAATTTTCCCCATTCCAGTTAACAAACCCCCTGAATTCTATCCATAGACCCCAGCTTAAGAACTACTTACATAGATGGTCTCTTCAATCCCTGTCCTCTCACTTCCTCGGCTTCCTCTCCTTTGAATATCTTGTTCATCTTACCTTAGACTAGTCTTGCTTTAAATCCATCATCACAAATCTCAACTGTGTCCTTGACGCTTCATGGCAATTATACTATGTTTCTCTAGTTCATTCAGTATCCTGATCTCTGGGATAAATATTTCATACTTTCTCCTCTCTACTTAATCCCCTAACACCTCATCTTTCCATCTTCCATTCCAATAGAAAACAGCACACAACCTCCTGCAAACTTCTCCAACTGCAAATACCAACCTACCTGCATCTCATGTCCATATGTTCTATATTATTTCCTGTTATTATGGATGAACTGTCCATTCTCCTAGATAAGAACAATTATTCGATTTATGTAGATGATTTCATCCCTTCTCGCCTATCAAAGAATTCACTCCAGAAATTTCTCTTCTCTTTACACAATCATTCTCATTTTTATAAAACAAAATGATAAAGACTCCCACTTCTGCCTGCAGCAACCGATCATTTCTTGCTTTTCCAAAAGTCCTCAAAATAATTGTCTATATATTCTTTACTCTTCTCCCATTCCTTTTTTTTTTTTTTTTTTTTTTTTTGCGGTATGCGGGCCTCTCACTTTTGTGGCCTCTCCTGCTGCGGAGCACAGGCTCCGGACGCGCAGGCTCAGCGGCCATGGCTCACAGGCCCAGCAGCTCCGCGGCATGTGGGATCTTCCCGGACCAGGGCACAAACCCGTGTCCCCTGCATCGGCAGGCGGACTCTCAACCACTGCGCCACCAGGGAAGCCCTCCCATTCCTTCTTAAACCTACTCGCATCAGGCTTTTGCCTCTTTTCCAAACCCCACTATGACTTCACCAAAACTGCTTTTGCCAAGCTCATCAATAACTTCTTCACTGATAGATTCAATGATTGGTTTTCAGTCATACTCTTATTTTGACTCAGCAGCATTTTTCCCTTGAAATACTTCCTTCTCTTAGCTTCTAGGATATTTGCCTGGTTTTCCTTCACCTTCTTACTCCACTGTTCTTTGCTGTCCCCTCCACATCTTTCTGACCTCCCTAACCCCTTGGAGCACCCAAAGGCTCAGTCCTTAGACCTCTTATTTATTCTATATATACTCTCCCTTAAGCAATTTCACATAATCTCCTGGCTTTAAATGTCATTTATATTTATATAGATGACCCCGAAAATAACTTCATAACACACATCTCTCTCCTGAACTCCAGGCTTGGATACCCAGCATCCTATACAATATCTCAAGTTTAACATGTCTAACTGAAGCTATGATATATACCACCCCCCAACCTACTCCTCCTACAGCTTTTCCATCTCAGTTAATGTCTGAGTCTTTCTCATCTCATGTGATGGCTGCTATTTTCTTCTAGTTGCTCAGGCCCCAAGCTTGGAATCATCATTGATTCTATCCTAACTGTGTCCTCTAAAACCTAACAACTGGCCCCCAAGTTTTCTTTCTAACTTCACTTTCCATTACTCTTCCTCTCTCTCACTTAGCTCTAGCCATGGTAGTCTTCTTGCTGTTCCTCAAACACTCTCAGATCAGACCTTTGTACTTGAAGATTTCCACCTGGAAATCTTATCCCTCAGATGTCAGTATTCCTTTCCTCATTCCTTTTAAGGTCTTTACTCAATATTTTTTCTACATTAGAAGTTATCAGTATCCAACATATTATGATTTTTATTTATTTATCTTATTGTGTATCTCCTCCACTAGAATGCAAGCTATACAATAACAGGGATTCTTGTTTCATTCACGTTGTAGTCCTAGCACCTAGAACAGTGCCTGTTACATGGTAGGTACTTATAAGCACTTGGTGAATGGATGAATTAATAATGGAAAAAGTAGAGAAGCAACTATGAACATAACTAAATGAATAGAAAGTCTAATGGGGTCATTGGTCTTTTTTAACTAGGTTTATAGTCTTTAGTATCTTAGAGAGATAGAAGAAAATCATTTTTCATCAAATAAGAACAAAATATGAAGAAAGAAACAATGCAGAAAAGATCTGTTGAAAATTAGAAATATGACTGCTACAATTTGTAAATCAATTAAAGAAAAAGAAAGCAAAAGTGGGAAAATCTCATAGAACTTAGAACAGAAGAAAAAGGGGGGAAGAGAGATAAGAGAAGCAGAAAACCAATTACAGAATGGGGTGGTGAGGGACAAGGAGATAAAATCACTAAGGAAATATTTTTTAAAATTTCTCTAAGTTGAAGGAGGGTCTTTAAATTGAAATCACCCATCAAATACAAAATAGGGGTCAGGAAAGAAGACCCACAGCTTACCACATTATTTATAAAATTCTTGAAACAGGAAGGATAAGGAGAAAAGCATATCATATTGGAAAAAAAAACTTTTAAAAGAAGAGGAAAAGAACAAGAAGCAAACTTCTATCTGCCACCCAAAATGTATCAATGCCAATTTTTTTTAGCTCTTTAAATCTTTTCCTAAGATATAAAACCATAGAGATAAATTTGATACCCCATATTTCCCTTTTCCAATTCTACCATCCATGGTTCTGAAGGAAAACTATTTTTGAACCTAGAATTCTATATCCAACTAAATTATTAACCAAACATGAGGGTAACATAAAGTCACTTTCAAATAGGCAAGGACTCAGAAATTTTACTTCTCAGGCACCTTTTCTGAGGTAATTACTTGAAGATGTTCTCCAACAAAACCAGGATGTAAACTCAGAAAGAAGAAGATGTGGAACTAACCTAGGAAAAAAGAAATCCCAAGATGAGAGAAGTGTAATAGCTCAAGAAATTAATTAACCCATACACTCCAAGAAAAATTCCTCCAAAGAAGAATGGAATATATTCCAAGCAATAGGTATAAGGACTGAGGAACTGGATGAAACTGATCAGTTGGTAAAGAAATAATTTTTTTTTCCTCAATAAGACAAAATAAAAGTAACTAGAAACTCCAGAAAAACAAAACCTAAATAAGAAGGCCATGGTTCAAATATAAAGCAAACTAAAAAGTAACATTATTTTAAACAACTGATAGATTATAATGTTAGGAATTTTTTCCTTTGAGTGGTGCAAGCATTGTAAAACTGAAACTATGGGTAAGGAAGTATGATTAGAAAACACTAATGATCTCTACATTGAAAACTATTTTATATAGAACAATTAAAAACAGAATTGATTAAAAGGGGCCTTAGAAAAGTGGGATTTTAGAAAAACTTGTTTACATATTCCATTTGATTAAAAATGTAACATGATATAAAATAAGAATGAAGGCAAGGGTTACTAAAACTGGTGGGTAAAAGTAAGATGAAGAATAGGATATTTACATAGTATCTGCTCACAAAGTATCTGCTCACAAATTCCTTATTAGTTGCCAAGGGGAAATAGTAACTAGTGGACAAACCTGGCAGACCACACCTAGATCGAGCAACATTGTAAAGCAACTATACTCCAATAAAAATTAACAACAACAACAAAAAAAGTGAGTCAACATGGACCATGCAGTTTCAATAGGAAGCAAAGTAAAACAGGTGTTAACGAATAGAAATAAGAGAGAATAAGACACACAGAAAGTCTCAATGAGGATGAAAAATAGATGAATGACACTTTGCTATCCCCTTAAGTATAGAAAAGTTTCCATTTACAACCTTCTCACTTTTGCCTCATCAACATCTTTCACCGTTTCATCAGTAGTCACTTATATGAGCAATTCTCAACTGTTTCCAGAATTAAATTCTCTTCTAAATTTCAGAGTTATATTTCCCAAAAGCCAACTAGACATCTTTAACCTTTATTTCTTCAGATTCTTCACATTTACTATATCAGAATCACTCTCTTTATCTTCCTTTCTAATCCAACATTCTACTACCATTCCCTTTCTCTGCTAGTAAGTTCATATATAGCCTCATCAAAAAGAGAAACCTCAATCAACTTCAATTACTTTCTCTCCTTCATCCCACATCCAGTTCAATGATATTTCAATTTTTAAAAATATTATTAAATATCTACTATGTACTATATGCCAGGGAAGAAAAATTAATGACACAAATCCTATAAATTTTCTCACCAAAATGTGGTTCAAATTCTATCTTCTCCATTCCCAGTGCCATAGTCTTGCTATAGGCCTTCATTATCTCCTACATGATCTAACTCATCTTCATATTTCCAATCGCTCCTCTTCCCTCAAATCTCACAATGGGATTAGTTTTTTTCCCCTAAATCTCAAATCCGTTCATTTCACCACCCTGTTAAAATTATCAATGGCAATAATTAATGTTAATGCCAAATCTAAAGAGCTTGGTCAATGACTAGGAACAGTATTTTTCTATTGTACTTAACAGCAAATGTCATTTTAACATGTAAGAAGTTTTAAAACAGATTTATTTTGATAATTTATCTTTATTCAAAAAGATAAATCTCTTTTGTATATAAAGCTTAACACTGCTTATAGAGAAAGAAGCTAGTGAGGAATGTACTCAATGTGTCTATTTTATAGGAATTAAACCCAAATATTAAAATCTAAGTAATCATTTTGACTTATTAATAGTTAAAGAAAATAGATAATCTGAGCAAATTCTTATATATACCTACAGTGAAAATTTTTCTCCACTGGGTGGTTCTTAAAACTCCTTCCAAATTTAGAACTATTTAAACCCAACTCTAATTATGTAGTTGTTTATACTGAAGTAAAAATGAGGATATGGATGTGATAGAGTAAGGAAGAAAAACAATTTCTGAAAATGTGAGTTGAGCATCAAAATGTGTGTACTCTTTTAAACAGATAAAGCTTTAATGAAACATCTATACTAGCCTGAACAGGATAAAAGCAGTAAAGGAAGAGTGAACTAGAGGAAGTAGAAGCAGAAGAACATGCTTTGTTCTACAACCATTACTATGTGCCACCTTGAACTATGTATTTACCATTAGACTAGAATGGACTCAAATGCCCAGGCTAGAACCTATACTCTTGAAATCCAATTTCTAAGTAAAATAAGATTTATTATCAATTTTCAGATAAATATAGGGAAAATTATTTCATAAAGAGACATTGATATAAAAGATTTTCCTTCAAGAACTTATAAACATTAAGTAGGTCGTACGTAATTTTAAGCTATGTTGATTACCAGAGAAAGATAGTATAGAAAGAGACCTAAGGAGGCAATCCATGTCATGGTTTCCTGCCATAATATATACATACATACATACAATACCCTTAAGCTCCTCATAATGACTGAGTTTTTTATATGCATTAAGGATATCCTATTTGAACAGAAAAATGTAACTCTAAAAGGAAACGTGAGGTTTCATTTATTCTTCTACTAATAATATGGGGTTTTAAAATTTGTTCTTACTTTGAAAAGTCAATGCAAATATTATGAAAAAGATTATCAAAAGCAAAGGCAGCAGAAATAACAAAAAATTTTAGAATGTTACCTTCCCTAGATAAACTGTATATATATATATATACACACATGTATATATATGTATATATATGTATAGATTTTATTAATCTGAGGAAAGACATTTATATTGTGAATTTATTTTCCCATCCGAAATTTAAAATTATAACATCTACTTACCAACCCAACACAGTTGCTTAAAGCCACTTTAGTTGTACTACGTTGATCTTGCAAGTATCCTGTGTAATGACAGTTGTCTAAAAAATCATGTTTCCACTGGGGTCCATCTTTCCCCCAATATTCTACTGTAAAATGTTTGGACACAAAATCTGTGTTGAGAGTCAAGTTTAGGTGAAAGTGCTTGCCATAGGCTGAAAGTTTAAAAAATAACTTAGATACTGCCTGTTGTGGATCGAAAGGGTCCATACTCCGTCTTCTCCTGGAGTGCTTATCATTCTTCACAGTAAAGCTGAGAAAAGCTCCATTTTGATCAACCCTTATTGGAATAGTTAGCTGGTAGTGTTCTAGATAAGTCAGGAATTCCTCTTTGTAATCACAAGGCAGAGAGTCCAGAAAAAACACATGGAAGAAAAGAAAATTTAACAGAACAAAGAAGTAGCAGTATAAACAACAACTATATTGCTTAAAACTATGCATCATTATATGTGAGGTATGGCCAAAAAATGTTATATTAAACAAAAATGAAAGAGCAGAAGTTTAAAATCTCAAAATGAATTAAGTTCCAAATATTCCATTTCTTAAAAAAAATTCTAAAATTATTTTGAAAGGCTATTTTTCTTTTTCAAATCTAATTTTAAAGACATGAATTCTAAAAGCTAAATTCTACAGTAAATATGAATATTTTATATTGAAACAAAAAACAGTGAAAAGTACACATATGTAAAAGAACAGAATTTCATTCAGATAAAATATGTTTATGAAAGTTATCCAAAAGAGTTTATATAGAATCTCTACAGTCTTGTAGAATTTTTTTCTTTTTTTAAAAAATTATCAGTCACAATGTAAAATACAGCAGCCACTTTGGAAAACGGTCTGGCAGTTCCTCAAAAAGTTAAACACGGAACTACCACCTGACCTAGCAATTCCACTCTTAGGTATTTTTACAAGAGAAATGAAAATGTACATCAACACAAAAACTTGTACATGAATGTTCATAGCAGCATTATTCATAATAGCCAAAAGGGGTAAATAACCCAAATGTCCATCAATTGACGAATGAATGAATGAATGAATAATACGTGGTATATTCATACAACAGATTATTCTACAACAGAAAGGAATGCAGTACTGATACATGGTATGACATGAATGCCTTCATAATCAAAGTTCATTATCTAATACTATAAAAACACTATGCTAAGTGAAAGGAACCAGTCACATAGAATTCCATTTATATAAATATACAGAATAGGCAAATATCTGCAGAGAGAAATAGGTTAGAGGTTGCCTAGGGCTGGGGGTAAGTTGGTTTGGAGGGAACTGGGGAGTGACTGTTAATGATTTCAGAGTTTCTTTTTTGGGTAATGAAAATGTTCTAAAATTGCTTGTGATGATAGTTGTACAACTCTGTGAATATACTATAAACCACTGAATTGTATACTTTAAATGGGTGATTACATGGTATGTATACTATATCAAAATAAAGTTGTTTAAAAATTATCATATTGACAAAAAATTCAGAGGACTATTAAATATATTTTCCTCACTTAGGTGTACTAAATATTACCAATCTACCTTCTTAACCACATCTTCCTTTAGCTAAGTTTATCACTAAGGTGGAACCAAATGTCTGCAAATTGCTTCACTGTCTACACATGAAGTTCATCCACAAATATAAACTCCCATGAAACCATGACCAAATGGAAAAAAAACTGAAAAATAATATTTATTTCACTTCTCATAAATAAGAGTTCATACTAAATGCTATGGCTTTGTTGATCTACTTTGAGAGCCACATTTTGTACATATGGACTTCTAGATATATACATCAATCTATAATAGCCTTGAAAATCTGGCTCATCAGCACCAAAAAAATGAACTATACATTCATGGGAGGAGAATCCAAAAGGTATGCTTTCAATAATTCCATAAGAATTGGACTGGTCCATGGAAAACAAAATGACCTTCACTCCTGGGACCTCTGTTAAGATCTTTCCTATGATATGAAGTTCAATTTTACAGATTAAAATTATAGGGACCTATGGGTTAGAATCTGAAAAGTTGAACTTCTTATAACTCTTACTCTTTTATCTAGTTTCCAGTCCTTATATCAGAATTCTTAAGTTTGGAAACATATTTTTCCACTAAGGGTCCATATTAGAAGGATCTTATATCAGAATTTGCCTGCTTTCTTGCTCTTTTGCAAGAAAAACCGTTGGATTCCTTTCGAACATGAACTTGCCTGTAAATACTGGCAATGAGTAACCCTATTAAAGTTTAGAATTCAGAAGAAGAGGCCTAGGTCTATCATCTTCTAAGAAAGACCAGTCAACTCTAAAATGCACTGGATATTAAATCCTAGTAGGACAAGTTAAACAAACTCTTTTAGAGTCATTAACATTTATGAAACTAGCACTGAATTGACACAGTAGGCCTCCGCTCCTACCAGCATACATCCCAAAGAAAACGTTCATCCAAACTAAATATTCAGAGTCTTTTCTTGTAAGATAAATAGCAACGTTTTTTTTGTCAGTTTCAAAAGCAGGAATCCTACCTTGAGAACTGTATGAAAGCCTGTGGTCATTATGAAATTCCGATGAAGCCATGACGAGGCTCAAAATCCAGGTCAACGTCTTCCACAAAATTTCCATAATTTAGAAAACTGGATGATTTTTTAGAGGGCTACCTATGTGCTAGAGAGTCAATACCATGCCAAAATCGAAGCATAACAATTTTATTTCTTTAATACTTCTTGCAGATTAGTTATTAGATATTCCACTGTTTAACGGGTATTTTTTTCCAACATCCCGTACTTTCTTCTGTATCTGGATTCATTTTCTCAGTCCAAAATGAAAAAGATAATGATGGTAAAATTTTCATAAGCAGAGCATTAGGCTGATCAGTCACTAAAGTATGGCCATTTTTTAACCTAGAAAAAAAAAAATTTAAGTTAACTGAAAAATATTCTGAATGGACAGATCTATAGTGTTGAATGCTTGCCAAAGGACATACTACAAAATAACATAATTAAATCAAACCATTTTGTCCTTTATAGTTTAAATAAACATTCACAAGACTAAATACCAAATTAGAAACCTAAATGGTTAGCAGGATAATGCCAAAGCTACTTAATAATCAAAGAAGGAACCTGAAGAGGATTATAAAAATTCTTTTTAAAACTTTGAAGATAACAATGTATGGGTATAGTGACTAACCTTTTGATAAAATAAAAACTAGGCTGACTTTACAAAGATAATTTTGTGAAAGTGATAAACAGTATGTGATTGCATTCCTTAACATGCTTTTCAGTACACTGCTGTCCAGAGATTGATTTGTTGCTTTATGAGGCACCTATCTTTTTTTTCTTACAGAGTAGATCTACAAATACACAGTGGCATTAAGCAGCTGTCTGTGAAAACTCAGTAGCATAAACTAAACTTCTGAAAAGTTGAACCATATTTACTGTAACCCTTGACTTTATCTGGAAGTCTTTTATGACTCATAAAGCAACACATATGAGACAATTTAAACTATCTAGAATGTAACTGTAAAGAAAAGTAGTTCATTTTCTGAAAAGAATTTTTAAAAATTCAATTCAGGTATCACAACAGATTTCATGTCCCATCTCACGTACTTTTCTTTCGACTTACAATTTCAGAGTCCATGAATTCACATTTTATACAGAACACTGACATACTTGGCTACCTAATTTCCCAGCACATAGCACTTTAGAATAAGAAAATAACAAAGGGACTAGAAACTAGCTCAGTAAAAGCACAAACGTGACAAAAAAAGAGGAAAAACTACAAAGTAGTTTTAGAAGCCCAAGCAATACAGTTGGAGCTAGAGACAAATAGCCCTTATGTAGCTTAATAGTTCATATTGTATATTACGACTGTGGTACAGCTGAATATCTGATATTCAAAATACTATGCCTGAGTCAGGAATAAAAGGTTAAATTACTTTTAATAATGTAACTTATTGTTATGACAGAGAAGTATACAAAAGATACTAGATTTTCATCCCAAGACCCTAATACATGGGATTATCATATAATAAATCCTTACATATTTGTTGATTGAAAAAAATGGATGAGTAAATGAATGAATTAATAGTGATTAAAATAAAATCAATTTAGGGATATTAAAGGATATTTAAGATTAACTGTAAACTTAACTTATTTGGAATACTTCATTCCCTATAGTGCTAGAAATATTGTTATTACAACATATAAAACAACCACAACCATTTAAAGTTCCTTACATCTGTGTCTATAAGTTATTAAACTGCTAAACCTTGGAAAAACTAATTCATTAATCAAAAACTGTCGTTTTACAATGTTTTAAAAATGATGTTATAATAACATGGGGATAAGAAAAGATTAAGACGCAATCTTTGCCCTTTAGGAGCTCATAATCTAAGGAACAAAGAAAAAACTCAAGACAGGCTGATATATGCCATAATAAAGTTATAAAAGGTATTATAGGAGATCAGATGAGGGAGATGACTTCTGAGTCTGATGGGTGAAGGAAAGTTTATGAAAAAAAGTAACATTTCAGATAGACTCTGGAAGATGAACAGAATTTCACAAGTCAAACTTCTGGGGGCAACCATTACAAATTAAAGAAACAGAGTCCACAAAGTCTAGATGGAAAGAAAAAAATGGAAAATATTATTAGTAATAATAGTAAGTTTGGTTCCTATGCAGAAGACTAACAGGTAATAATATCTAGAAAGGTAGTTTAACGTCAGGTCCAAAAATAAAGAGAACTTTAAATATATGTTACTTCTTTTAATATTCACAGCAATCTTGTAAAGCAGGTATTATTGCCCCTGTGTCAGGAAGATGGCCCCAATGATCGTTCCTCCTAAAATCCATGCCCTTCTGTAACCCCCTTCCTTTGAGTAATTTGATCCTAACTAATATAATACCTCAAAGGTGAGGGGATGTCACTTCTATGATTAGATTACAAAAGATTCTGACTTCATCTTAACAGTAGACTCCCTTGTCGGGCTTTGATGAAACAAACTGCCATATGGAGAGGCTCACATGGCAAGGAACTGAGAGCAGCCTTCAGATAACCACTGGCTAGGAAATGAGGCCCTCAATGCAATAGCTTGCAAGAAACTAAATCCTGAATATGTGAGCCTAGAAGCATATGCCTCCCCAGTCAAGTGTTCTGTGGTGACCTTAGTCCTTGCCAACACCTTGACTGCAGCCTCGTGAGAGACTCTGAAGCACAAGATAGAGCTAAGCCATGTCCAGACTCCTGAACCACAGAAACTGTTAGTTAATAAATGTGTGTTGTTTTAAGCCACTAAGTTTATGGTGATATTTTTTGCACCAATTGATAACTAATACAGCTGCCAATTTACAGGTAAAGAAGTTGAAACTCATAGTGGCCACATAGCTTGAAAACAGCAGAGCCCAGAGTCATACATAAGACTATCTGACTCTAAAGTCTAAATTCTTTCTATTATATCACGCTTCCATTTTAAGTCACTGTAACTTAAATATACAATAGCAGTTGCATACAACCAGTATCAAAATATATATTCATAAATGATATGTTAATTAACATGAAATTTTAAGCAACTTGATATGCAATAACTGTTTCATCTCCAAGTTTCTTCTACAATGATTTAGGCAAAACAACAGGCAGTATATGTCTTTTCACAGGCAGGAATCTATAAAGAGATTAAATCACACCGTCATTCAATAACAACACAGTTGACCCTTGAACAACATGTGAGCCAGGGGTACCGATCTTCTGCAAAAATCTGAATATTACCTACAGTTGGCCCTCTACACACATGGTTTCTCCATAATAGATTCAACCAATCAAGGATAGTGTATTACTGTAGTATTATTATTGAAAAAAATCCTTGTATATGTGGACTTGCAGTTCAAACCAGTGTTGTTCAAGGGTCAACGGTAAAGAAAATAATCCAGTTATCTTGATTCCCAACCTACTTATGTACAGTCTCCAGCTCCTTAACAGTTGCTTCATGAACATTTACTCTTCTTTTTTTTTTCAGATCACTTGAGTGTTTTGCATAAAAATGTCTGACATTAAGTGAGTCCCTCATATACTTTAATCTTCCTTTAAAGAGGAATATATAATTAACACATTCGAGTTAATTTCTAGTAGTGGTGACAGATTTGTACTGAATCACATTCATCCTTTTTTCCTATTTTCCTGGGCTCTGAAACTGACAAACTTACAATATAATTACCTGGGTTTAGGGAACAACTCTTTTTCTCCCCTTGAGAAATTTCCTGCTCTTCACAGTTTTTTAACCTCCACTCTTACCATTACTAGCACTGTCCTATAAACACCCAAGTTAAGTAAGCCAGTAGCCTTGAAAGAAAAGTTAGTATGTAACTACCTGGTCAAAAGTACACTAACATTTGATTTAAGGACCTGCAGTAAAAAGAGCACTGATGCATAATAGAAAGGGCAGGAGCTTTGAAGTTAAACAAACCAGAGCTACAGTCTTGGTTCCACCACTAGCTACAGTATCTGGCACATGGGCACTCAATAAATTGGAGTTTCTTTCTCCTTTCTCACTCCTTCCTTCCTTTCCCACATTTTTCAAGCCTCCAATGCCAGTGAGGAAACTTAACAATAAGTAAACGAGTGGGCTCAAGTTCAACTAAAATCAACAACAACTACCATATCTAACCACTCTTAGTTACCTACACAATAAAAATGAAAGGGTGAAACTACTTTCTGATACCTACTGAAGAAGTTAATCTGGACATCATAAACAAATATGTATAGGTACTAACGTATCCAGATATAGTTTCCAAAATTCAGATTGATATTAAAATGGTACATAATTACCCAGAAATCATAATGCATTAACTCCTTACATTGTACAGCAGAAGCATTAAGCTGTGGAAAACACAAAGGTTTTGAGTCCTGTCTTGACTACAGGTTACTTAACTTTTATAGATGAGATGTTTCCTAGATTACACATGATGTAAAGTGTTCACATACTTCATTTTAATGGTTAAATAAATATTAGTCCCCTTCGTCTTGTTATCTGACTCATCACTTTTCAAAGGCCTTCCTTCAAAAATAGTTTCATGTTCCTCCTTCCCTTAAATGTGGAATGGTTGGATATGATGATGGAATCAATCAACTAGATTGTATTGTCTTTTAGAGCAAACAGTAAAGAATTTAAGTCATGGTAACTGGGCTTACAACTATTTTAAATTTGAAAACAGAATCAAAACTTCCACTTTACATTGATTTCACATAGGCGTTTTTCCCTAAGACAAATGCACCAACCAGTAGAGTTAAGGGATCATTTAACAGCTTCCATGGATCAAAGCTACACTAAGTAGAAATAAGATCAGACAACTTGCACTTTAGTGATTCCCTCAGTAGTCTGCCCTTATTGAAGGGTACTTACTTGTCTTTTTCCTCTATCATCTTTACTTCCCACTCAAATGATCTAGGAGTAGCCAAGTAACAATTTCCTTTCATGAACTATCATTATGGAGCTAAAGAACATGTATAACATCCTTCTCGACTTCTTTCATTCATCTTAACTCTGGATATTTCTTTTAAAGCCGATTTCGTCTTCACAGAGGAAGCAACAATACTATGCTTCCTTCAGGTACTCAATTTTTATATGTGAAAATTAACTTTTCATCTCATTTTCCATTTATTCACTCAACAAATATTTATTGTCACCTACCATATGCCAAGGCTTGAAGTACAAAAGTTTCCAGATCAGATATAAATTTTGCAAGATTGGTTTCCGAGGAAAGGTACAGTTAAAGAAACTTACTAACAAGAAAAGCAAATAAGCCAAAAGCAAAAATACAAAATATTATTCTACAAAAATCAAGGCCCAAATTACATATAGTCCCAAACTGTTTTTTTCCAGATGGCAAGTTAAATATACGTTATCCGTATTATAACTTCTCTCCTGAAAAACAGAAACACCTTTTTCTCTTGACCTTAGCTCAAAATGTTGATAATCAGCTATGCCCTTTGGTAGAACCAAGAGAGCTAACCACTTCTTCCACCTTTTACTCTTCCCCCACCAAATGTTCCAAAGAATGTGCTACTAACTCTCTTAATATGTTAACTCTCTTTATTCTCTCACGAAAGTCACACATAGGGTAAGATTTGGCATAGAGGCCCATCCACTAGTAGTTACTAATGGTTGCCAAGGAAATGAAGAGGAAGTGGTAAGAGTAGACAAGAGTAGGAATTAATCTTACACATATTGGCCCAGTCATGAAAAATATTAAAGTATTTCAGGTCTTGAGGGTAGAGGTTTTTGCCCTTGAGAATCACAAAAATATTAATACCACAATACAGATTTCATTTGCCGCCATTTGTGAGAAATGAATGAAGCTGATTTGTTTGAAATCAACTTATTTGCCTCTATAGCTATTCCTTAAAAGCCCAAAACACCAATGATAACATATAAACACTAAATTAATATAAACCAGAACTGCAGCTACCACTTTGGTGAAACACAGGAAAACAATTATCTCTCAAAATTAATTTTCTCAATTTCAACTACACCAGTTTTATGTTACCTTTCTTTCTCTGTCATGAATTTTGAGAGCTATCATTCACACATCTAAGTTTCAGTCTAATCAACATAAGCTAAAAAAGGAAAGGAAAAAAAATTGCCCAAGAAATTTGAACCTAAAGGAATATGTTGGAAATCACACTCCAGTGTGTTTTTAAAAGTTCCAAGCAATAGTTCAGTTTCCCCTTTCCTCCCTCATTCTGCACACCCTCGCCCACCCACCCCCATCCCACTTCACCCAGACAGAGGGTAACAGTCTGAGCTGCCCTGGTTGAGTTGATCCTAAAGTTAACATTCAGCAGCCCATTTCCAGACAGCAGCGCTAAATCTATTTGGATAAAACGCGTGTGACCCAGACAGTTGGCATTTGGCCCAAACGCGTTGCACCGGCAGCTCAAATAAAAACAAGAGTAAGAAACTCACTCTCTTGTTCCCTCTCAGTGCGCTTTCTCACTCTCTTGCTCTCTTTGCCTCCAGTACAACAAGGAAAGAAATTACCAAAGACAGGAATTGTAGTACACATTATCTGAAGGCAGCTTTCCAATAAACCCTCCAGCACAAACCCCTCCCCAATCTCTGAACTTTGATCCCATATACCATATATACAGACATACCCGATATTCAAGGCTCCGGAGGGTTATGAGTCTAGCACGTCCCAAGTGGCCAAAAGTAAATCAAAAACACACATTTCCATCTCTTTGATTAGCCTATTAAGAGCTTAACATATCTAGAGCATCGGGACTATAGCTACCACATTAATTCTGCCCTCTGAGCCCAGGCATAAAATATGCACTTGTCTGACTACTTAAGACACTGACTTGAAACTATAAAATGCAGAAGGTTTTTCTTTAAGAAAACTGAAAATCAGATTAAAATACACATCATTATTACTTTCCCGATTACTATTTGGTGATTAAAGACCACAAAAATCATCATCAAGTCATACTTCACAAAACATGTCTATTTGTATAATAAACGTATATTTTTTTGCATCATAAAATATTTGCAAGACCCAGAATTCTCCAACCCCCGACTAGTCTGGAGTTAAAAGATTTCTATCTGTAAAATGAGTTCAGTCAAGCTCACTCATTGCCATTTAAAAAAAAAAAAAAAAAGAAAAAAAGAAAAAAAAAACCACACAGAAAAAAGTTTCCTACGCGTTATTCGGAAGACAAGCAAAGCACAAGTTTTAATTTAAAAAAAAAAAAAAGGTTTCATTGAATATTGTGAAGTCTTCCTTACCGTTTTCATCTTCAAATTCTGATAAAAAGTAAGTTTCAAACAATAGAGATTGCACTGGACGACTCACGTACTCCCTCTCCTCTTTTTTTTTTTTTCTGCCCCCCTTTGCAAAGCCACAGCAGTGAGTTAGTTATTCTGCAGCCAGAATAAAACCCTATAGTCTGGCTAACCCGGGCTTTAGAGAACGGACTTTCCGATTTGGCAGAAAAAGAGATGCCTTCAATACATCCAGGCTATCATCCTGAGATGCTGCCTTTGCAAACCCCCTTTCTCTCCCGCACCCCCTCCCTACAAAAAAAAAAGGGGGGGAAGAAAAAAAAGAAAGGAAGGAAGGGAAAAAAAAGACTTATTGGGGGTGGAAGTGGTGCCCTCTCTTCCTGGACAGCTTAGTGCCTTTGCTATGCAAATAACATGTGAAGAGCATCAAAAGGTATCAGGAGAAAAGAAGACAAGAGGAGCAGGAAGGGCAGCAAAGTTTTGTTGAAGTAGCCCTAGATCTCACTACCGGCCCCCAGCCAACTTGAATTGCAGCAGTAGAAAATTTTGGCAGCTTTTCCTCGGAGGCAGAGCACACTGACGTCAGTCTGCAGATGTGCCGGGCTGCGTCGGGTGCGCATGTGTCCTGGGTCGTCACGTGGAGGGGGAGGGGAGGTAGAGGTACAATCGGGGTAACCAACTACCAGCCATTCAGAAGGGTTTAGACAATGTCAACTTTTCCACCCTGTGAATGAGAGAAATTCTGGCCCTTCTAACCTCAATCCCCTTCCCCACTCCGCCTCTTTTCCTCCTCCTCCTCTAACCTCTTTTAGAAATTCTAGCCTGGTTTGTGATTAGTTGTTTCTTGGAAGAGGGAAGGGGGAGGGAGGATGAATGGCTTTAGATGAACTAAAGTCACTGTTAAGATCTGTAGTGCCCTTCTCCGTGTATTTTTTTTTTAAGTCCACGCAACAATAATGTTAAAAGTTGCACATAAACAGTGTCTTTGAGGAAACTATAGTAAACTTCAATCAGTGGCAGATTTCAAGACTCGGTAGCTACATGTGCACAAAATGCCTTTTTTTGTTTGTTTGTTTGTTTTCTAATATACCTCAACAACTAAAATTGCCACCAAAAGGGAAAGTAGACTAAAATAAACTAAGACCAGCACACTTTCCATCTGATTACTGACTTCAGGTTATGCGGGGCTTTAGAAGAAAAAAAAAAAAAAGTAGAAGTGGGGGAGGAGGGGGGGCGGGGGAAGAGAGAGAAGCTTGCATTATTTCCAGATGAGGGTGAGACTGGATGGTGTTTTAAAGTGCAACCGGGGAAAGCTACAAGTGGAGCGCAATTTTTTTAATACAGTATATTGAATGAAACTTCAATGACTGCCCAAATGAAAATAAATCCTAAATCAGACCCCAAGGGTGGGGGGGGCAGGAACCCTGCTACTATCTCAAGATAAACAAACAAAACCTCAAAACTGGTTTTTCAAGCTTCCCAATCCCACCCCTCCCCCCCAACTCCATACACACCAGCTGCCAGTCCATACTTTAAGGATAAAACACGGCTACTATGTAGCACTTTCACTTTCATTTGCTGGGAGAAAGCTACTAGCATTAAACTGTGGGGAAATGCCCAAATATGTTTTCCATGTCCTAAGCAAGCAAACAAAGTCTGGCACACAAATCGGAAACAGGAAAAAATGTGAAAATAGCTCAGGACAAATGTTGCCTTTCAGCCGTGTAATCTGCTGCATCATTTATCTGCCTCTACGGTTGAGAGTAGGGTAGGGAGAGGTTTAAGAGTTTCCGAGGGGGGGGCGGGGGGGAGGGGCTCGGAATTGACGCCTTGAAATTCCAGCAGTTAACGCCAAGTCAATTTCCGATGGCCAGAACCAGAAAGGGGAATTGGACCGGAGGGAAGGGGACAGGGACGAGGACCTTTCTGAATACCAGCTCTTAAGTTTCAAGCTTCTGTTAACATTATTGCTTATTTTATTTATTTATTTTTTTTTTCCTACACCGGAGGTAGTAGGTGTAATTCTTCTGGTGAATACATGAATAGTTGGCTGAAAGAAGGCATGAATCAGACTGAGAACATCCAAGAATACAGTTATTTCCATTCTTTTTTGAGGACTGAAAGGGGAAAGCATCTGTCCACAGTCAATAGTCCTCACCTTGACCTTAATCTGTAGTATCTAGCTCAGTTCTATTTAAAATGTAGAAATATGACCTGTGGTTGGAATTGACAGTTTTAAATAAAGGTGATTCACATGGAGAGATATGGATATAGATATATAGATATAGATATTTGCATTAAAATACACAACATGGCTAATCTCATAGCAATAGTTGTAAATACTAAAAATAAGTGTGGGCACACAGCTGGTTTAGCATCAAACCACACTTTAAATAGTTGCTGAGACTTATCCTTAATTTTTAAAAACTGGTAGTAGATAGACATAGCCAGCAGAGAAAACTAAAATTAAAGTGTGAGTAGTAATTATCTGTATAAGCTGACTGAAAAGTTTTTACTCTCAACTAAGACAAACTACCTTAGGAAGTAGCAGCATTGTAAAGGAAAGGAGATTATTCAATGAGAAGTGGACTTTGGCTAATTACTTATTCAAAGAGTGCCATCCTGCGTCTAAACAGAGTAATGAAAAATTTCCCAGAGATTCCTTTTCTCCAAATGACTAAATCAAGAAAAACTATGAGTAAGGGTGAAAAATTATCAGCATGAGAAATGATGAATTCTCAATTTAACTTTGTATGTGTGTATACGTGTGTGTGTAAGTGTACATTTTCACTACATTACAGAAAATTCAAACACATTCAAAAGAAGAAAAATAGTACAATGAATCCCAATGTATCCATTATCCAGTTTTAGTAAGTGTCAAACCAGACCAGTTTTTCCCCATTACTTGTTCCACCCCACTGGATTACCTTAAAGCCAATGTCAGATAACATTTTGTTGCATCCATTAAATATTTACCTGTATTTCTAAAATATAAGGACTAAAAAAATAACCACTACTATACCACTATGACTCTTAAAACAATAATAATTCCTTAATTTTGTCAAATATTAGATTTCCTCAATTGCAAATAAAGGCTTAAAAAAACCATTTTTATTGGAATCAGGATCTATACATTGCATTAGGTTGATCTCTTATGTCTTTAAAAACTTCTTATTGAAGTAGAATATTCATAAAGTACATAAATATATAATTTGATGAAAAGTTTTGTGTAATGAATTTTCACAAACAGAACCTGCCCATGTATCCGTCTAACTCAATCTATTGGCTCCTCCTCATTTCTTATCTTGCAATACAAATGCTATATTAATATCTTGCCATCCTAATATTATATACAGTACCTCCGTTAGCATGGAAGTGTTTTAGTGCACTACACAGGCATTATTTCTTAATTGAATTATATGAAACAAATTTAAATCAAACCCTGAATGAATTTAAGTTGCAATAGAAATTCTTTGAAAAAATTTTCCTCCAGCTTTCCTTCTCATTCTCTGTTTAATTAAGAAATGAAGGGGGTGTGGGGGTGGGGGAGGAATGGACTGGGAGTTTGAGGTTTGGTAGATGCAAACTATTACATATAGAATGGATAAACAACCCGGTCCTACTGTACAGCACAGGGAACTACATTCAACATCCTGTGATAAACCGTAATGGAAAAGAATAGAAAAAGAGTGTATACAGTTAAAGCACTCACCTCTCAGTGGGAGACACCTTGTCTTTAAAAAAAATAATGAAAATAAATTTGAAAAAGAAATGAAGATTATGGGCAAAGTGGAGGTGATAGGAAACCCCCTACCTAAAAAAAGCTTTGCTATCAGTCTTTAGAAATCAAATTAAATATAAATGAATGGGCCCTTTCAGGAAATCAAAGATGGAATAAGTGGAAATATGGGAGAGGAAGGAACTTGTATATATGTATGCCTGAATGCATGTGTGTATTTATTTCAGAGACTGAAAAACAGAAAGGCAGAAGAGACTGAGAGTCAAAGAATAGGGACTGAGAACATTTTACAGGTAAGAATAAACTTCTACCTTACAATTTTTAATATATTAGTATGCACTTTAATTTTTTTTTAGTTAAAAACCAAGGCATGTCTTAAAATTAGACTGTTCTCTTGTATTTTCAGAAAAAAATGAGATGAAGAATTCTGATTTTATGCTTGTTTGAAATTATTAAATTGGAGCAGGTGACTATCTCTAGAGATGATGAGTTTTGAATTTACCTCCCAGACATTAAAACCAGATTCAATACACAAAATATTTTATTCTTTCAATGAGACTGGATTTGAATTTGACATAGTTAAAATAAATATTTTCTAATCTTTTGAAAGACTATTATAGGGTTTCTTAAGTAATATGCAAAGGCTCAAAGCATAAAGGAAAAGATTGATAAGTTTAAATTTATTAAATGAAAATTTTAAAAACATTAAAAAGTGAAAATATAAGCCAGAAAGTGGGGGAAAAATTTGTAACACATATAAATGAATCATAATAAATATCGAGAATATTGAAGGAACTCTCACAAATCTATAAGGGACAGCCCCAAAAAAATAAAAAATAAGAAAATGGCATAAACAGGAGAGTTGCAGGAGAAAAAACCTAATGACAAATAAATGAGAATGAAATGTTCAATTTTGCTAGCAATCATGGAAATGGAAATGTTTCTCTTTCATCAGAGTGGCAAAAATGTTAAAATTTGATAATAGCAACTGTTTGGGAGGATTGGGCAAATGGAATATCTAGTATATTGTTTTTTGGGTTTTTTCCTTTGTTTTTTTCTTATTTATTTATTTATTTATTTTAATTTTTATTTTATACTGGAGTATAGTTGATTAACAATGTTGTGTTAGTTTCAGGTATACAGCAAAGTGATTCAGTTATACATATACATGTATCTATTCTTTTTCCAGGTTCTTTTCCCATTTAGGTTATTACAGAATATTGAGCAGAGTGCCCTATGCTATACAGTAGGTCCTTGTTGGTTATCTATTTTAAATTTAGCAGTGTGTATATGTCAATCCCAAACTCCCAATCTATCCCACCTACCCACCCTCCCTCCCTGGTAACTGTAAGTTCATCCTCTAAGTCTGTGAGTCCGTTTCTGTTTTGTAAATAAGTTCATTTGTATCATTTTTTTTAGATTCTGCATATAAGTGATATATGATATTTGTCTTTCTCTGTCTGACTTAACTTCACTTAGTATGATTATCTCCACGTCCATCCA
The DNA here is from genome assembly GCF_005190385.1 of Monodon monoceros. Classification (NCBI taxonomy): domain Eukaryota; kingdom Metazoa; phylum Chordata; class Mammalia; order Artiodactyla; family Monodontidae; genus Monodon; species Monodon monoceros. Next base: position 52,440,397 of record NW_021703768.1, read on the forward strand.
TGTTGCTGCAAATAGCATCATTTCATTCTTTTTAATGGTTGAGTAATATTCCATTGTATATATATACCACATCTTCTTTATCCATTCATCTGTCGATAGACATTTAGGTTGCTTCCATGTCTTATGTCTTGGCTATTGAAAACAGTGCTGCAACGAACATTGTGGGTGCATGTATCCTTCTGAATTATAGTTTTCTTCATATATATGCCCAGGAGTGGGATTGCAGGATCATATGGTAGCTCTGTTTTTAGTTTTTTAAGGAACCTCCATACTGTTCTCCATAGTGGCTGCACCAATTTACATTCCCACCAACACTGTAGGAGGGTTCCCTTTTCTTGACACTCTCTCCAGCATTTATTGTTTGTAGACTTTTTGATGATGGCCATTCTGACTGGTGTGAGGTGATATCTAACATAGCATTGATGGAAGTGTAAATTAAGTGCAAACACCACAAAGAACAAATTTGGCAATATCTAATACAGAGGAAGATGTGCATCTTTGACCCAGCTATTTCATTTTTAAATATATAACCTTACAAGATTCTTGCACATGAGAATCCCCATTAATAATTAAGGCAACACTATGTGTAGCAGTGAATAAATGGAAACAACCTAAATGATTATCAATAGGGGACAAAAAACAGCTGTGATCCATTTCTACAATGGAGTATTATTTGGCAGTTAAATGATGAACAAAATCCACACATGTCAACATGGGTAAATTATATAACATTAATTTGAAATGCTGCAATAGGATACATTATGATTCAAACTGGGATAGGCTGTATATATATGATAATTTATATAAAGTTTTAATTATAAATATTTTTAACACCAAATATATATCTCAAACTTACCAAAGTATGCAGAGGAAGAACATATGGTATCTTTTTTTTTTTTTCATATGATATCTTGATCATAGTTACCTGGCAGAGAAAGAGAAGAGGATGCAATTAAGGAGGAGCACAAAGTGAGAATCAACTAAATCTATAAAATTTTGTTTGAGAAACAAAACAACCTGAATTATTGTCATAAAATGTTAACACCTGCTAGTACTTCCCTGGTGGCTCAGTGGTTGGGAATCCGCCTGCCAATGCAGGAGACACGGGTTTGAGCCCTCGTCTGGGGGGATCCTGCATGCCACAGAGCAACTAAGCCCATGTTCCACAACTGCTGAGCCTGTGCTCTAGAGCCTGCAAGCCACAACTACTGAGCCTGCGTGCCACAACTACTGAAGACCACACTCCTAAATCCCGTGCTCCACAACAAGAGAAGCCACTCAATGAGACGCCTGCGCACCACAACGAAGAGTAGTCCCTGCTTGCCACAAGTAGAGAAAGCGCACGAGCAGCAATGAAGACCCAATGCAGCCAAAAATGAATGAAGAAAGAAAGGAAGGAAGGGAGGGAGGGAGGGAGAGAGAGAGAGAGTGTGAGAGAGATAGGGAGAGAG
>NW_021703768.1:52442247-52659349 GCF_005190385.1 Monodon monoceros
GGAGAGAGAGAGAGAGTGTGAGAGAGATAGGGAGAGAGAGGGAGGGAGGGAGGGAGAGAGGGGGAGAGAGAGAGGGAGGGGGGGAGAGAGAGAGAGAGAGAGAAAGAAAGAAAGAAAGAAAGAAAGAAAGAAAGAAAGAAAGAAAGAAAGAAAGAAAGAAAGAAAGGAAAGATATCACTGAGCTAACAGCAAAGACCTTGATATGCCAATAGCCATTGCCTACTCTTTAGCATTGTGTGAAGGGCAAAGAAGTATAAAGATAAAAGGCAAGGTTCCTTCCCCCAATAAAGTTACAGACAAACTGCAATAAGTTACATAATTTAGTGACATGTATTGTAAGTACTATGGGCTCCAAATAATAGAGAACTCAGTGAAGTCTAAATAATGATTTTTCGGACATCCATGTTGAGAAATCTTGTGGTCAATTTTGTAGTGCTTACTTGATCTCCCAACAACATTCAATTCAGTTGATCACTCCCAACCTCTGGAAATCCTAATGCCCAATGTGATGGTATTAGGAGCTAGGGCTTTTGGGAGGTGCTTAGGTCATGAGGGTAAAACCCTCATAAAAGGGATGAGTGTTCTTATAAAACAGACCATACAGAGATCCCTCAGCCCTTCCACCATATGAGGAGATAGCAAGAAGTCACTGGCTGTGATCCAGGAAGAAGGCCCTCACCTGACCATGTTGGTACCTTGATCTCAGACTTCCACCCTCCAGAACGGTGAGAAATAAATGTCTTGTTTATAAGTTACCCAATTTGTGGTGTTTTCTTAAGGCAGCCAGAATGAACTAAGAAGCTCTTTCTCCTTGCTTTTAAAAACATTTTCAAGATACTTATTCTCAAAAAAAAAAGATATTTATTCTCTACTATGAAGCGTCTCTTAAGTCTTTTTACCAATGTAATTTTTAATTGGGATGAATGTCTTCTATTTGTTGATTTTGGGGCACTCTTTATATATCTCAGATTAGAGTCCTTTGTTGTAAATAATTTCTCCCATTTTCTGGGTTGCCTTCCAACTCTCTCTCAAGGTGTTTTCCTTTTTTATAGACAGAAATTCCGAATTTTAATATAGTCTATTTCAATTCTTGTTCTTTTATGTTTAGAGCTCTTTATATTCTCCTAAAGAAATTTTTTGCCTACTTGCTATACATTTTTTTCTTACAAAAAAGCAAAAGTCATTGGTTTCTTTATAGTATGCAATGGTCCTGAAGCAGAAACAACCCTTTGCTCTGCTGCCATTAACAGTAAGAACGCATATCATGCTCCACAGTCAAAACAAACACTTTATACCCTAAGATAAGCCAAAATTAAGAGGGAAATCCTATCTCATCTTCAAAAAACCTTGAATATTTCCCCCAAATTAACTTCCTACCAAATTTTTATTCCTTACTTCTGCAATACTGATGCCTAAAGATACATGCATATGATGATGTAAAAAAAATTGCTATTTTTCCCCACTATGAACAGGCTAATACAAACTTGGTAACCCTGTAGGGATTTTTCCTTTAAACATAGGTTGTATTTTTTAATTTGAATAGCCAGATATTCTGAAGTATGATATCTTCGCAACATCTTTTCCAGAAACACTTTTTCTTTCTAAATGTCTTCCTTTCATAACTGACATTAAATAAATTGACACGTTCATGACTGTTTATGCCCCATCCTCCTCCTAGATTAACTTTTCTTCTTATAGAAGTATGTCTGCTAACAGTTCTTTCAGGGAGAGTATGTTGTGGGAAAGGTTTTTAGTTTTTATTTGTCAGAAAATTTATTTTGTCTTCATTCTTGAATAGTAGTTTAGCTGGTTATGGAATTTTAGGCCGATGGTCTTTCTTTTCCCTCAGCACCAACATTTATTTTTGCAGGTGAACAATATAATTGCTATTTCCATCTTGGTAAACTATCTTTTCTCTTTAGTATCTTTGAAAATTCTTTCTTCTTGATATTCTACAGCTTCACTAAACTGTTTGATGGTGTGGTTTATCCTACACAGTATTCAGTATGCATGTTTTTCTGAGGTTTTTGGCTGCTCTGCAGAAAAATTTTCAGCTATTATCTATTCAAATATTGCTTATCTATCATTCCTGCTATTCTTTTCATCAGGAACTTCTATGTTGGTGAAGTGCCTCAATTTGTTCTCTATCTCTTTTGTCTGCGCTTCATAATTTTTTTCTCTTTATTTTTCTGGATGAATTCTTCAAATTATCTTTCATTAATTCAGTCTTTATCCAGTCAAGAGTTTATCCTACTTGTAGAATTTGTATTTAAATTATTATATTTAATCAGATATGGGATTTATAATTAATTCCTTTTCATAACCAACTGTTGTTTCATTTGTTCCTATTTTTGTGTTACAATGACTAGCCCTTTTTAAATGGAAGAAATTTATTTCTTCCAGCAACCTCAAAATACACATTTTAAAGTCTTTGTCAGACTGTTCCATAAAATTAATTTCAGCAAGAGTGAAAGTTCCATTTAATGGTTTGGTGGAATGTTGCTACCAGATAGAATGTCTTCAGTTTCAAGAAACATGAAAAACCTGTCTCAATTGATTAAACCAGAAGGAAATTTTATTATCTTGTAAATCATGCTCCCCAGTATGGCAGCTCTAGGGTCAATTAATTCCCCAGTTCAATAACATTATGATTTGCTCTTTTTTGAGACTCTGCCATACTAAATATGCCAGATTTGTCCATGGCAGCTCTCCTAATGATTACAGAATGGCTAAAGAGTTCCAGATGTTTCATGCAGACCAAATAACATTCACCAGAACAAGAGAAGCCATCTCTTCCTGAGAATTTTTTTAATCAGTAAGAAAATTCTTTCCCCAAATTCCTTAGTTCCCATATACCCCCTTTCCCCTTGCCTATAGTTTCCACTATCATTATTAACATCTTGTATTTGTGTTACACTTGTTACAACCGATGAACTAATACTGATACATTATTATTAACTAAAGTCCATAGTTTACATTAAGATTCAGTCTTTGTATTGTAGTTCTATGGATTTTGACAAATGCATAATGTTATGTATCCACCATTACAGTATCATAAAGAATAGTTTCACTGTCCTAAAAATCCCCTGTACTCCACCTATTCATCCCACCCTTCCCTGCCCTCCTTCCTACAAATCCTCCAAAACCACAACCTCTGGCAACCACTGATTTTTTAACTGTCTCCATACTTTTGTCTTTTCAAGAATATCATACAGCTGGAATCATATAGTATGTAGCCTTTTCAGATTGGCTTCTTTCACTTAGGAATATGTATTAATGTTTCCTCTGTTTTTTCGTGGCTTGATAGCTCATTTCTTTTCATGTCTGAATAAACCATTATATGGATGTCCCATGATTTGTCCATTCACTTATTGAAGAACATCTGGATTGCTTCCAATTTTTGGCAATTATGAAAAAGGCTGCTATACACTTTGGTGTGCAGGATTTTGTGTGAACATAAGTTTTCAACTCATTTGGGTAAATACCAAGAAGCACAATTTGTGGGTTGTATAGTAAGAGTATGCTTAGAATATACTTTTTTTTCCAAAGTGACTGTATCATTTTGCATTCCCACCAGCAATCAATGAGAGTTCCTGTTGCTCCACATTCTTCTCAGCATTTGATGTTGTTAATGTTCTGAGTTTTGGTCGTTTTGATAGGTGTGTAGTGGCATCTCACTTTTGTTTAATTTGCATTTCCCTGATGACACACAATGTGGAGATCTTTTCACCTGCTTATTTGCCATCTGTTTATCTTGTTTGGTGAGGTGTCAATTTAGTCATTTTCCCCTCTTTTTAATTGGGATGTTTGTTGTCTCATTGTTGAGTTTTAAGAGTTATTTGTATATTTTGGTGAGTTCTGTGTTATCTTTTTAGATATGTGTTTTGCACATTTTCTCCCAATCTGTGGCTTATTTTTTTCATTCTACCAGTGTCTTTAACAGAGCATAATATTTTAATTTTAATAAAATCCAACTTACCAATTTTTTTCTTTCATGGATTGTGCTTTTGGTGTTTTATCTAAAAAGTCTTCACCAAACTCAAGGTCAGACTAGATTTTCTCTTATGTTATTTTCTAGAAGTTTTATAGTTGTGCATTTTACATTTAGGTCTATGATCCATTTTTAGTTAATTTTTGTTAAAGGTATAATGTCAGTATTATCAGTGACCAGTTTTTCTTTCTTTTTTTGCAAGTGCATGTACAGTTGTTCTACCACCATTTGTTGAAAAAGACTAAGCTTTCTCCATTGGGTTGCTTGCCTTTCCTCTTTGTCAAAGATCAGCTGACCATATTTGTATGGGTCTACTTCTGAGCTCTCTATTGTGTTCCAGTGATCTATTGTCTGATTTTTCACCAATTTCACAGTATCGGTTACTATAGCTTTATAGTGAGTCTTAAGGTTGCTGTCAGTCCTTCCACTTTGTTCTTCTTCAATATTACAGCAGCTATTCTGGGTCTTTTGTCCTTCCATATAAATTTAGAATCAATTTGTTGATTTCCACAAAGTAACTTGCTGGCATTTTGATTGGGATTACATTAGACCTATAAATCAATTTGGAAAAGAATTGAGACTTTTAACAATATGGAGTTTCACTACCCATAAACATGGAATATGTTTCCATTTATTTAGATCTTCTTTGATTTCTTTTATAACTTCGGTAGGTTTCCTCATATAAGTCTTGTACATATTTTTGATGTTAATGTAATAATGTTTCGAATTTCAGGTATATAGGTAACAAATGACTTTACTATGCTAACTTTGTATCCTGCAACCTTGCTGTAATTGGTCTTTATTTAGTTCTAAGAGATTTTTTATTGGTTCTTGGGATGTTTTTTTGTGTTGCTGCATTAGGTGGAACTTCCAGTACAATGCTGACTAGCACTGGTGAGAGAAGACATTCTTGCCTTCTTCCTGATCTTAGAGGGAAAGCATCTAGTTTCCCACAATTAAGTATGTTAGCTGTAAGTTTTCTGAATTTTTTTTTTAAAGAATAAGTAATAATGCATCAGATTGTAGATGTTCTTTATCAAGCTAAGGAAGTTCCTTTCTATTCCTAGCTTGCTGAGAGTTTTCATCATGAATGTGTTATCTGATTTTGTCATATAGCTTTTTTGTAATCTATTGGTATGGCCATATGATTTTTCTATTTTAGTCTGATGATATGTTGGATTTCATTAATTGATCTTTGAATGCTGAACCAGTTTTGGATATTTGGAATAAATACCACTTGGCTGTTATGCATAATTTTTTGTACTACATTGTTGAATTTGATTATTTTGTTGAGGATGTTTGTACCTATGTTCATGAAAGGTATCTGTTTGTAGTTTTCCTTTCTTGCAATGCCTTTGTCTGGTTTTGGTATTAGGGTAATGTAATGTTTTTGTCTGGTTTTGGTATTAGGGTAATGTAATGTTTTTGTCTGGTTTTGGTATTAAGATAACGCTGGCCTCATAGAATGAATTAGTTTCTATTTTTTGGAACACAGAATTGTCATCACTTTCTTCTTGAATGCACCAGTGAAACCATTGGGCCTGATGTGTTCTGTTTTGAAAGCTTATTAATTATTGATTCAATTTCTTTAATATATAGGCTATGCAAAGTGGCTATTTTTCCTTGTGTGAGTTTTAGTAGATTGCGTCTTTCACAGAATTGGTCCATTTCATCTAAGTTATAACATCTGTGGGCACAGAGTTATTCAAAATATTCTTTTATTACCCTCAATGTTCCTGGGATCTGTAGTGATGGCCCCCACATATAGGTTCTCAGAACTTGAAACATTTTCTCCAGCATACTCAAAGCCACAAAAAAAAAACCTTCAAGGGTTGTAAGCTTAGACGGAGTACAAATCAAGGCTAATTCTGCTATAATTTACATTGTTTATGATTGAGATGAAAAGTGGGCAAAAAAATCATGCTATGTTAGAAGGCTGGGTTAACAAATTAAAAAGTAGGATGCAATCATCACAGTTTTCTTTAAAACTTTACACAAGATGCTACAGTAAAAAGATTCAAACCAATAGATGTATGTGAAATCAAGACTTGCCAAATAAATCATCAAGTTGTTTATTGCCTTTATCTATTTCTTACTGTAATTTGCAACACAGAGAAGTTCACAGACAACAGTATTATCTGCTCTTGTCAGACAGAATTATTGTCAGACTTATACTGCTAGCACCATTTTTCCTTTCTCCAGTAACTCTGAGGAATAATAAGTTGCTCAATCCTTTGACTCCCAACTAGAGTATTCTAGGAAGGTACTTTTGTATGTCATCTTCCCATAAAAGAACTTACACATTTTCTAAAATATAACAGTATTTGTATTTTCTATAAATGGAACATGGTATACTTGGAATAGTTTTTGCCTACTTTAAAAAAGATGAAGTATTTAAGGTAAACAAGAAACTTGGATACTATAATGCAGTAGAAAGCATTTTCAAAAATAAAAGTATACACTAAGTCGTCTTAGAAAACTAATGATACAAAAAGTATTTGGAATTCTCTAGTTTAGCTTATATGTAGTTCTATAATATCATCATTTATCTACCTATGAAAAAGTCTATTTAGTTTATTAAAATATCATGCCACATCCCCAAAAAAGCTAGAGTTTTTAAATGAGAATTTTATTTACAGGAAAGTCACAGAGGATTAACAAAATTTTATGAACACAGTATTGTTAGTAATAATTAACAGAATCAAGAATGATTTAATATATATCACTTGTAATATAATACACATTAAAATATAGTTTTCATGCTACCTTTATCCATTAGTTTTTTTAACATTCCAATTTTTAACAAATCTAGAAATATGGCATTATACATGGAACAGATTTACTAAATGCTTTTAAATTATGCTTCCTTCTAAATTAAGATACTAAGTCAATTTTTAAACCTCCTGCAAATTAAATGGCCTTTCCATTACAATTTGTAAATTTAAAGGATGTAAGCACCAAATGGAAATCAAATGCATAAAAGAAACTGTCATAAATTTTAAAAGAAAAATATTACATTATCAATATCATAAATTAACAACGAATTTTCCAAAGAATATTGCAGAAGTAAGGTATATTTAAAGTTTTGTAATAATTAAGTCTAGAATATTTTTCACTTGCATTCTTGTCCACCCAGTTGAAAATACCAAAGCAATGACTGACTGTGAAAGGACCATTTTTAAATGAATAGTGGATGGCAGCATGAGTCATTTTAAGCACAAAAGGAAGATGGACTATGTGCTTTGATTTGCAAATAATGTTCCTTATCCAAGTAATTCTCAGTGTTTCCATTATCCTTGAATGACAAGATTCTTTAAGTACGTGTGAAAAAAAGACCATCTTTTTACTGATGGAAGGCTTCTAATCTTATTCGGGTTGGATCTTCTGGATGTCTCAAGGCAATTCCATTACGCAGGAGCAGCTCAATATAAGGTGGCCAAAAAGAATCACTAATTTTGACATATGGGTCATGTGGAACATCAAATAATCTATTTAAAAGAATCTAGAAAAAAAATCATTCAAAATATACCTTACTTGGAAAAAAATTGATACAGCTATAATAAAACATTAATGAAGTTTCTTACCAAAGAATGTTAATGTCTTTTCTCTTTGAGTAATTGTTTATATCATAATTTCTATGTATTAACTTAAATAGTTGATTTTCTTTTTTTAAAAAACAAATATTAGTGAATGGAAATAGCTTTAAAATGAATCTTTGCACCTTAACTTTTAAAATTCCTAAAAACTAGTTAAAAGGCACTTACAATTCTCTCACTTCTCTTAGGATTAATAATTTGCTTATGTTACAAGATTGGTTATAACCATTTCTTAAAAATAAAAAACTTAAATACTCAAAAAGTTCAAAAACAGCATACATATCTTAATATTTGGGGGAAAGAGAAATCACCAATGCTACTCTTCCCCCAAAAAACACCTATTCATCTGATAAATCTTTGAAACAACAATTCTATCATCATCATTTCCTTCAAATTATCTTAAATATCTTTGATTTCTTCACTAAGGATATTGAGGGGTTACAACCACAAATTGGGACGTTTTGAGTATCTGCAGTAAATTATATAAGACTAACATTTCCCAAACTACATTCCATGGAATTGGTCTCCCTAAGGATGCTCTTAGTGTGGAGAAACAGGGTTCTATGGTTATATAAGCTGCAGAAAGACTGCCATTGTGCACTCAGAATCACCTGTATATTCCAGATCCACTGGCATTAAAAAAGTTTTTTTAAGAAACACACATTTAAAATTCTTCAAACACTAATGTTTTATGAAACATACTGAAAAATGCTAAATATGTATCAATTATTACTCTACCTCCTCAGCTCCCACACAGTGCCTTCACAAATTACAAAACCAGAATCCAGAAGGGTTAAAAGATTCCTCAAGGGGCACATAATTAGTAATAGATCATGGATTAGGCTCCATATCTCTGAATTGCCAAGCCAAAGCTTTAAATATATTATATTAAGAAACACAGAAAAGGAAAAGTACAATTTATACAAATATAAAGTACCATAGAAATAAAATTAAAACTGTAAAGCTCTCATCTCAATCACATTTCATAATAATATCAACATTTCAGTTTTTTTTTTTTTAACATCTCAATTCTTGAAATAATTTCATCTGCCATTAACTTTAGCTATTTCTTTTTTTTTTTTTTTTTAGCTGCAACATGTGGCTTGTGGGATCTCAGTTCCTCAACCAGGGATTGAATGTGGGCCGTGGCAGTGAAAGCTCAGAATCATAACCACCAGGCCACCAGGGAACTCCCTAACTTTAGCTACTTCAGAACCACATCCTGGAGAAAAAAGCTCTTGGTCTCATTTCTTTTAGGTATGATAATAAAATAATTAAATATTATTCCCATTTTAGAGCAACTGCTTATTTTAGTATAATTTAAAAATTTTATTTTCATTTCTAACTTCAGTTATATTAATCAAACTTCTAATAGATGCCAGAAATAATTAAATGCTAAAAATTCTACTTTAACATGAACATGTATATTGGTTTATTCTTCACTGAACTACAGTTTAAATTCTGTTTATATTTATTATTGATAATACAAGCCTTGGAGACAAAAATAGTTTCTAAATCTAAGTTTTACATGGTATCTCATAGTGCACTATTCAAAAATTACACATGTATTTCCCAGTTAACAACTGTCAATATTTGCCACATATATAACAACTTTTATTAAAAAAAAGTCAAGTCATCCATGAGAAACAGTAGTTTCGGTATAAACTGGACTAAATAGGAATATGTTAAAAGATTCAAATCACAATCTAAAAAATAATTGTACTTTGCTTTCCAAAGTAATAATATTCTATATTAAGATATCCTGAGGCACCAAAACCATTTAGCTAGATACATAGAGACTTTAGCATCCAATGCATAAAATTACAATGTGAAACAAGTTTTCTGAAATCACTTTATTCTAAACTTACCAATGACTTTAAAAAGTCACATTAATTGTTAAATAGTTCTTCATAGACTACCTTCCTCTCCACCCAATCTGCAATAGGTCATCATATAAAGATTTAAGTATTTAATATAGTCGGTAATTTGGCTGAAGTTCAAAAACTTCTTTTTTTTAAAGGTCAGAGATATTTGTAAATAAAATAAAAAGCAAATGTCAGGCAGAAAAAGGTGTAATGAGTCCTTACATTATGAAAAAAGAAGCTGATGTTATTTAAGGAAAATCTGTGAATGAAGTTCTGCAACTTTGTGGAAAGAATCCTTAAACTCAATTGTGTATTTTAGATAGAATACAGACTGGCCAACTAAAGATTACATCAATGTAACAGTATAGGCTTTTACTGTGTAGATACTAAACAACATCATAAAATTTTTCTTAAAGTAATAATCGGGAACACGATTAAGAGTAAGACTTCAGTTTCATCTTCTTCTAAAAAATAATATTTTCTTACTACATAGAAACTAATTTTATACTAAGATAAATTAATATATATAATAAAGTTTGGTGTATACCTTAAGAACTAAAGCAGCATTTTTTTCTTTTTCAAGCCTATGTATAATTGTTCACATATCACTAGTGAAGCGATATCTTCAAGACAAAACAACTACACAAAACACTTACCTCTAACATTTCATGCAGTGTTATCAGCTGTGCAGTTGATTCTTGAATGTTTTTCTTTGAGAGAAGTGTGAATAACAAAGAATTAACATTTCAATTCTAATGGCAGAATATTACACTGTATTTATTACAAAATTTCAAAAATTAATATTCCTCAATTGCAGTGGTACAAGATATACTAAAACCAAACATCTATAATGAGATGATTTAAAAAGCATTCTGAAAGAAAACAACCTGCTGTACTAAACAGTAAGGTTCATAAAAATAGTTGAAACAACCTCTTAGACAGGGAAATCTTTTGCAATTACTAGAAGATACAATTCAGAGTATCCACCTATCTATCTATCTACCTATCTCTAAATATGGAGATAAATTATAAATTTATATAAATGGATAAATTATATTACACATATAATATATATTCATATAAATGAAAATCTAATGTTTGAACCTTCCCAATCAAAATATCCCAAACAAATGACATTCCAGACTGTATTGATACAGCTTCGGGACAGGAAACTTGCTTCCCAGGGAGGTTTGTTCATCTTTCTATAGTTCTTGACAGTTCCTAATATTAACTCACTAGTTCTTTTTTTCTTGGAATGACAGAGAATAAATCTCATTTCAATTCCACCCTAGAGTTCTCAAATATCTGAAGACAGCTATTATGAGTTCCCTGCCTTCTCCATATTAATCATCATGAGTTTCTTCAATTATTTCTCATAGACTTGCAGCCTCTCAATAGCATGGTTGTTCTCTAAATGTGTTCTAATTTACCTTTTTAAAAAAATCCGGTCTCCACAATGATATAGCTGTGATTAGAAAACCGAAGATGAAATGGAAGACTCACTTCCATACGTGTAGAAGCTGGAATTCTATTCAATAAGTTTAAGATTGCATTAGCTTTTGGACATCTATTCTGCCCTGCTGACCTCTATCTGAGAACACTATCATCTAAAGTGCCCAAAGTTTCCTTCATTGCATGTAGCTAAGATATGTCTCCTTCGTTCTTCAATGTTTTAAACTCAAGAAAGATATTCTACGTACCTCCACTAAATATCGTCCTATTTTATTTGGACCGCCCTATTTTATCTTGGCCAGTTAAAAAATACAGTTCTAATTCTGTCATCCAATAAGTTTACTATCTAGTCCTCTCTCAATTTCATATCATTTGTAAACTTTGATGACTATGTCCTCTACCTCTTTATCCAAATTACTGTTAAAAATGTTCCATAGGATAAGGTTCTAAGGGAAATCTTCTAGGATAATACTAAAGCTAATCAGCAGCTTTTGAGTTCAGACATTCAATTAACTACAAGGTCTCCTACTATTGTGACATCTAGTACCTTCCTGACAATAATCAAAGATTAGCATGGAGTCCTCCTAAGGTTTTATAGAAATACAAATATATTAAAGAAACAAGCAGCAAGGCACAGATTAAAATATAAAGGTTTGAGACAATCAAAGAAAATGCAGAAGAAAAGTATAATGAAAGAAAACAAAAAAAAAGTTTCAACATAAGGATATGATAAACAATGTAAAATATAATAAAATAAAATTGCCATGAAATGCAATGTGACCTAAATCTGCCCCTGGAAACAATGCATCATCTTCAAAGCAAAACTGATATTGAATGATCAACATTGTGACATATCCCTGTTAAGTTATTGAAGTTCAGAGATAAAGAATCCTTCAGGCAAATAGTCAGAAGCAGCAAGACATCTACAGGCTGGCCTCAGACTTCTCCACAGCACATTCAATCTGAGAAGAATGAAGAAACCCCTTACCAAGTCTTGTGACTTTTAAAATCTCTGCCTAAGATAAGCGTTTAAGTATACAGCAAAATATGTTCAGCATTTAAGAATTCAAAAAATAAAACACCCAGGAATTCTTCTTGAACAAATTACTTGTCAAACAAACCCATCATATCAAACAATGGATTAAACTTAAAAACTCAAAAATGAATGGTAAAAGATGATAAGGATTGAATCCAACATAATGTACAATAAAGACTAAATGTATACATGAATGATGGTATCAGAACAGAATATAAATGCAATGAAACTACCAAAGTTAAAATAAATAACACAATTTATTTATTTTAAATAAAACTCTGATGGCACCTTGATCTCGGAATTTGGCCTCCAAAACTATGACAAAATAAATTTATTTTGTTTAAGCCACCTATTCTTTGGTATTTTGCTATGGCAGCTTGAGCCCACTGATACATCCATTATTATTGCTTGACAGAGAGAGAGAGAGAGAGGGAGGGAGAGAGAGTAACCTATCAGTTTGTAATATGTATCAACAGTTCATATACTTCATTTAAAAAAAGTGAGCTTATCCAATATGACTGAATAAACTCATGGTGGCTTCTGGTAATCAGTGCTTTCGTTTAGGAGTGTCTCAAACCTCTGGTTCTAATAGTGGAGAACCTTAATAGGTTAAAAAAAAAAAAGTTGAAAAAAAGAGAGACTGGAATCAGAAAATAAATCATTAAGTTATTTTAAGATTATGATCATTAAGAGGTAAGGGATCATGAATTTACTGAAATCATTAACAGAAGGCTGTTAACAATTTCACAAATGACTAAGGGGCATAAATAACAATGGATAGAATGGGAGAAATTGTCCATAACAAATGTAAAGCCTACTGATAATTACAAAGAAGACAGGGAAGAATAAACACAGATTATAAGAAAACAAACTTTTTTCTCCTTTTCCTAGTATGCTCACAGTCATTCAAGAAATATGAACTCAGAAGGTACTACAATAGGTATGCAGGACAGTACAGACACAAAGATGAATTAAACAAACCAAGGAGCTCACAGAGCGTGGTGGGTCAACAGAGAAAGAGAAATAAATGATTACTACAAAATCATGTAATAAATGCTAATAAAATGACACCAAAACTTCATTCAATGCATCACACAAAAGATGATGTTTGAGTTGCTTTAAGAAAGAATTTACTATTTTCACCAGATAGGAATTGTTTTGTAACCAGAGGGAATAGAATGTATAAGGCACAAAAAAGTGACAGGTCATTGCATACCTGCTGGAACTGTAGTACTATGGTTGAATGGACTCATGCAAGAGATGAATAAAGAATGGCTGAAAAGGAGGCTAAAGAGATAGACAAAGTCCAGAATATAAATTCATTCCTCTAAGGAGTTTATAGACTTCATCCCAGAGGGAGGCATCAAAAGTTTTATGTTGAAAAATGATTTAAATATGTATATTTTAAAATACATGATTAAATAAATTGTTAAATATGTATATTTTTAGAAAGATTGTTCTGGTCCCAGTTTCAATGCCTATTCCACTTCCACAAGTTCTATTTATTTATACCTACACTATTTTTAAAAAATGAATTAAAGTGCTTGTTCCCAACCTTCTGTCACTCAATGAAATATTTGCTTTTGCGAAAAAGGTTTATTCCATCATAACTGTTATTAAAATAGTCAATAGCTCACCTTAACTACAGGTACCTTCTGATTTTAAAAGTTACATATGTTTATCATAGAAAATTTGAAAAACAATGAAAACAAAAACAAATCTTACCTACAATCTTAGCCCCAGGCATAAGCACTATTACGTTCTTTGGTACAAATTAGACTCACACAATTTAATCATCTGTGTTTTATCTTCTAACAATCAATAATTTGTGAGATTTCATAAACTCTTTTGATAGTGTTCAATACATTTTTAAAAGGTGCATTTTTCCATCAATATGAATACAATGTAAAAAAATGTATTTAATCTTATTTTATTACATAACTAGGTTGCTTCTAATTTTTCATTATTATAATGTGATGATGGAATATTTCTGTGCATGTACCTATTTGTGTATGTCTTTGAAGTGTATATTTAACATAAAAATTTATCAGAAAATTTACCTGTGAACCTATCTAAAACAATTTCATATGTGAATATCTACATGAATGTCTTCTCTAAAACTTACCTTTTTCTTTTTAACATTTCTATCAGGCAGAGGAAAATGGTCTTCTAGAAATTCACCCAAGGTAACCAAGAGTTTCTCCTTATATTCTTTTATATCACGCATTTTCGTTTTCAGTTCATTAAAGATTCTAAAAGATTTTTTTTAATTTAAGAGAATTAATTTGCTGATAAAATACTTAAGTATATATAACTGTTTACTCATAAAATTAATCAAAAACTTTGTTCAAACTTCATTGCTCAAAATAACTAGCTTTATGAGATAAATAGTCTCTATTTAACATGTAGGAAAACTAAAAGTCAAATTATTCATAAAAGATTAGGTAACTTAACAATTGGCAAAAGTCAGGGTAAGACTCACAATTTCTGGTAAAAGTTACCTTCTTTTCATCTATGTATTTCATATAACATAAAAAAGGAAATAATTTTTCCTATTATGAAAACCTAAAACACAAAATCAATACCTTGATTCAGAAAATGTCACAACCTGCTGTTTCAAATCATTGTGTAGTACATTAAGAGATTCCAATATCTGTTGCTGTTCATTCAACCATTTTTGCTCCCTTTAAACATGGAAAAACAAAACAGTATTCAAATAAAACATTAATGCCAATTCAATATATATCAATGATTAGTAGTAATTATAATACAAATATACCTTTCTAAGTCTTCCTTTAACTTTTCATTCTTTGACTGAATAGTAGATAGTGCCAATTCAAGATCATGCCTCAATTTTTGGAACTAGAACAAAATAATTAAAATTAATTGCTTAGTCTTTACTCCTGTAAATAGTGATATTTCTGAATGAGAGTGAAATTTACATACTAGGATATATATACAGAAATCAACAGTAAAAAAAAGCCTAGCAAAAAATCTTTGAAAGGGAAATTATACAGCAGGTACTAAGTTCTTTGTAATATTTCATTGTTAAATTAAAAAATATAAGGGGTTTTGAGCAATAATTTCTAATTTCATACTGAAAGGCAATTTAATGGTGAATTTTCAGTAACCAGGCAGATTAGGTCTCTTTTCTAAGGAGACTATACAAAACAGACACAAATGAATATCACTCATTCAACAAATATTTATTGATCAGTTGTTGACCACCAGGCATTGATGAAGGAGTCAGGGATGCAAAGATGAACAGAACAAAGAGGCGAATCCAAAGAAACAAACTTGTAACTCCAGAGAGGGATAAATACCATAAAGTAAAAATAGGTCAAAACGAGAGTATAGAAATGAGGAGCAGGCTCTTTTAGGTAGGTAGTATGATATGGAAAGACCTTTCTGATCAGGTTAACTAACAGTTTAGCAACAGAGAAAGACAGCAAAAGATAAGTCATGTCACCATCTAGCAAAAGAATGTTCTAGGCAAAGGGAATTTTAAGTACAAAGGCCCTGAGGCAGAAGTATGAGGTATCTGAGGAACATATAAGAAGACTGTGTGGCTATAGGGGATTACAATAAGCTAAACTTTTTCTAGTATCCTTTTGTTTCTAGAACACATTAGCTAGTGTTCCATTCTCCTGATATTAAGCGTTTCCATTAGCTTCTTATAATTCTAAATCTGTAATAATATAAAATTGTATATTATAAACCCTAGAGCAACCATGAAAAAAAAATGAAGAGATATACCTAATAAGCTAATAATGTAAATAAAATACATTTATTTTGAAAAATACACAATTAATCCAAGAAAGTGGGAAGGGAGGAGAATAGGAACAGAGAAAATGTAGGACAAATACGAAAGAAAAATCAAATATGTACATTTTAATGCAACCACAATGATATTACATTAAATATGATCCAATAATGGAATTAAGTTAAATTAATAATCAAGTTATTTGTAGTGAGGTGGATGCACCTAGAGTCTGTCACACAGAGTGAAGTAAGTCAGAAAGAGAAAAACTAATACCGTATGCTAACGCATATATATAGAATCTAGAAAAATGATGAACCTAGTGGTAGGGCAGGAATAAAGATGCAGACATTGAGAATGGACTTGAGGACACAGAGGGAAAGAGGAGGCTGGGATGTAGTGAGAGAGTTGCATTGACACACATACACTACCAAATGTAAAATGGATGGCTGGTGGGAAGCTGCTGCATAGCACGGGGAGATCAGTTTGGTGCTCTTTGACCACCTAGAGGGGTGGGATAGAGAGGGTGGAAGGGAGGCTCAAGAGGGAGGGAATATGAGGATATGTGTGTGCATACAACTGATTCACTTTGTTGTAAGGCAGAAAGTAACAAATACAACATTGTGAAGGAATTATACTCCAATAAAGATGTATGAAAAACAAAAAGAGCTAGGTAACTTGCCTGAGGTTTCACAAATAAAAAGTGTCAGAGCCCATACTTAAAAAAAAAGAAAAGAAAAAGTTCAGTATATAAATTGCAATTCACTATAATAACTGTACCAATAAAACTTTTAAAAAGTTCAAAAAAAAATCAATCATAGAAAGGTACCTGGAAAAATGTGCAAATATTTGGATACTAAAAACACACTTCTAAATAATCCATGGGTCAAAGATGCAATCAGCAGGAAAATAAGAAATTACTATGAACTGTCTGAAAATGAAAAGGTTAAATTTTCTGGAATAAAGCAAAAGAAGTACTCAGAAAAAAATTTACACCACTAAAAGCCTGTATTAGAAAAAAGAAAGCTCTCAAATTAATGACCTCAGCTTCCACCACAAGAAACTAGAAAAAGAGCAAATAAAACCAAAGGTAAGCTGAAGAAAATATAATGGTAAAAGTTTTAAATCAATGAAATAGAAAAACAAAAAGAAAAATAGGGAAAAATCAAAGAAACCCAAAGCTAATTCTTTGAGAAGATCAATAAAATTACCCAGACTAATTAAAGGAGAAAAAAAGAACACAAATTACCAACATCAGGAATAAGAGAGGGGGCGCTGCTACAAACATTAAAATAGTAATGGGGGAATACTATGAACAATTAGTAATGGGGGAATACTATGAACAATTTTCTGTCAATAAATTTGACAAACTAGATGAGACAAACTTTCAAAGTCACAAACTACCAAGCTTCATTCAGAGAAAGATAACCTGACTAGCCATAAGGAAACTGAATATATAGTTTAATATTTTCCCACCAAAAAATTTCTAACCTCAGACAACTTCACCTATAAATTCTAAGAAACATTTAAGAAATAAATAATACTGATTCCATACAAGCTCTTTTGAAGAGAGAATACTTCTGAAATCATTCTACGAGCTTAGTATTACCCTGATACCAAAGCCTGAAAAAGATGTCACCAAAAAAGAAAACCACAGACCAATATCTCTCAAAAACATAGACACAAAACTCTTAATAAAATTTTAGCAAATTAAATCCATCAATAAATAAAAAAGATTAATACATTATAGCAATGTGGGGTTTATCTTAGGAATCAAGTTAATAGTTGAAATCAGTGAATTTAGAAATAAGTGACAATGAATAAAGACACAGACCTACTAGAGAATGGACTTGAGGATATGGGGAGGGGGAAGGGTGAGCTGTGACAAAGCGAGAGAGAGGCATGGACATATATACACTACCAAATGTAAGGTAGATAGCTAGTGGGAAGCAGCCGCATAGCACAGGGAGATCAGCTTGGTGCTTTGTGAGCACCTAGAGGGGTGGGATAGGGACGGTGGGAGGGAGGGAAACGCAAGAGGCAAGAGATATGGGAATATATATATATGTACAACTGATTCACTTTGTTATAAAGCAGAAACACACCATTGTAAAGCAATTATACCCCAATAAAGATGTCAAAAAAAAAAAAAAAGAATGACATAGCCCAAGGACACGACATAAACTGATTACAGTAGTCCCCTACGTATGAACCTTCAAGCTGCAAACTTTCAAAGATGAGAATATGCGTTCCATCAATGTCAGGCATGAGTGAAATTGCAGCTTGCCCTCCGTCTCCTATTGCTGACAATCATTCAGCTCTACCATCTCCCACCTCCTTCCCCTCCTCCAGTCAGTAACTCTTCTTGCCTGTTCACTCGATGCCAGCCCCTGTATGCCAGCTGTTGTACTGTACTACTGTACTTTTCAAGGTACTGTGCTGTAAGATTAAAAATGTTTTCTTTAAAATAAAAAAAATAAGTGACAAAATTCAATATTAATTCATGATTTGAGAAATTCTTCATAAATTCTAATAAAAGGTAATTTTCTCAACTTTATTAATGGCATCTATGAAAAACCTACTGCTAACATCACACTTAATGGTCAAAGAGTGAATGCTATCCACTAAGATCAGGAACAAGGCAAAAAGGTTCATTTTCCCCACTTTTATTCAATACATTACTAAATATTCTAGGACAGTACAATAAGCCAAGAAAAAGAGATAAAAAGCATCCAGATGGAAAGAAATAAGTAAAACTGCCTTTGTTCTCAGATGACATGACTAGCTATGTAGAAAATCTTACAGAGGACTTCCCTGGTGTTCCAGTGGTGAAGACTCTGTGCTCCCAACACAGGGGTCCTGGGTTCGATCCCTGGTCTATATCCCACATGTATGCCGCAACTAAGAGTTTGCCTGCCACAACTAAAGACCCCATGCAGCCAAATAAATTAAAAAATTAATAAATACATTAATTAATTAAATATAAAAGAAAATTCTACAAAAAAGCTACGAGAATAAAGGAGTTTATCATGCTCACTAGATACAAGATTGACATATAAATATTAATTGTATTTGAATGTACCAGCAATAAATAATTGGAAATTGAAATTTTAAAAAAGAATACCATTTTAATAGCACCAAAAATATGAAATACTAAAGGGATGAATCTGACAAACACATACAAGACCTGCACACATCTTTTTTCTTTTTTTTTTGTGCGCACCTTGCGGCACGCAGAATCTTAGTTCCCCGACCAGGGATCGAACCTGTGCCCCCTGCAGTGGAAGTGCAGAGTCTTAACCACTGGAATGACAGAGAAGTCCCTCATGACCTGCACACTTCTATCACAATTTATAAAGTCTTTTTTTGAATCATGAATTAATATGGAATTTTGTCACTTAATTCTTTCTGAATTTATTGAAATGATAAAATGCTTTTTTTCTTTTTTAGTCTGTTGATGTAGTGAATTACAAAACATTGGTGAGATAAATTTTGTAAATAACAAATAAACGGAGGCCTAAATAAATGCAGAGACCATATAGTGCTCATGGATCTGGACTGAGACTCAATATGTCTCTTCTCCTCAATTTTGACTATAGATTCAGGGCAATCTCAGTCAAAATTCCAGTAAGCTTCTTTATGGGATAGAATGACAAGCCAACTCTAATTTATATGAAAATATGAAACAATTTTGGTAAAAAACAAAGTTAGAGAACTCATAATACTTAATTTCAAGACATTACAAAGCTTCAGTAAACAAACCAACACAGTATTGGCCTAAAGACAGAAATACAGAACAAAGGAAAAGATATATCCACCACATAGGATGGAGAACAAATGGAGAGTCTAGAAATAGATCCACACATATATGATCAATTAATTTTCAACACATATGCAAAGGAAATTCAAAAGAAAAAGATAGTTTATTCAACAATTTGTGCTAGAATAATTAGTATCCACGTGAAAGAAAAAAGAACCTTTATCAATAACTCATTCCACATGCAAACGTTATTCTAAAATGGATCATAGATCTAAATGTGAAACCTAAAATATTAAAATTTCTAAAAAAAAAATGAAAGAAACTCTTTGTGACCTTAAGTTGGGCAAGTATTTCTTATATTTGAGTAAAAACCTTAAAACAGGGGTCCCCAATCCCTGGGCCACGGAGAGGAACTGCGCAGCAGGAGGTGAGTGGTGGGTGAGCAAGTGAAGCTTCCTTCCCTGCCACTCTCCATTGCTCCCCATGCTCACATTACCATCCCACCCCCAACCCCAGTCTGTGGAAAAATTGTCTTCCACGAAACTGGTCCCTGGTGCCAAAAAGGTTGGGGACTGCTGCCTTAAAATAAAACTTGATAAAGTAGAGTTAATCAAATTAGGAAGATATTATTTTATTAAATTCTCTTTGTTCCCTGAATTGCCTCTATTTTCTTAAGATTCATCTTCATAAATTGTTTTGGGTTTCCGCCTTTCCATTTGGAGGCATTTCACAAATGTCAATGATCATAGGCTGGCCATTCAACATTTTCTTTTCTTTTTTTTTTTTGTAAGTCCAAAACCATTTATTTTTATTTTTTTAAAGTTCATTTCTTTTTTTACATCTTTATTGGAGTATAATTGCTTTACAATGGTGTGTTAGTTTCTGCTTTATAACAAAGTGAATCAGTTATACATATACATATGTTCCCATATCTCTTCCCTCTTGCATCTCCCTCCCTCCCACCGTCCCTATCCCACCCCTCAAGGTGGTCACAAAGCACCGAGCTGATCTCCCTGTGCTATGCGGCTGCTTCCCACTATGCTTCCCACTAGCTATCTATTTTACGTTTGGTAGTGTATATATGTCCATGTCACTCTCTCGCTTTGTCACAGCTTACCCTTCCCCCTCCCCATATCCTCAAGTCCATTCTCTAGTAGGTCTGTGTCTTTATTCTTGTCTTACCCCTAGGTTCTTCATGACATTTTTTTTTTCTTCTTAAATTCCATATATATGTGTTAGCATACAGTTTTTGTCTTTCTCTTTCTGACTTACTTCAGAAAGGACAGCCTCTTCAATAAGTGGTGCTGGGAAAACTGGACAGGTACATGTAAAAGTATGAGATTAGATCACTCCCTAACACCATACACAAAAATAAGCTCAAAATGGATTAAAGACCTAAATGTAAGGTCAGAAACTATCAAACTCTTAGAGGAGAACATAGGCAGAACACTCTATGACATAAATCACAGCAAGATCCTTTTTGACCCACCTCCTAGAGAAATGGAAATAAAAACAAAAATAAACAAATGGGACCTAATGAAACTTCAAAGCTTTTGCACAGCAAAGGAAACTATAAACAAGACCAAAAGACAACCCTCAGAATGGGAGAAAATATTTGCAAATGAAGCAACTGACAAAGGATTAATCTCCAAAATTTATAAGCAGCTCATGCAGCTCAATAACAAAAAAACAAACAACCCAATCCAAAAATGG
The DNA here is from genome assembly GCF_005190385.1 of Monodon monoceros. Taxonomy (NCBI): domain Eukaryota; kingdom Metazoa; phylum Chordata; class Mammalia; order Artiodactyla; family Monodontidae; genus Monodon; species Monodon monoceros. Next base: position 52,463,421 of record NW_021703768.1, read on the forward strand.
GCAGAAGACCTAAATAGACATTTCTCCAAAGAAGATATACAGACTGCCAACAAACACATGAAAGAATGCTCAACGTCACTAATCATTAGAGAAATGCAAATCAAAACTACAATGAGATATCATCTCACACCAGTCAGAATGGCCATCATCAAAAAATCTAGAAACAATAAATGCTGGAGAGGGTGTGGAGAAAAGGGAACAGTCTTGCACTGCTGGTGGGAATGTGAATTGGTACAGCCACTGTGGAGAACAGTATGGAGGTTCCTTAAAAAACTACAAATAGAACTAACCATATGACCCAGCAATCCCACTACTGGGCATATACCCTGAGAAAACCATAATTCAAAAAGAGTCATGTACCAAAATGTTCATTGCAGCTCTGTTTACAATAGCCCGGAGATGGAAACAACCTAAGTGTCCATCATCAGATGAATGGATAAGGAAGATGTGGCACATATATACAATGGAATATTACTCAGCCATAAAAAGATTTGTAATGAGGTGGATGGACCTAGAGTCTGTCAACATTTTCTTTTAATTGAAGTATAGATGACATACAATACCGTATGTTACAGGTGTAAAATACAGTGATTCACAATTTTTAAAGATTATATTCTATTTACAATTATTATAAAATATCGGCTACATTCCCTATGTTGTACAATATATCATTATAGATTCCCCCCCTCTCCCCCACCGCATCGCACTGCATGCAGGATCCTAGTTCCCCAATCAGGGATCGAACCTACATCCCTCTGCAGTGGAAGTGCAGAGTCTTAACCACAGGACTGCCAGGGAAGTCCCCTTATAGCTTATTTTATACATAACAGTTTGTACCTCATAATCCCCTACCCCTATATTGCCCTTCCCGTTTCCCTCTCCCCACTGATAACTGCTAGTTTGTTGACTATATCTCTGAGTCTGTTTCTTTTTTGTTATATTCACTAGTTTTTTGTATTTTTTATTTAGTTTTATTTTTTAAAGGTTATACTTCATTTACAGTTATTATAAAATATTGACTATATTCCCTCTGTTGTATAATATAACGTTGTAGATTATTTTATACCTAATAGTTTGTATCTCTTAATTCCCTACCCCTATATTGCCCCTCTCCGCTGCCCTCTCCCCACTGGTAACCACTAGTTTGTTCTCTTTATCTGTGAGTCTGCTTTTTTGTGATATTCGCTAGTTTGCTGTACTTTTTTAGATTCCACATATAAGTGATATCATACAGTATTTGTCTTTCTCGGCCTGACTTCTTTCACTTAGCATAATGCTCTTCAAGTCCATCCATGAGGCTGTAAACAGCAAAACTGCATTTTTTTATGCTTCAGTAGTATTCCATTACATATATACACCACAACTTCTTTATCCATTCATCTGTTGACGGACACTTAGGTTGCTTCCATATCTTGGCAACTGTAAATAATGCCGCTATGAACAATGAGGTGCATGTATCTTTTTGAATTAGTGTTTTTTTTTTTTTTTGGATATATACCCAGCAGAGGGACTGATGGGTAATATGGCAGTTGTATTTTTAGTTTTTGGAGAAAACTCCATACTGTTTTCCACAGAGGCTGCACCAATTTACATTCTCAACAGTGTATGAGGGTTCCCTTTTCTCCGCATCCTCACCAACACTTGTTATTTGTGTTCTTTTTGACAACAGTCATTCTGACAGGTGTGAGGTGTTACCTCACTGTGGTTTTGACTTGCATTTCCCTGATAATTAGCGATACTGAGAATCTTTTCACATGCCTATTGGTCATCTGAATGTCCCCTTTGGAAAAATGTCTATTCAGGACTACTGCCCAGTTTTTAACTGGATTGTTTTTTTGTTTTGTTTTGTTTTGTTTTGTTTTGTGGGGGCCACATCACATGGCACGCAGGATCTTAGTTGCTTAACCAGAGATTGAACGCATGCCCCCTGCAGTGGAAGCGTGGAGTCTTAACCACTGGACTGCCAGGGAAGTCCCAGCTTGTTTGTTTTTTTGATGTTGAGCTGCGAGTCATTTATATATGTTGGATATTAACCCCTTATCAGTCATAGCATTTGCAAATGTTTTCTCCCATTCAGTACGCTGTCTTTTCATTTTGTTGATGGCTCCTTCGCTGTGTAAAAGATTTTAAGTTTAATAAGGTCCCATTTGTATATTTTTGTTTTACTTCCTTTGTTTGAGGAGACAAATCTAAAAACATATTGCTATGATTTATGTCAAAGAGTGCTCTGCCTAAGTTTTCTCCTAGGGAATTTATGGTTTCTGGTCTTACACTTATGTCTTTAATCTGTCTTTAGTTTTTGTATATGGTGTTAGCGAATGTTCTAATTTCCTTCTTTTACATGTAGCTGTCCAGTTTTCCCAGCATCACTTATTGAAGAGACTGTCTTTTCTCCATTGTAAATTCTTGCCTCCTTTGTTGTAGATTAATTGACCATAAGTGTGTGGGTTTATTTCTGGGCTCTCTATTCTGTTCTATTGAGCTATGTGTCTGTTTTTGTGCCAGGACCAAACTGTTTTGATTACTGTAGCTTTGCTGCATAGTCTGAAGTCAGGGAGCATGATTCCTCCAGCTCCATTCTTTCTCAAGATTGTTTTGGCTATTGGGGATCTTTTGTGTTTCCATACAAATTTTAAGATTTTTTGTTCTAGTTCTGTGAAAAATGCCATTGGTATTTTGATAGGGATTGCACTGAATCTGTAGATTGCCTTGGGAAATTATGGTCATTTTAACAATATTAATTCTTCCAATCTAAGAACATGGTACATCTTTTAATCTGTTTGTGTCACCTTCAATTACTCTCATCAATGTCTTACAGTTTTCTGATTACAGGTCTTTTACCTCCTTAGGTGGCTTTATTCCTAGGTTACCTTATTCTTTTTGATGCAATGGTAAATGGAACTGTTTCCTTAATTTCTCTTTCTGATAGTTCATTGTTATTGTATAGAAATGCAACATATTTCTGTATATTAATTTTGTATCCTAAAACTTAACCAAATTCATTGATGAGTGCTAGTAGTTTTCTGGTAGTATCTTTAGGATTTTCTGTGTATCGGATCATGTCATCTGCAAACAGTGACAGTTTTAGTTCTTCCTTTCTAATTTGGATTCCTTCTATTTCTTTTTCTTGTCTGAGGGCTGTGGCTAGGACCTCCAACACTATGTTGAATAAAAGTTGGTATTCTCATTTAAAGCTCAAAACAAACTTTGTTTATAAATGGCTTTTTGATGGATGGCCATCCTGCTTTTCACTGGGATCCCCCATATATTAATACTTACAGATCTTTTTTCTCAGGCCATTTAGATTTTCCAGAGATTATTTTAGCTCCAGTCTGAAGCTACTTTTATACCATACTGTAGGACCCCTGGAGATAGATCAACGGAAGAAGCTGGTACTTCACCACATAGTATAAAAATGTTAACTTGAACTTTGACTTTTGACCTCACACCACCCCTACTAAAGACCCAACTTGGTGTGCTGAGTCCAAAGCCTCAATAGTTTAATGTCTCCACTCCATATACCTCCAGTTTTTAGGTGTGTGGGTAAAAGTTAGTCTCTTGATTGCAAAAGAGAGAGGGAGAAGGTCTAGTAGTCTGTTCTTACTTTAAAAAAATCTCCTTGTTTTTAGCTCCACACTTGAACCCTGAATTTTGAAGTACAAGGTTCCTTCAAATTCAAAGCCTTTCTCTTCAGTTCTGTAAGGCAGATAATCTCTCTTGCTATCATTACTTCTGTCCTTGGAACACAGATACTTATCTATTTCCATGCTCTACAACCTTGTTTAAAATTCTTCTTTGCCTCTATCTTCTCTCCTATACTTTGATCTAATAAACTGACACTTTAAAAAAATCTTTATTGACATTTATGTTAAGTTTTGGGGACAGATATACATGTATGATCATTTAGCTATGTTTAACCTTTTCACTTTGATTATGAAGAGTTTAATCAACTAAAAATTAAGTACAAGAGTAAGGTTTACATATTTAATTCAAAATTCAAATCATCTAAAATATCCTGTTCAATAAAACATAATTAATACAATTTTAAAGTGGTTTCATCTTACTCGTTATGGCATGAGCTTATCCAAAACACTTCTAGTTATAAGTTATTTTGGATTACTATAAATTCAGTAACTTACCTCTTCTTTTCCTAATGTTACCAGAACTTCTTCATTCAGTGGAATCACTACAGGAACAAAACAAACCAAAATTATACATATGCTTAGTTAAGTCTCAAAAATCAAGAATTTGATTTTGTGGTTTCTGAGATACCCCTTTCCCTTTCCATTTATATATTACAGAACTTTTTATGAGATGTATACAGTTTTTATGATATTTTTTAATTTAACATCTTATATAGCCAACTTATATATCATTTTAGACAAATGTGATATTTATGCCTTTTGTTTTCAGTGCCTTTTTCTCTTCTCATTTTATTTTCCTAATCCATCAAAAACAAAATTAATAATCTACAGTGTGTTCCTTAAATATTTCTGTGGTTACATGATTCTATGCATACATATATACATATTCATACATATTTGTACATATACATGCAAGTGTTATTAATTTTCTTATTGCTGGCTTTACAAGAATGAGATAATATCATACATATTATTCTTATTTTCACACAAAAAAACCCCCATGGAAATCCTGTATATTCATCTGGTGTAAGTCTAATTCATAATTTTAAATCACTGTATAATATTCTGCAGGGTAAATACACCAAATGTGTTCAGGGATTTCACTACTGATTGAGCATTGACTTTGTGTCTAGTTTTTAGCCTCAAAAAACAATGACACAGGAAACATTCTTTTATTTATGTCTTTATGGTGCTCTCATTCCTGTGGGATAGATTCTCAGAAAGTGAATTTCATAGAAGGAAATGTGTATTTTGAATTTTAAAACAGGATGCTAGATTCTTTTAATTTTTCTAGAAGCAATGAACAAGAAACAGCAAAAGATACTATAAACTCTTCTAAAATTTTTGCCAGTCTAATGAGTATAAACTAATATTCCTTAATTAATTTACATAGCAAAATCAAATCCCTTACACTTAGAAAAGTTCAACTCATACTAAGAAAAGTTTATCTTTCCTAATGAAGTGCTATTTAAATTTCTCAAATGATATGCTACTGAAACTTTCTAAGCTATTTGCCATTCTAGAGGGTTTTCTAATAGAAAAGAACTATGTACTTCATAGGCCCTGTATTAGAACTAATTATAGGTAGCCCTAGGATGGCTATACAATGAAAAGGATTCTAAAAACATAAAGTTCAAAAATCTCCCTCTTGGAGAGTGTGGCCAAAAGTAGCACTTCAATGCTAAAACAATCATTTCAACAGATACAATATGACAGGCTCTAAGAATATAAAGATTTTAATAATCTTTCCAGTGTGGCAGTGTACAGGATTCACAACCTTAAGCAAGGTGGGTATTTGACCAACAGGTCAGTGTGTTCAGTGCTGGCAGTACAAGGTTTGTACGTAAAAGATTATGAAAATAAGAAAAATAAAAATTTTAAATTCCCTGACATATAGCATCAAAAAGAATAAAATACTCAAGAACAAATTTAATTTAGGAAGCAAAGAACTTATATGCTGAAAACTACAAAATGTTGCTGAAAGAAATTAAAGACACACCAATGAAAAGAAAAAAACATCCTGTGTTCAAGGACTGTTAAAACTTAATGTTATTAAGATGTCAATAACACCCAAAGCAATCTACAGATTCAATGTAATCTCTATCAAAATCCCAATGATGTTTTTGTAGAAATAGAAAAATCCATCCTAAAATTCACATGGAATCTCAAGGGACTCCAAATAGCCAAAACAATCTTGAAAAAGAAGAACAAATTTGGAGGTCTCACGCTTCCTAATTTCAAAACTTACTACAAAGCTACAATAATCAAAACAGTGTGCTACTGGCATAGAAACAGAGATATAGACCAATAGAATAGAGAGCCCAGAAATAAAAATCCTCACTGTGGGGACTTCCCTGGTGGTCCAGGGGTAAAGAATCTGCCTTACAGTGCAGGGGATGCAGGTTTGAGCCCGGTCCAGGAAGATCCCACATGTCGCGGGGCAACTAAGCCAGCACGCCACAACGACTGAACTAGAGTGCCCCAACGAGAGGGCCCACGTGCCTCAAACTACAGAGCCCACATGCTCTGGAGCCCGTGCGCCACAACTACAGAGCCCATGTGCCCTGGAGCCCGCACGCCACAACTAGAGAGAGAAAACCCATAGGCCACAACTAGAGAGAAGCCCGTGCACCACAACAAAGACCCGACACAGAAAAAAAATAAATAAAATAAATAAATATTTTAAAAAATCCTCACTGTATGATCAATTGATTTTTTTTGAATTTTTTAATTTATTTTTTTATACAGCAGTTTCTTATTAGTTATCCATTTTATACATATTAGTGTATATATGTCAATCCCAATCTCCCAACTCATCACAATCCCACCCCACCTCCCCCCCACACCATCAATTGATTTTTGACAATGGTGCCAGGACAGTTCAATGGGGGAGAGAACAGTTTTCTCAACAAATGGTGCTGGGAAAACTAGATAATATACATGCAAAAGAATGAAGCTGGACTTTCAACTTTTCATTAAGTTTGAAAATTTCTAAAATTAATAAAAAAAATTCTTGATCAAGAGGTAAAAAGTCTATTTTAATAAAACTAGTGGATTGATGATAAAGGCCTAAAGTAAATCTGTGGCAGTAGGGCTCAATATTTAATGACCAGCTATATGTGAAATGGGAAAATCTAGAAGAGTCTAAAAGGACTCTTAAATTTGTAGCTGATCAAATAGATTCCATTCATTGTGTCAGGGAATGGCAATCAGTTCATGAATCTGAGGCATCTGTAGAATAATTTGGAAAAGAAGTCTAGAAGGTAGAAAGATATATAAGTGTGATATTACAGAGAAGTCTGGTTTGGATATACAGACTTGAAAGTTGTTGTGGAAATTGTGTGTCCTCTCCCTATCCCCCCACCCTCTCCCACCCCACCCAAAATCAGATTTTGACGCCCTAATCTCCAGTACCTCAAAATGTGACTATATTGGGGCTGGATCTTTTAAGAGGTAATTAAGTTAAAACAAGGTCATCGGGATGGGCCTTACTCCATTATGAATGGCATTCTTATACAAAGAGATTAGAACACAGACAGGTAACCGTGTGAAGACCCAGAAAGATGATAATCTATTACGCAAGGAGAGAGGCCTCAGAAGAAACCAACCCTGCCAACACCTTGATCTTGGACTTCTAGCCTCCAGAATTGTGAAGGAAAAAAAAATCTTCTGTTGTTTAAGCAACTCAGTCATGCTACTTTGTTATGGCAGCACTAGCAAACTAATATAGAAGTCATTAATACAGATATAATCCATAAAAACAGCAGCAGAAAATATAATGTTGAAATAGCATATAGAGTAAGAAGCAAAAATCGCTGAACACAGTCAACTGGAGAACACCAACATTTTAATAGCAGAGTATGAGCAGTCTCTGAGATGCCCAATATAATGCTAGAGGAGGCAATAAGATAAACAGTTGAAAGCAAATTAAAATAAAAATTGTATACACATACCTATCTGATGTGCTGAAATTAAAAAAACTACAAGGTGAGGACTTCGCTGGTGGTGCAGTGGTTAAGAATCTGCCTGCCAATGCAGGGGACACGGGTTCGAGCTCTGGTCCAGGAAGATCCCACATGCCGCAGAGCAACTAAGCCCGTGCACCACAACTACTGAGCCTGCATGCTGCAACTACTGAAGCCTGTGCACCTAGAGCCTGAGTTCAGCAAAAAGAGAAGCCACCGCAATGAAAAGCCAGCACACTGCAACGAAGAGTAGCCCCCGCTCACTGCAACTAGAGAAAGCCCACATGCAGCAACGAAGACCCAATGCAGCCAAAAAAAAAAAAAAAGACTACTACGTAGTAGTGAAGACACAAAACAATGGTGGACATTGGCATGAATATAGTAGTTTAAAACAAGAATGCAGATAAAATTGGGAAGAGAATGAGGAGAAAAGAATCCCAATAACTGGGATAGAGAATGGAGAGTAAACTAAGAAGGGATGGGGGGGACCTAAAAGAAACAGGACAGAGGGGCAGGAGAAAGCAGAAGGGAGACGTAAATGAAAAAAGAGGGTACAATCCATATATAAGACCAAATACAGACATACATACCACATAAAGGAATGTAGGCTTTAATAATAGAAAAATATCTCCTAGTTGGGTATTATAACTACAGATTTTTAAGGCTTTTTTTTTTTTTTTTAAATTTATTTGGCTGCACCGGGTATTAGTTGTGGCACGCAGGATCTTCATAGCAGGATGCAGGATCTTTAGATGAGGCATTCAGGATCTTTAGTTGCAGCATGCGGGATCTAGTTCCCTGACTAGAGATTGAACCTGGGACCCCTGCATTGGGAGTGTGGCGTCTTAACTACTGGACCAGCAGGGAAGTCCCTTTTAAGCCATTTTCTATTGCTCAACCAAAGGCAAAAATATAGTTGGCCTCAGTTGGACAAGTCAAAAGGCAACATAAAATCTATGTGGCCCTTATGTAAGTAAGTATCTACAATAATTTCTCTCTTCCACTAAGTAAGTTTCATTCATTAAGAAACAATTTACAGTTTCTACTGAGCATATAAAACAGTGTCTCCGCCTGCTGATGCAGGGGACACGGGTTCGTGCCCCAGTCTGGGAAGATCTCACATGCTGCGGAGCGGCTGGGCCCGTGAGCCATGGCCACTGAGCCTGCGCGTCCGGAGCCTGTGCTCTGCAACGGGAGAGGCCACAGCAGTGAGGGGCCCGGTTACCACAAAAAAAAAAAAAAAAAGTGTCTATGAGGATACAATGATGGCTGTAATAAAATCTCCATAATCAAGATTACTATATTCTAATGTCAGGCAGATATGTTCATCTATAATAATAATGAAGTATGAAATAATGTGTGTAAAAAAAGAAAAATAACGTGACTTCCTAATAGCAATGGAAATTATTAGGCAATTTCAAGAGGGTAAATGGACCTTGAATTCTTCTTGTGAATATTAAATTAACTCACCATTAATTTGTTTACAAAAATATAAGCCTAAAAATAAGAATCTTACTTTCAGGAGTTTCTTTCTGCCATTGACTGAGTTCAGCAGTCAAACATTTCACTTGAATAATTAATAATGACAGCTATTTAAAAAAAAGAACAAGAGAATAAAACAAAGTCATTTCTTGTGGAATATTCATATTTATTCATAGATGAAAGTGTAGACAGTCTTAATACTTTAACACAAGTTCCTAACATAAATGGTTAACACAATAGCAATCAAAACTATAAAAAATTATCACTACTAACAGAATTTTCCTTTAAATGGCTTATAAGTTGCCATTACACCAGCAATACAGTATTAAAAATGATCAATTCTAACTTCACCATTCAACCTAAAAAAACCTAAGTACATTAAGTTTATTCCCTAAATTAATATTCTTTTAAAAAAGAATGTTATTTCTTACCAACATTTTTAAAACAAATTTGCTTTAAATATGCTTTTTTTTTCCTTTCTATGCACTTTCAGAAAAATTGCAAGTATGTTTAGCTGAGCAGTTAAAAATAAGTTTAAATATCAATACATATATAAAGACAATTATAAAATGAGACTGGTTCCACAAATCACATATAAAAACCAGTTTTACTACACAATAGTTTGTAAACCATGTACCCCTTTAGCCAAAAATAAATTAGTATAAATATTTCTAATATTAGGTGATTCCAATCATTGTAAATTTGATAATTATAAATCTGTGTGATAAATCTGTTGCCTGATCAGACCATAAAATTAAAACTTATGCATGCTTAAATTTCAGAACATTTTTTATCTCCTCTATATAATTTTTATACATAGACAAACAGATCAAAAATTTACATTTCAAAAATGCAATAGGTATTCCTGTAATATTTATACTAAAAGGACACCAAGTACTCTTTTTTAACAAATTTTTATGACGCAGAGTGGGGAGCTCAAAGACCCTGCTCTGGATCATAACACTGGCTGTTGAACAGTCAGAGAAAAAAACCCTAGTCTCTTTGAAAGATTTATATAATTATATAAAAATGCATTTACAGGTATTAAAATTTTTACCAAAAAAGAGTTTAACATTATTTTCTTAGAGATAATTAAATAAGAATGTAAAAAAGTTTTTTGTGAACTATACAGTGATTTATAAATGTTAATTATTATTATTACTAGAAAAGGATAACAAATACTTAAAAAGTACTATTTAAACTAGGCAAAACTATCATAGTGATAAGGTATCTATATCACTTTTCCTGAACATATTAGATTGAAATACATAAAATTACTGATACTTATTTTTGAACCTATTAAAAAACTGTAATTTAACCTCTTACTATACTGATGAAATTCAGCTCTTACCTTCTAAAGCCCAGCTAAAGCAAACACCCAAATTATTTCTGATACTGATATAAAATTAAACCCTTTCTGAAAAAAAAATAACAGTAGTATTTCTAAAGTGATTTAAACACACATATTTGAGAAATCCTGCCATTTTCTCATTTAAATATCTAACTTCTTGCTTTGGAAAATGGATTGAGTTTTAATATTGAAGTTTTGAAGTTAACAGATATGTCAAAAAGAGTTAACAAAGCAAGCCTGAAATTATGCTTAAAGGCCTGCTTGGAAGGTTGGCCCTTGGCTGGCATCTGGCTTCAGAAGGTTCCCACCAACCTAACTCACAAGAGTGGCTCTCTGTGCCTAAAGTGTGAGAAAATACAATTTATGCTAAACACCTGCTTTCCTCCTGAGAGTCTGGTATTTTGATAACTGCTAGGCAAGGGGTGCCTATGTGACTATCCCCCACAAAAAACTCTGGGCTCTGAGTCTCTAATGAGGTTCCCTGGTAGACAACATTTCACACTCATTGTCACAACTCATTGGGGTAATTAAGCACGTCTTGTGTGACTCCACTGGGAAAGGCTCCTGAAAGCTTGTGCCTGGTTTCCTCTGAACTTCAACCCATGCTTCTTTTCCCTTTGCTGATTTTACTCTGTATCATTTCAGTGCAATAAATCCCGGCCATGAGTACGACTATGAGTACTGTGAGTGTTCCTAGAGAATCATCAAACCTGGGAGGAATATTAGGGATCTCTAACAAAATAGGAAAAGACATTTTGTGGATTCTTTAGATAATGCTATTATTGACTATCTCAGGATACTGATTATTTACAACTACATAAGCACTTCCCTCAAAACCAAGTGTTTGGCTTACTACCTGAAAATCATTCAGGAAACTTACAGACTTCATCCCTAGTGACGCTGATTCAGTAGGTCTCAATTTCTACAACATAAGAACCACATTTCCCAAGGAAACCAGATAATTATTTATTTATTGTACAATATTTTTCCAAATAAAATATTCAGTTTTACCCTGTATAAAAGAACACTATTTATTTATTGATGGATAAAAAGCTTTTTACAAAAGATGGCTTAATTTTTTTATCACCAATTTTTAAAGATCTGGTGTAATAGGCACTTCCAAAAGTGACAAATTAGTTTTTTCCTCTTTCTCTCTCATTCTCATTTATTACTGAGTATTATTATGCTCACAGGTTTTTATGTTTTCACATCATTATAATCAATTGAAGCCATTATTTCTTTTAATGCTCACATGATACTAAATTTGGACAGCCAAGTGCCTTCAATTGGTTCCAATGTCTTTTGACATGCTCCCACTAGTTTTGGAGAACTTTCATTGGAATTATTTGTATATTTAAATCTTTTCTTAGAATTTTTATCACTAAAACATTTTTAACTTTTTATATGGTCAAATGCATCTAAGTTTTCTTTTACCATGTCTAAATTTCTATTATCAGCCGAGACATTTTCCCCTGGTCTCTAACTAGATTGCACAAATAGTCTCCAGCTTTTCTTGTAAGATTTTCATAGCAATTCATCCAGAATTTATGTTTATATAATGAAAGATAGAAGTCCAATTTTATTTTCTCCCAGATGGATATACAGTTGTACCACTATCATTTATTAACTAATTCATCCCTTTCCCAAAGATTGGAACTATAATCTTTGTCATATTTTAAATTCTTAAACTGTTGCACTGAACCACTGGTTTATCTCTAAACCAATTCCATAGGTCTTTGCATTTTGAAATGAATATTTTAATCCTTTTATTAAGCTTAGGGTAAAATCAGTTAAGATTCCACACAGACAGTAAAATAACTGTGGCTACTGCACCTAACACAAAGTACGACAGTCTTTGTTCTAATTTTTAACACGGTATCATAATAGCAGCCAATGAGTAATTCACTCGAAGTTGAATGTATGTGTAGTTGTTAAAAGATAAATGATAAAGAATTTATTTATAACAGATTATTCAAAAAGTTTTTAAAATACTCCTCTTAAATCAGAAAGAGTAGAAAATTTTCCAAATCATTAAGCATACAGGTATTAACAAAGCTATTATACTTGGCATAAATATAGATGACACACTTCTTATCTAAAACAATAAATTCCACTTACCTACTTTTCGGAAGAACAAAAAGAATCATACCTGAGCATTTGAATCAGTGAGTGTCTCAGTTCCAACAAGCGATAATTTGTTCTGACACTTGATTTAAAAAGTAAAGAAAAACAAGTCACACACTATACACCACAAACAATTCCTTTTCCTTGTCCTTTTATACCAATGTAATATTCCTCTAAAACAATATACAAATATCTGATATATGAGAAGAGTTTGTTTAAATTCTTTACTTCCTAAGCAAGAGGATCAGGAAGGCAGCCAAATAGGACCCAAAGTGAACAGATCAAAAGTAAAAGTGGGGCTTCCCTGGTGGCGCAGTGGTTGGGAGTCCACCTGCTGATGCAGGGGACACGGGTTCATGCCCTGGTCCGGGAGGATCCCACATACCGCGGAGCGGCTGGGCCCATGAGCCATGGCCGCTGAGCCTGCGTGTCCGGAGCCTGTGCTCCACAACGGGAGAGGCCACAACAGTGAGAGGCCCGCGTACCGCAAAAAAAAAAAAAAAAAAAAAAGTAAAAGTGGTTGCTTAACTCAACACAGAATGAAAAGATGAGCATAAGAAAAACAAAAACAAAAATTAATAGCTAGGGTGAATTAGAAACGAGATAATGGAAAAATGGGAAATAAAAGAACAAGGGGGAAAACATTACAGAAAGATAACAAAAGAGGTAAGAAGATAGTTAAGATCATAAGAAAATAAAGCCATCAGGAGACATTGTTACTATGCCATTAAAAAAAAATCCATAATTGTTAATAGTGATTATATCTGAGTAAAAATATGGGCAATTAAAATTTTATTTGTGCTTATTTCTAGGTGCAGTATTTTTCCATCAAAAAAAATTTCAGTTTTTTTAATTCAAATTTCTATATCGAAAAAATTTCCAAAGCAATACAAATTATCTTGAAAATACAGTAATGATACAGAGTACCAAGGATATATGTTAAAAAAAAATTTTTTTTTAAAAGAAAAAAATCCCACTAACCTGCCTTGATCATGAAACCTTACTGGGAAGAATAGGATGTAAAAAATGTCTGTGGCCTATATTATACATTACACTATTTTAAGTAAAACAAATTTTTACCAGCATACTATAGTGCACCAGAAGTGATTCTACCCCAGTAACTCAGAAAATGTACATACACTTCAAACACAACGTTTTCTAAATTAATTCATATTTTCACTCAAACTCCATAAGTATGTGCTCTCCCCCTTTATATTCTCTATCTTGGGAAATAACCTCACCAACCACTCAATAGCCCAAACCAGGAACCTGAAACTGTCTGTAATTCCCCCTCCCCATTTCACAACAATTAACCTCCAGGTCCTTTTGGTCCAAACTTCTTAGCATCTCTTGAATCCATTTTTCTATTTGCAATGACAAGACTTAGGCTTCAGTACTTCTTACAGGACTACTACTAGAGACTCCTAAATATTCTTTCTTTGTATAGTCTCACTCTTCTGCATTCCATCTTCTTCAAAACCACCGGTTATTTTCTCAATCAAGATATCTCATCAGGTCACTTCATGTCTATAATCCTTTAATCATTCCCCATAATATACATTCAACAAAATCCTTCATGTGTTGCCCCTAATTACCTCTCCAAGTCTCACTCTACATATCCTTCTTCTCCTAATTTACATGTCATACTATTCTACTTAGAGTTCTCTAAACTCTCCCAACATTTATATATTTTGTTCTTTCTGCTTTGTATACCTCTTCCACTTTCACAGGCTAACTCCTATTTATTCTTTAGAAATGAACTCAGTTATTTCCTCTTTTAGAAAGCTATCTTTGGCCCCTTCAGTCTAGGCTTAGTACTCCTCCTAAGTATAGTCTTTGAACTTTACCACCACACTTCTAATATAATTTGTTATTGCTTCCATTAGATGATAATCTTCTTCAGGGTAGGGACTGCCATAATTTTTTCTCTTTCTACAGCTCACCTAGTATAAAGTTTCTTAAATGAATGCTTATAGGTCTAAAAAATATATAAGTATTTATCATATAATGGCTTTCAGAATCCAGCATAATTATTTCTTTCCTAAGTCTATTATTGAAATGGAATCAATCTTATAGTAAGTAATTGGGATATCACTTTCATGTCTTGATACTTACTTCTTCCATATCTTTCCACATTTCTTCACATTTTTTAATAAGCTCTTCTTCAGCATCTGTAACATCTTCCACATCTGTAGTACTATCTGGATCTAGATGTTGCTGATTCACTGACATGTGCCTTGTGATTTTTCTTAGCCTTGTGAGAAAAACTAAAGTATAAAAAATACTCATTTAATTAATATTTGTTGAATACCTATTACCTGTCAGATACTCACCTAGGCGCTAACGATGTAACAGTGAAGAAAATAGGCAAAAATTCCTCCAACCATGGAGCTTACATTCTAGGTGAGGAAAACAGAATAAACTAAAAAGATTAAAATAAATATAAAGAAGCTATAATAAAAAGATTTAAAAAATATAGTGTTGCATATCAAATAATTTGTAAGTACAATGAAGAAAAGCAAGACAAGGAAGAAACACAGGGAGTGCTGAGACAGGGGCAATGTAATTTTACGTAAGGTGGTCATATAAGGTCAATGAGAGGTTGACAACTTAGCCAAAACATGAAGGAAACAAGGAAGTAAGACCTGTGGATATTTAGGGAAAGAGGCTCCAGGCAGAGGGAAATGTAAGTACAAAAGCCTTGGGGAAGGAACATGACTGCTGTGTCCTAAAGCAGTAAAGTAGCCACGGTGATTAGAGCAGAGTAAAGCAGAGAATACAAGATGAAGTCAGAGAGATAATAAGGATGACATCATGTGGGCTTTGCAAGTCATTTTAACGATATAGGCTGGGATGTTAAGTGATTAGAGGGTTTTGAACAGAGGGATGACATGATTTGAATTGCATTTTAACATTATAACTCTGGATAACTACAGCCAGTAAGGAGAGAAGTAGGAAAACCAGTTAGAAAGTTACTGCAATGATCCAAGTAAGATGGGGACCAGCATAATATTGAGAGAGTACAAAATGTCCAATTCTAAATATATTTCCAAGATAGAGCCAAAAGGATTTCCTAGCAGTCTGTTTATAGAGTGTCAAAGAAAGAGATGAATCAATTATTATTTTAAAAGTTTGGGCCTAAGCAATTGGAAAGACGGAGTTGCCAGTTACTGAGATGGGGAAGATGATAGAAGAAACATATTCAGCAAGGCATGAGGTGATGCTGATGAAGAATCCAGTTCAGGACGTGCTAAATTTAAGGTATCTATTAGCGGGGCTGCTATTTAGGCAACTGGATATACATGTTTGCAGTTCATGGGAAAGTTTCGAGCTAGAATTTGAGAGTCACCCCCATACAGATATTTAAAGCCATGAGGCTAGGTGAGATCAGAAAAGGAAGAGTGTACGGATAGAAATGAGAAGAGTTCCAGACCTGGAGAGACTGAAGAGATGAGGAAACAGTCTGAGAAGGAGTGACCTAAATAGTCTGAGAAGGAGTGACGCATAAGGTAAAAGGAAAAAAAGAGTATGATATCCTGAACTCCAAGATCAGTGTTCAAGGAAGGAGTGATGAACTATCAACTACTAGTGATAGGTCAAGTAAGATAAAAACAGAGAATTGACAATTTACTTGGCAATATGGTTAAGGGACTGTATTTTCCAAAAATAGTCAGCAATATTTCAGGTTGTCACTCCCCAACAAGAGGCAGAGCCTCTTTACCCTCCCCCTTGAACCTGAGTATGCCTTTCTGACTACTTATATGAATAGAATACAATGAAAGTGATGTCACATGACTTCCAAGACTAAGTCATAAAAGGCTTACATCTGTCTCTCTCTCTCTCAGAATACTCACACTTGCAACCCAGCCATGCTATAAGGAAGCCCAAACTAGCACAAATAAAGGGACCACTTGGAGAAGCCCACACTGAAACACTGTGGTTCCCAGCCAAAAGCTAGCATCAACCATCAGACACGCATGTGAACAAATTTTCTGATGATTCAGCCCCCAGGCTTTGAGTCTTCTAGATAAGAACCCAGACATTGTGGAGCAGAGACAAGCTGTCCCTGCTATGTCCTGTCTGAACTCCTGATGCAAGAATCACTGAACACAATAAATGGTTGTTTTACATCTCTGTTAATGAATGCAAGTCTGTGTGCCAGACACACAGTGAGGCCAAACAATACACAAACACGTCAGAGTTCGGAGCAGAGAAAGGTTTATTACGGGGCCATGCAAGGAGACTGGTGGCTCATCCTTAAAAACCCGGAACTCCCTGAAAAGTTTCAGCAAAGCCCTTTTATAGGAAAGGTGAGGGATGGGCATGGTTAGTTGTTGCAAACTTTTTCAAGTCGGGTCCTTTGTTCTTGAGGTCAGGTCATGGTCAGGTCACGATGTTCCCATAAACCTCCAACAAAACAAACGTTATTCTCTGTTCTGACAAGAGAGGGCAAGGTCCCAAGGCTCAACTTTCACCCTCCAAGGTCCAGGCCCTGGCTAAGAGAAGGGGGTTATCCTGCCCCCCTGTGTGGGGGCGTGTACCTGCCCAGGAGCACGCCAGTTATCCTGCCCAGGAACGTCCATCCTGCACCCAGTCTGGGCCCTCCCGCCAGTGCCCAGGCCTGGCTGAAAAGACAGATCTCAGCTGGCGGCGCCCTCAGGGCCAGGTCCCCAGACCCTGCCCAGCCATCATCACCAAGGGAGCAAGGCGCCCAGGACCCAACCTGCCCTCAGACTCCTCAGGCCATCCAAACCAGGTTCCTCGGACCGTGACCCATGGAGGCTGCCACCACCATTAGGTCGAGGAGGTAGGGATAGAGCAGAGGTTCACTGCTGCTTCAAGGCCTGGGCCTGGCCAATGGGTGGCCAGGGCGAGGGCTCTGGAGCTCAATGGGACACAGCCCTTAGCCTGTCCCTGGGCCCCCCAGCTCACCCACCAGCCTGAGGCCCGAGGGTCTGGGGAGAAGCCCACAGTCCGCCTGATACTGCACTCTCTGCCGCGAGGACCACTGCAAGACTGACCATTGCTGGAGCAGGACCTCTAGCTGCCATGCTAATAGTCGTGCCCCAATGGCTGCACACCTGCCCCACTCCTATTACATAAGTTTTGGAGTAACTTGTCACACAATTTCATTAAAGTAAATAACAAAAATGGAGGTCATTGTTAACCTTCATAAAAGTAGTTTCAGAAGAATGGTGGAAGTGAAAGCCTGACTGAAGTAGACTCAAGAGAGAATAGAAGGCAAAGAATTGGACATATCCAGTATATAAAACATTTTCAAGAATTTTCTCCTCTAAAGGGAAGAAGTGAGGTACCAGCTGTAGTGAGATATGGGTTGGAGTTTTTTGCTTTCTTTTTTAAGTTAGGAGGAAATACAGCATCTTTATATGATACAGTAAGAGAAGCAAACATTGCTGATGCTGAAGAGAAAGGAGAGGAAAGAGAAGAATTAGATCTAATACACGAGTAGAGGGGTTGGCTTAAGATAGATATACATACAGTTCATCTATTTTAATGGGAAGGTAGGCAGAATATTAGGGGCACAGATACAGACAGGTAGGTGAATAAATGTGTTGGTAGGAGCTTGTGCAAGTTCTACTTGGATTGCTTCTCTTTTATTAATGAAATGGTAACTAAAGTCATCAGCTATAAATGAAGATGGGGAAAAAGCATTGGAGATTTAAGAACAAAAAAAATGTATAAAATAGATATATAAGAGAGTGGAAGAGGGTAAAACAGTAGGATTACTAGATAACATTAAACGCCCACTTGAGATTAGTAGTCATGAATTTAAAGTGAAAGTAGAACATAGTTGTGTGTTTTCCTCTATAGTGTAACAGCATAGGTGAAGACAGAGACAAAGTGAAAGAATGACAAAGTCTCTCAGGTATGACCAGAGGAGTGAGTAGCTAAGATAAGATGGAGAATATAACCACTGGAGAAAAGGAGGTCAAGAAAAAGAGAGGCCAGGTTATTTGAAAGATCATCTATATGGATATTAAAATCACCAAGAATTACGACAGTATTGCAGGAGAGGGACAGTATTACGACAGTATTGCAGGAGAGGAGCTAAAAATCAAGGACTGAAGGAGCCTGACATAATCCTGCTAGATAACTGCTGCAAGGAGAAATGATCGGTGGTACAGTCTGATGGCATAAGATTCAATGTTGGGTAACTTTAAGGAGGTGGACAGAGCAATAAAAAACAATGAGGATGTCTATCCCACAACACCAAATGCAAACCAGAATAACCCACCCCCCCAAAATACTTCTTTCATATGAAACTTAAATTTTATATTGCTTAATATATGACTTATCAACAGAGAGCTTTTAAAAACGTAAATAGATATGTCATAGATTGGAGGACTCCATTTTGTAAAGATGTAAATTCCTCCCAAGTTGATCTATTCAATCTTATTTCAAAATTCTAAGAGTTTTTGTTTGTTTTTGTGGCACTTAACAAACTAATTCTAATTCATATGGACGTACAAATGACCAAAAACAGCCAAGACACTCATGAAGATTAAGATGGGAAGACTTGCCTTACCACGTGTTAAATTTATTTAAAAACTATACTAATTATGATAGTGTTCAATCAGCACATAGACAGGCAATTGAACAATGGAACACAATACAAAACCTTTCTAGAGTCACACATTTACAACCTATGATATACACTGCTTTTTTTTTTTTCAGGTATATTTTGGCCCAAACACACCTCCCTCATTCTTTTTAACAAATGCATAGTATTTGTGGGGAAAAATAAGCCTAGATATATGTCTCAATCTTTATACTACTCCTCCATCCCTCAAAAAATCCAAACCATAATAAAGAACAGGGAGAAAACATTTTTTAGATCTTGGATTAGGAAAGACCTTTCTAGACAAAACTAAGTAAAATCACTGTATAAAATTTTTAAAATTCCAAATGGACAAAAATATCATTAAAAAGTTAAAATTTAAAACCCCAAAACTTAAGAAATTTGTAATATACTTGGCACCCAAGACCTAATTTCCTTAATGAATAATGAATGCCCACAAATTAATAAGAAAAAACCAAAAACCAATCATAAAAGAAAAAACTAAAAAAGTGATCACTATAAAAGTCAGGCTATTAATTATTGGGTTGGCCAAAAAGTTCCTTTGGTTTTTAAGTAAAAAAAAAGACACATTTTTCACTTTTACCAAGAACTTTATTGAACAACATAGTCACCCTTTTGTTCCACTACCTTCTGCCATTTTTTAGGCAACTTCATAATTCCATCTTCCCAAAACTTTTTACCTTTTTGAGCAAAGAACTGTTCCAGGTGCCTTTACAGTCTTCCAGGGAATTGAAATTTTCTCCATTAAAAGAATTTTGTAAAGACCGAAATAAATGGAAATCTGAAGGTGCAGTGTCTGGTGAATATGGCAGATGAATCTGAACTTCCCAGCCAAGCTGTAACAGTTTTTGCCTGGTCATCAAAGAAACATACAGTCTTGTGTTATCCTGCTGGAAGGTTATGCATTTTCTGTTGACTAATTCCGGACACTTTTTGTTGAGTGCTGCTTTAAGTTGGTCTAATTGGGAGCAGTACTTGCTGGAATTAATTGTTTGGTTTTCCGGAAGGAGCTCATCATAGAGGACTCCCTTCCAATCCCACCAAATACACAACATCAGCTTCTCTGGATGAAGACCAGCCTTTGGTGTGGTTGGTGGTGGTTCATTTAGCTTGCCCCACCATCTCTTCCGTTCCACATTTTGTACAGTATCCACTTTTCATCACCTGTCACAATTTGTTTTAAAAACAGAACGTTTTCATTATGTGTAAGTAGGGAATCACATGGGGAAATACGGTCAAGAAGGTTTTTTTCGTTTAACTTATGTGGAACCCAAACATTAAAGCAATTAACATAACCAAGCTGGTGCAAATTATTTTCAACACTTGATTTGGATATTTTGAGTATGTCATCTATCTCCTGCGTGGTATGACGTTGATTGTTCTCAATGTCTCAATTTGACTGCTATCAACTTCAACTGGTCTACCCGACTGTGAAACATCGTCCAGCGAGAAATCTCCAGCATGAAACTTTACAAACCACTTTTGACATGTTCAATCAGTCACAGCACCTTCTCCATAAACTGCACGAATCTTTTTCTGTGTTTCAGTTGCGTTTTTACCTTTCTTGAAATAATAAAGCATGATATGCAAAAATGTTGCTTTTTTTCTTCCATCTTCAATATTAAAATGGCTACACAAAAATTCACCAATTTTGTTAAGCTTTTTTTTAAATGCACGAAGATATGACAGCTGTCACAATACAATCTAACAAAATTGTTTCAAAATACAACTAAGCGCTATAGGGCCATTGTAGGGAAAAAAAACGAACAAATCTTTTGGCCAACCCAATACTTTTGGAGGGAGGGAGAGAGGAGGTAAAAGGAGGTGGGGAGCTCTGATTCGGATGGGTCAAGTGGAGAGACTTCCGAAGTGATTATCAAAATTTTATTTCTTAATCTGCATGGTGATAAAGGTGTTCGCCTTATAACAATTTATAAACTTTATATTTATTTTGTGTGGGGCTTTTCACATCTGTATGGTATTTGCAATAAAAAGGCAAACAATAAAAACAATCTAATAGAAATGAGTAAAGAACACAAATGCGGAATTAAAAAAAATTATCTTTTGAATATAGAAAAATGCACTTATCCTTACTCATAAGTCATAAAAATACAAATTAAACAAAAGTTATTTTTCATTCAGATTAGCAATAATGAAAAAATTAATAAAAAACAATATTGGCAAGAGTGTAGAACAAAAGGCATGCACTGTTTGTAGACCAATCCCTTTGTAGGATAATTAGCAATATCCATCAAAATTTTAAATACATTTATCTTTTGACCCAGAAATTCTACTCCTAGGAATAATCCTACAGATAGATACATTTGCATAAGTCTACACAGGTATGCTTACTGCAACATTATCTATAAAAAAACTTTATGGGAGTGAACTCTTCAATCAGACTGTCTTGGATTAAATTCTGGCTTCAATACTTACAAGCTGTATGACCTTGGACAAGTCACTTAAACTATCTGTGCCTTGGTTTCCTTATCTGTAAAATGAAGATAATATTACTCTATAGGATTGTTATGACAATTAAATGAGTTAATATACGTAAAGCTCTTAGAACTGTGCCTAGCATATAAAGAACTATATCGGTATTGGCTATTAACATTAATATTAATGTTAATAGCCAATACTGAATGTCAGCTAGTAGAAAGCTGGTTAAATAACTTATGCCATATCCAAAAATGTTTACACTAAACATCTTCCTTGCTACACACAAAAGATACAGTTAAGTTCACAAAGCCATAAACAGTCATTAACAATTTTTGACTTTTTTGCTTAAAAATATTCTAACATTATATAAATATTTGTTTTAAATATACCTTAATTTAGAAATTAAGTGCAAATTGAACTTTCCCTGCTTTGTAGAATACTAACCAATAAAATACATTATCAGCATGCAAAATGTGAAAGTCTGTGTGTGTGTGTGTATGTGTATATAGATATTCAACAAGTTAGCTGAATGTGCAGCTCAATGTAGCATTAGAATACAAATAAATAAAATCGCTTAAGGGTTTAAATTTATCCTTTCCCCACAATTTGTATCCTTAAATCTACCTTTCTGTAAAGACAACAAGTCAATCTTTTGAGATCCTCAGTTGGTACTACAATTTTGAATCATTTACTAAAGAACAATAGTGCTATATTTAGGGATACTATGGCATACAAACTTAAAAGATCTAATGCCAAGACCTAATACTAATTAAAGAACCTCATACTATCATTGAAAAAAGAGTAATACACATGAAATCAAGTAACAGAAAGTACCCATGTAATTCTAAGCTGTATTCATTTATACAACACATCATCTTAATGTGTGCTGTTTGTCAGACACTATGGCTCTAGCTGTGTAGGTGAAAAAGTCTCTGGCCTCATGGAGCATACATTTTCATTGAAAAGAGACAATATAAACAAATGGACAACTAAATACCTGATACGATTTCAGGTAGTTAGAAGTGCTATGATGTGGTAAATTATACAACAAAGACTGCAAGTGCTTTCAGAATTCACAATAGAGGAGATCAAAGAAATCTACCTGTAAAAACGAATGGCTTAGTACAGTGCTCAGTACACAGTACTAACTCCCTAGAATGATAATGATTAAGGCTAGATTTGCTGTGGAGATGCTCTCAAGGCATTAGAAACAAGATTGGAGGCAAGTATGAGCATGTAAAATTTGTGAGACACAAAAGAAACTGGTCTGATTAGAGCAGAAGACAAAGAAGAAACAAGACTTGCAAGGTAGGACGTGTCAAATAATGGGAACCTTTAAAATTTAGGGAAAAAAACTTTAAGAAGTATTTCCTATGGGCAGTTACTTCCCTGTATCTGGGATCCACCTCAAAGCAAAAGTGAAGAAGAGACTTATCTGGTTTGAAATAGGCAACCAGAAGGCTTTCAGTAGGCTTTTGGAAGCAGTGTTTTATGGAGGGTATTTGACAAGTTATATTTATTGGATAAAAGAGAAGAGATTAAGGTTGTAAATTTTACACATAGATCAACGAAACAGAATAAAGAGCCTTGAAATAAGCCCACACATATATGGTCAAATAATTTATGACAAATGAGCCAAGAATATATGATGGGAAAAAGACAGTCTCCTCAATAAATGGTGTTGGGAAAACTGGACAGAATGAAACTGGATCACTATCTTACACCGTACACAAAAATTAACTCCAAATGGTTAAAAGACTTGAATGTAAGACTTAAAACCGCAAGACTTCTAGAAGAAAACATAAGTAGTAAGCTCCTTGACATCGGTCTTGGTAATGATTTTGGGGGTATGGCAAGAAAAGCAAAAATAAACAAGTAGGACTATATCAAACTATAAAGCCTCTGCACAGCAAAGGAAACTATTAAGAAAATGAAAAGGCAACCTATGAATGTGAGAAAATATTTGCAAATCATATATCTGATAGGAGGTTACTACCCAAAATGCATAAAGAACTCATACAACTCAATAACAAAAAGCAATCTTATTTAAAACTGAAAAGATCTAAACAGACATTGTTGCAAAGAAGACATACAGATGGCCAACAGTTATGTGAAAAGGTACTCAACACCATCAAGTAAATGCAAATCAAAACCACAATGAGATATCACCTCACACCTGTTAGAACGGCAATTATCAAAAAGATAAGAAAAAACAAGTGTTGACCAGGATGTCTAAAAAAAAAGGATCCCCTGTTCACTGCTGGTGAAAATGTAAATTGGTGTGGCCACTATGGGAAATTAATGAAGGTTCTTCAAAAAGGTAAAAATAGAACTACCATATGATCCAGCAATTCCACTTCTGGGTGTTTATCCAAAGAAAACAAAAACACTAATTCAAAAAGAAACATGCAGTCCCATGTTCATTGCAGCATTATTTACAATAGCCAAGATATGGAAACAACCTAAGCGTCCATCAACTGATGAATAAAGAAAGTGTAATACAGACAGATAACAAATGGATAGGTAAATTTTATCCAGCCATAAAAAGGAATGAAATCTTGTCACTTGCAACAATATGGATGGACCTTGGGGGTGTTATGCTAGGTGAAATAAGTCAGACAGAGAAAGACGTACCACATGATCTCACTTATATGGGGGACCTAAAAAAAAAAAAAAAAGCGCCAAGCTCAGAGATACAGAGAACAGATTGGTGGTTGCCAAAGATGGCAGGGGTGGGGGCGAATGGGTGAAGAGGGTTGAAAGGTACAAACGTAAAATAAGTAAGTCATGGGAATATAATGTACAGCATGGTGACTATTGTATATTTACAAGTTGCTAAGAGAGGAGACATAAAAATTTCTCACTACAGGGGGAAAAAACCAATTCTGTAACTATGTATAGTAATGGATGTTAACCAGACTAACTGTGGTGATCGTTTCGCAATATATACAAATATTGAATCATTATGCTGTACACCTAAAACTAATATAACATATGCCAATTATATCTCAATTTTTTTTTTTTTCTTTTGCGGTACGCGGGCTTCTCACTGTTGTGGCCTCTTCCGTTGCGGAGCACAAGCTCCAGACGCGCAGGCTCAGCGGCCATGGCTCACGGGCCCAGCCGCTCCGCGGCATGTGGGATCATCCCGGACCGGGGCACGAACCCGTGTCCCCTGCATCGGCAGGTGGACTCTCAACCACTGCGCCACCAGGGAAGCCCCTCAATTTTTTTTAATGGTAAATTTTGTGTTTTTACCACAATAAAAAAATTTTTTTGTTTTTTTTAAAGAAGAGAGTTTACGTCCAGAAGGCCATTAAGAGATGGAAACCTAGACCAGAATGAAGCCAGAAGGGTGAATGGTCCTGCCTGGGCCACTTAGCTTACCAGCCATGACTGGTTTTCTGCCCCATCCCTCCCCACCCCCTACGCCCCACGCCCCACAGTAACAACCGCTCACTACCTTCTTCAGAGACTGTGTGAAAGAAACAAGAAGCTCAGGAAAAAAGACATGTTTGGAGCACCTGAAGGGAAGCCCGCAAGTTAACCAATTCTTTCAATTCCCCAGCCCTGTGTCTTTCTGTCCTAACAGGTGGGATTCTAGAGCCGGAAAAGAACGGGACTCAAGGCCTGGCTAGACGTTAGGTATTCAGTTCCTCGGAGGTAAGGGTCCCACCACTGGGGCTGCAGCTCCATATCCTGGGAGTTACCAACCCCAGAGCAAGTTTCAACTGTTATGGCGCTCTCCCCGGCGCATCGCTTACCACCGCGCAGAGCCCCGGACTTCAGGTCGTCTCAGCCTACCGGAGACGCGGCTCTGCGGCCGAGGACTCGCGCGCGCTGATTTCTGATTGGTTCTGCTCCCAGCCAATCCCGGAACTTGCTCTGCCGCTGACAAACAGGCCGCGTCGCTGCTTCGGGATTGGTAGCAGAGCTTGTGGGTGTCGCGCCTTTTCTGACGATTCGGACAACATGGCTGCCGAAGGTGGTAGCGAGTTACAGTTGAGAAGGAGAAGGCGCCGGGACACGGAGGAACCTGAAAAAAGGAAACTCGGCGAGGGAGAGCTGGTAGTGGCTGTGGCCCAAGAGAACGAAGAAGAAAATGAAGAGCGCTGGGTTGGGCCCTTACCTGTAGAGGCAACGCTGGTCAAGAAGAGGAAAGGTAGCTACAGAGATAGGCACAGGGCAGGTTGGAATGCTGTGTCCCCCGAGTAGGAGAGTTCAAGCCAGACCCCAAAACGGAGGATTTGTGCCCTCGGAACAGAGGGTCGTCTTCTCACTTCTGGCCGTTCTTTACTCCCGAAATAGTTATTTGGTTTGAGTAAAGCGTCTTTTTGATAATATCTAACACAATTAATCTCTGATTTGTTACAATGGATGCTAAAGCTAATTTATGCCGGTACTTACGTGTTTGGCGCCTCATTTAATCCGTACAGCAGCCGTATGAGGTTGGAATTTTTAACCCCGTTTAGCAGATGTGGATAAGAATACTGGTTCTATTTAAGGTTTTCAGTTCAAGAGTGGTGTAGTGTGTTGGGCCGCCGGGGCAGGCGGTGCCTATTTAGAGTGGTAAAGAATAGGTAAAGATAATTTCAATCCTGACTCTTCCACTAATGAGTTTTCTGATATAGTTACTTAAATTTCCTGGATCACAAATCTTTCATCTAAAAACCAACGTCTATGGTTTTCAAACCATACTCGTGAGATACCATGGCCTGAAGCATTTTTCCACTAACGTGGATTAGTGACAAAATTTTATCAACTAAAAAGGGTGGTCCAGAAAAGGGCGGGGGGGGGGCAGTGGTGAAAGGGACAGATTAAATTTACTTATTTTTCAAGTTCTTTGAAATTTTTTCCTTAAACATATAAGACCATTAAAATGTTATCTTTCTGAAAGTTCAAATCTTTATTACTCTCCCTACTTAAAAGTTTTAAGTGATTTCTCATTATTTTCAAAACAAAGTCCAAACTCCCTAACAGCATACAAGGTCCTTCCTGATATGATTTCTCCTTACCTCCCTCAGCGCATTTCCATTACTTCCCTCTACCAAACCCTTGTAGTTCCTTCTTACTCTGTGATCCAGCCATACTAAAACACTTGAGAATTGGGCATGCCCTTTTTCTCCTGTGAATGCCTGTGTCGCTGTCATGGTGTCTCTACCTGGAATAATTTCCCTCACCCATTTCACTTAACCTACTATTGTTCAACCTTTAACACTCAGCTCAGCTATCACCTCCTCTGGGAAACCTGTGACTTCTTTCAGTCTGGGCTAGGTTTCTAAAGCACATTGATCATAAATCTGAGGTGTGTTTATCACACTGAATTTATAGGTAGCCTTCAAATTTTATGTATCCGAATTTTGAAGAAGCTATTTTTTTGAACATTGTACATTAACACCCTTAAAGTGCATTACCTTTTTTTTACTACTAAGTCTTTTCTGTTAAATGTTTCCGTAGCAATTGTTTCCTCATTACACTTGCTACATTTTTAATTGTATATTTATTCATGTGATTGTCTGATTAATGTTTCTCTTCACTGTTAAGACTGTAAACATATAAGAGCAAAGAACATGCCTGTTTTGCTCCAGTGCTTGGTACAGTGCTTTGCATATAGCAGATACTCAATAAGTATTGAATGATTGAATATTATAATGTTTATGCTCGTAATTATTTTCTTGCACTAGATTTCGTGTCCTTTTTTTGTGGAAATGAGTGGAGGGAATGGAAAAATCCAAAAATATCAAAGTGCTGATATTAGCATTAGGAGACAAAAAGCTTATAAACTCGATACAATTGAGACAATTAGATGTTCATTCTATTTAAGCCAGTCAGTAGTGTGTTCAGTTTGAAGAAAAAGTTGAAATTTAAAAACATGTATGAAATGTTAGAAAAATATCATTGAAGATTTTATCTGAAAGGACAGGGGTTTAAAACTTTCTAGAAATGGAACCATCGCCTTTAACATGTTCTTTGGACATGGGACTTTTGTACACATTTTCAGAAAGACACTATAAATGATATGGCATTACCTTTAATTAAACTGATCGTTTCTCAAGGACAGGAACTATGTGTTAATTCTTCTTTATGTCTGTGTCTCTTGGAACCTAGTTTGTTTTCAGTAAATATCTGTTCAACAAGTGAACTAACAAACAGCAAAAGGAATATGCATCAGATGGGATTAAATTTAGCTGCATATTACAGAAAACTTCAATATGACAGTAACATTAAAAAGATAGAAGTCCTAAAGTAGACAATCTAGGATTGGTGTGGAGGCTCCAAGGGGACCTAGGTTCTTTCCAACTTCATGCCCAAACATCACTAGGGTATGGACCTCATCTTTGTCCTTAGTGTTTGTTAGAATTAACAGTGCTTATCTCCCAGTTCCCAGCTGTAGGACTGAATAAGGGAAGAAGGGCACAACTCTTCAAGGAGACTTCTTGACTGTTGCACAACACTTTCACTTTTATCTCATTGGCATTTGGTCACACCTAATTGCAGAGATGGTGAGAAAGATCTTGTGGCTGGATGTCAATACTCCCATATAAAAACAGGGGTTCTGTTACTAAAAATGAAGGGAAAAGTAATTTGTTGGACACAACTTTGAGTCTGCTATATAGTAGTTATGAAAAACCATGCTTAATTTAGGAACAGTCATGCTTAATTTAGGAACTTTTTATAGGCATGTTTGGCCATCATTGATTGTTTTGTTGGTTACAAGTATAATGGCATTTTTTACTAGTAAAATTTTTCATAGCTCCTATAATGAAATATTTCCTCAGATTACCACTCTTAAAAATGTTTCGCCCTTGGGAAAGGTTTGAGAAGCCCTCAAGTGGATATTCTCTAGGATTTTCTCAGCTCCAAAAATCTAAGCATTTATCGTGTTTACCTGTTTCAAACCTAGTATCAGTGACTTCAAAGAGGATCATTGCCTTCAAGATAAACTGAGACATTCTAGATTGTCACTGGCCTCTTATTACTTATTTAAATGAGCACTAATAATTGGATCTACATGGTTAGAAATATGGTTGTGATATTTTCATGAAACTTTAAGATTTTTGGTTTTTAATGGAACCTTTATATTAAGCCAGAACCACTCAATTCTTAAGTTCTGGGAACAGTTAAACGTCTATATACTTGAAAACCTGTTATGACCGACTAAATAATGGTGCTATTCAGTACTGTGAAATAAGTTACAACTGACATAACTGACACTGGATTTTTCTTTCATTATACGTGAATTGAGAGAAATTAAAATCTTGAAGAAGATACAAAATAGCATTCCAGTTGTTAAAAAATATTTTTCTTTCCTTTTTTTTCCTTAGTTCTAGAGTTTGAAAGAGTCTATCTTGATAATCTCCCCAGTGCATCCATGTATGAGCGCAGTTACATGCATAGAGATGTTATCACCCATGTGGTGTGCACCAAGTAAGTCTATCACATCTTAATATTTTTCTAAGAAGTTTATCCTTTTTTAAAATGCTTCAGTTTTGAGATGGATTTGTAGAAGTAGCTTTAGGATATTAAGGATTTCTATTTCATTCCATAGGTTTTGTAATAGTTTATGTTAAATAAAGACCTACATGGTCTTTCCTATATCATACAAGGAATGCATTCTGTAAGAAAAAATTCCCTAGTTTGTGTACATGTCTTTTGGAGATAAATGCCAAAAGGGGATGATCCAGGTAGTATCTGAGCTTCCATGAAGAAGAGTCTATTAGTTAAGATGGGAGTAATTGGTAGCTGGCCTCTTCAGTACTAATGGGGAAAATGATGAGATCTAAGACATTCTGGAACTGTCACAGGACCTTCAAAATAGCTGAATAGGGATTTGTAGAAGGATAATAATAATAATAGTAATATTCTTCTCTTTGTTGAGTGCATATTATGTCCAGGTACAGTGCCAAGGCTTTTTCATAAATTGTTTCATTTATCTTAACAATCTTATAAGGTAGTATCATCTACATTTTACAGAAAAGGAAGCAGGTTTAGAGGGGTTAAATGGCAGATGAGGCTGGAGGAAAAAGGCAAGGACTAAACCCCAGAGGTTTTCTATTTCTTATATGGAATTTGAACCTGATTGGGAGAGTAACACCATATATATATATGTGTGTGTATATATATATATATATTTTTTTTTAAAGATCACTCTAGCTGTGGTAAGATGAATGGATTCAAATAGAGCAAGAATGGATACAGAGAAAGCAGTTAGGAAGCTAATACAGAAACCTAGATGAGATATGATGGTGGCTGGGATGATATTGGCAGTGAGCATGGAAAGAAGATGAGTTGTTGCTCTTTGGATCAGTCTATTCTTGATCTCTTGGAGACAGTTAAAGATTTAAATTAAATATCTTTATATTTCATTTATGGGATAATTTTAACCAAATATTAACTCTTTTTTCCTAGTCCAAAGTTGTCAGTGTATAAAGCTGCATATAGGACTAGCATTCTATCACTCCAAGTTTCTTTGTTTAACCTAAGTAGCAGGGTGTAATAGAAAGATTTTTGAAGATTTTATAGAAACCTAGATTTTGAAGTTAGGCAGACCCAATATTGAATGCTGCTCTCCAGCTATGGACCTGTGACAAATACATTTAACATTGTAAAACTATTTCCTAATTTTTAAAAAGGTGGTAAAAAATATTCACCCTAACAGAGTTGCTGTAAAGGTAGTTGTAACTAAGATAATGTATGTAGAGTACTTGACATACACTAGGTTTCAACAAATGGTTTCTATTTTTATATACCTGACAGAGGAGGCTATACTGTACAAGATTTTGATACTTAAACAACCAAAATACCTTGGATAGTATCTGAAACAAACTTACATTGAATTTTGCTGTATATGTAAGTAGTATGTTGGAATTTAATTATTTATCAACTTCTGAAAGATAGTACATTTTCCCTGTGAAAAGACTGCCTATAGGGTAATTTTAGCATTAAAGGACCCTAAGATCTAGTGATTCCTGGTGAGATTTTTCTTTTTCTTTTTCTTTTTTTTTTTTAATGTCAAGTTCTAGCTCAATTCTGATCCTAGTTCTTGGATTTAAAATTAGTGCAGCAGAAGCTGTTACGATATCCAAAAAAGAGCATCAAATTTTGCAATGTTCTGTCTACCCTAGTATAGTGATATAGTGGTCTGCATAAAGGAAGGTTTTTTTTTTTTAACCTGTTATTTAAGAGTCCAAGATTCTCAGTGAATGATTGCTTTGGGAGTACTAAGTGATTCATAGATCTGTTTTAGAAATTAACTTCTACAATTTTATATATGCAGGACAGACTTTATTATTACTGCCAGTCATGATGGACATGTTAAATTCTGGAAAAAAGTAGAAGAGGGGATTGAATTTGTTAAACATTTTCGCAGTCACCTAGGTAAGAATTTCACTTTGTTTTTTTTTTTGGCTCTCTTTTAAACTGTACTGATTAAAGTTCCTTTTAAAATATTTTTTTCTTTCAATTATGTCCATTTCATTGGTGTTTACTAGAATGTTTTAATTTGATTTATTTAAATAGGAGTTATTGAGAGTATTGCAATTAGCTCTGAGGGAGCATTGTTCTGTTCCGTGGGTGATGATAAAGCAATGAAGGTGTTTGATGTAGTGAACTTTGACATGATCAATATGCTGAAGCTTGGGTGAGTCTGTTTTAAAGTATATATTTTTTTAACTTAGTGGAAGAATTCTTGAACTAAACTTCCCTGTTCCATAGGTATTTCTAAACAGAATATATTATCATTCCATTAAAAAATGTGACTTTTGATTTTACTTGGGAAAATTAAATATTATGAATCCTTGTTATGATGCTGTTTGGGGGCTCCTGCTGTGGTATTTGTCATTAATTACAGCAGAAATGTCGCAACAGCGCCACAACAAGGATTCATTATATCCATTTGACACTACTTAATAAATTAATGAGTATCCATCGTGTCTAATTTACTGGTATGTAGAATTAACTTCCTTGTTATGCTTATTTCACTAATATGGCATTGTGTTTCTATAAGGCTTATGCACAATTTTGGAGTTGTTGGTTATTTTAACTTTGTAGTATATTGACATCCAAACTATGTGTTTAGACTGTACAGTAATGAGATTAAACAAAAGACCATACCCTCGGTAGCTTAAGCAACAGAAGTTTATTTTCTCACAGTTTCGGAGCCTGGAAAGTCCAAAATCAAGGTTCCAACAGGATGTGGTTTTGATGAGGACTCTCTTCCGGGTTTCACACTTTGTCCTCATTAGGGACAGGGGAAAGAGTGGGGAATATTTTACTCTTCCACTTCTTAGAAGGCCACAGGCCTGTGGGATTAGGGCCCCACCTTTATGACCTCATTTAACCTTAATTACCTCTTTAAAACCCTTTCTCCAGATACAGTCACTTTGGAGATGTGGGCTTCACCATATGAATTGGAGGAGTAGGGGATTGGAATTACACAATTCAGTATGTAGCAGGAATTCTTTGGAATTTCCTTCAAAATCAGTTTATGAGACACTGAAGGAAATCAGTCTAATTATTTGTGGTCAGAACTTATTTTTTGACTACAAATAGAAATACCTATTGATCATGTGTCTTATTCCCCAGCTTTGTTTCCCTCAGACTTTAGCTATTTTAAAAAATCAAATCTGGGGCTTCCCTGGTGGCGCAGTGGTGGAGAGTCCGCCTGCCAATGCAGGGGAAACGGGTTCGTGCCCCGGTCCGGGAAGATCCCACATGCTACAGAGTGGCTGGGCCCGTGAGCCATGGCCACTGGGCCTGTGCGTCTGGAGCCTGTGCTCCGCAATGGGAGAGGCCACAGCAGTGAGAGGCCCGCGTACCGCAAAAAAAAACAAAAAAAAAATCAAATCTATTCATAAATGTTGAACATTTGCCCCCTTTGAGGATATTGAAAGAGAACCAGGCATATCTTGTTTTATTGTGCTTCACAGATACTGTGAGATTTTGGGCAAATAGAAGTTTGTGGCAACCCTGCATGAATAAGTCTATACTCACCATTTTCCCAAAAGCATTTGCTCAGTTTGTGTCATTATTTCACATTTTGGAAATTCTCATATAATATTTCAACTTTTTCATTATTTTTATATTTGTTACGGTGGTCAGTGATCTCTGATGTTACTATTACAAAAAGATTATGAGTTGCTGAAGGCTCAGATGACAATTAGCATTATTTTTAGCAATAAAATATTTTATTTTGAATTTTTGAACTTTTATTTTTTTATACAGCAGGTTCTTATTAGTTATCCATTTTATACATATTAGTGTATATATGTCAATCCCAATCTCCCAATTCATCACACCACCACCCTCTCCCCTCCCCCCCACCACTTTCCCCCCTTGGTGTCTATACGTTTGTTCTCTACATCTGTGTCTCAATTTCTGCCCTGCAAACTGGTTCATCTGTACCATTTTTCTAGGTTCCACATATATGCGTTAATATACGATATTTGTTTTTCTCTTTCTGCCTTACTTCACTCTGTATGACAGTCTCTAGATCCATCCACATCTCTGCAAATGACCCAATTTCGTTCCTTTTTATGGCTGAATAATATTCTATTGTATATATATACGACATCTTCTTTATCCATTCATCTGTTGATGGACACTTAGGTTGCTTCCATGACCTAGCTATTGTAAATAGCACTGCAGTGAACATTGGGGTGCATGTGTCTTTTTGAATTATGGTTTTCTCTGGGCATATGCCCAGTAGTGGGATTGCTGGGTAATATGGTAATTCTATTTTTAGTTTTTTAAGGAAACTCCATACTGTTCTCCATAGTGGCTGTATCAATTTACATTCCCACCAACAGTGCAAGAGGGTTCCCTTTTCTCCACACCCTCTGCAGCATTTGTTGTTTGTAGATTTTCTGATGATGCCCATTCTAACTGGTGTGAGGTGATACCTCATTGTAGTTTTGATTAGCATTTCTCTAATAATTAGTGATGTTGAGCAGCTTTTCATGTGCTTCTTGGCCATCTGTATGTCTTCTTTGGATTTTTGGATTGGGTTGTTTGCTTTTTTAATATTGAGCTGCATGAGCTGTTTATATATTTGGGGGATTAATCCTTTGTCCGTTGATTCATTTGCAAATATTTTATCCCATTCTTAGGGTTGCCTTTTTGTCTTGTTTGTAGTTTCCTTTGCTGTGCAAAAGCTTTTAAATTTCATTAGGTCCCATTTGTTTATTTTTGTTTTTATTTCCATTTCTCTAGGAGGTGGGTCAAAAAAGGTCTTGCTGTGATTTATGTCAAAGAGTGTTCTTCCTGTGTTTTCCTCTAAGAGTTTTACAATGTCCAGTCTTACATTTAGGTCTCTAATCCATTTTGAGTTTATTTTTGTGTATGGTGCTAGGGAGTGTTCTAATTTCATTCCTTTAGATGTAGCTGTCCAGTTTTCCCAGCACCACTTATTGAAGACACTGTCTTTTCTCCATTGTATATCCTTGCCTACTTTGTCGTAGATTAGCTGACCATAGGTGCGTGGGTTTATCTCTGGGCTTTCTATCCTGTTCCATTGATCTATATTTCTGTTTTTGTGCCAGTACGATACTATCTTGATAACTGTAGCTTTGTAGTATAGTCTGAAGTCCGGGAGTCTGATTCCTCCAGCTCCGTTTTGTTCCCTCAAGACTGCTCTGGCTATTTGGGGTCTTTTGTGTCTCCATACACATTTTAAGATTTTTTTGTTCTAGCTCTGTAAAAAATGCCATTGATAATTTGATAGGGATTGCATTGAATCTGTAGATTGCTTTGGGTAGTATAGTAATTTTCACAATATTGATTCTTGCAATCCAAGGACATGGTATATCTCTGCGTCTGTTTGTATCATCTTTAATTTCTTTCATCAGTGTCTTATAGTTTTCTGCATACAGGTCTTTTGTCTCCCTAGCTAGGTTTATTCCTAGGTATTTATTGTTTTTTTTTTTTTTTTTTTTGCGGTATGCGGGCCTCTCACTGTTGTGGCCTCTGCCGTTGAGGAGCACAGGCTCCGGACACGCAGGCTCAGCGGCCATGGCTCATAGGCCCAGCCGCTCCGCGGCATGTGGGATCTTCCCGGACCGGGACACGAACCCGCGTCCCCTGCATCGGCAGGTGGACTCTCAACCACTGCGCCACCAGGGAAGCCCTTTATTGTTTTTTTTTGCACTGGTAAATGGGAGTGTTTCCTTAACTTCTCCTTCAGATTTTTCACCATTGGTGTATAGGAATGCAAGAGATTTCTGTGCATTAATTTTGTATCCTGCAACTTTACCAAATTCATTGATTAGGTCTAGTAGTTTTCTGGTGGCATCTTTAGGATTCTCTATGTATAGTATGTCATCTGCAAACAGTGACAGTTTTACTTCTTTTTTCCAATTTGTATTCCTTTTATTTCTTTTTCTTCTCTGATTGCCATGGCTAGGACTTCCAAAACTGTTGAATAATAGTGGTGAGAGTGGACATCCTTGTCTTGTTCCTGATCTTAGAGGAAATGCTTTCAGTTTTTCACCATTGACAATGATGTTTGCTGTAGGTTTGTCATATATGGGCTTTATTATGCTGAGGTAGGTTCCCTCTGTGCCCACTTTCTGGAGAGTTTTTATCATAAATGGGTGTTGAATTTTGTCCAAAGCTTTTCCTGCATCTATTGAGATGATCATATGGTTTTTATTCTTCAGTTTGTTAATATGGTGTATCACATGGATTGATTTGCGTATATTAAAGAATCCTTGCATCCCTGGGATAAATCCCACTTGATCATGGTGTATCATCCTTTTAATGTGTTGTTGGATTGTGTTTGCTAGTATTTTGTTGAGGATTTTTGCATCTGTATTCATCAGTGATATTGGTCTGTAATTTTCTTTTTTTGTAGTATCTTTGTCTGGTTTTGGTATTAGGGTGATGATGGCCTCATAGAGTGAGTTTGGGAGCGTTCCTTCCTCAGCAATTTTTTGGAACAGTTTGAGAAGGATGGGTGTTAGCTCTTCTCTCAATGTTTGATAGAATTCACCTGTGAATCCATCTGGTCCTGGACTTTTATTTGCTGGAAGATTTTTAATCACAGTTTCAATTTCATTATTGTGATTGGTCTGTTGATATTTTCTATTTCTTCCTGTTTCAGTCTTGAAAGGTTATACCTTTCTAAGAATTTGTCCATTCCTTCCAGGTTGTCCATTTTATTGGCATAGAGTTGCTTGTAGTAGTCTCTTATGATGCCTTGTATTTCTGCAGTGTCTGTTGTAACTTCTCATTTTTCTTTTCTAATTTTATT
This sequence comes from Monodon monoceros, assembly GCF_005190385.1. Lineage (NCBI taxonomy): Eukaryota > Metazoa > Chordata > Mammalia > Artiodactyla > Monodontidae > Monodon > Monodon monoceros. The sequence continues at coordinate 52,499,275 of NW_021703768.1, forward strand.
GATTTGAGTCCTCTCCCTCTTGATGAGTCTGGCTAATGGTTTATCAATTTTGTTTATCTTCTCAAAGAACCAGATTTTAGTTTTGTTGATCTTTGCTATTGTTTTGTTTCTATTTCATTTATTTCTGCTCTGATCTTCTACTAACTTTGGATTTTGTTTGTTCTTCTTTCTATAGTTCCCTTAGGTGAAAGGTTAGATTGTTTATTTGAGATTTTTCTTGTTCCTTGAGGTAGGCTTGTATTGCTATAAACTTCCCTCTTAGAACTGCTTTTGCTGCATCCCATAGGTTTTGGATTGTCGTGTTTTTGTTGTCATTTGTCTCTAGGTATTTTTTTGATTTCCTCTTTGATTTCTTCAGTGATCTCCTGGATGTTTCATAGCATATTGTTTACCCTCCACATGTTTGTGTCTTTTATGTTTTTTCCCTGTAATTGATTTCTAATCTCATAGTGTTGTGGTCAGAAAAGATGCTTGATATGATTTCAGTTTTCTTAAATTTACTGAGGCTTGATTTGTGACCCAAGATGTGATCTATCCTGGAGAATGTTCCATGCGCAATTGAGAAGAAAGTGTAATCTGCTGTTTTTGGATGGAATGTCCTATAAATTAAATCTGTCTGCTCTATTGTGTCATTTAAAGCTTGTGTCTCCTTATTAATTTTCTGTTTGGATGATCTGTCCACTGGTGTAAGTGAGGTGTTAAAGTCCCCCACTATTATTGTGTTACTGTCAGTTTCCTCTTTTATAGCTGTTAGCAGTTTTGCCTTGTGTATTAAGGTGCTCCTATGTTGGGTGCATATATATTTATAATTGTGATATCTTCTTCTTGGATTGATCCCTTGATCATTATGTAGTGTCCTTCATTGTCTCTTGTAACATTCATTACTTTTAAACTCTATTTTATCTGATACGAGTATTGCTACTCCAGCTTTCTTTTGATTTACATTTGCATGGAATATCTTTTTCCATCTCCTCACTTTCAGTCTGTATGTGTCCCTAGGTCTGAAGTGGGTCTCTTGTAGACAGCATATATATGGGTCTTGTTTTTGTATCCATTCAGGGAGTCTGTGTCTTTTGGTTGGAGCATTTAATCCATTCATGTTTAAGGTAATTATCAATATGTATGTTCCTATTCCCGTTTTCTTAATTGTTATGGGTTTGTTTTTGTAGGTCCTTTTCTTCTCTTGTGTTTCCCACTTAGAGAAGTTCCTTGAGCATTTGTTGTAGAGCTGGTTTGGTGGTGCTGAATTCTCTTAGCTTTTGATTTCTCCATCGAATCTGAATAAGATCCTTGTGGGGTAGAGTAATCTTGGTTGTAGGTTCTTCCCTTTCATCACTTTAAAATGTCATGCCACTCCCTTCTGGCTTGTAGCGTTTCTGCTGGGAAATCAGCTGTTAACGTTATGGGAACTCACTTGTATGTTATTTGTCATTTTTCCCTTGTTGCATTCAATAATTTTTCTTTGTTTTTAATTTTTGCCAATTTGATTACTATATGTCTCGGCATGTTTCTCCTTGGGTTTATCCTGCCTGGCACTCTCTGCGCTTCCTGGACTTAGGTGGCTATTTCATTTCCCATGTTAGGGAAGTTTTCAACTATAATCTCTTCAAATATTTTCTCAGGTCCTTTCTCTCTCACTTCTCCTTCTGGGACCCCTATAATATAAATGTTACGTTTAATGTTGTCCCAGAGGTTTCTCAGGCTGTCTTCATTTCTTTTCATTCTTTTTTCTTTATTCTGTTGCAGCAGTGAATTCCACCACTCTGTTCCAGGTCACTTATCCGTTCTTCTGCCTCAGTTATTCTGCTATTGATTCCTTCTAGTGTATTTTTCATTTCAGTTATTGTATTGTTCATCTCTGTTTGTTTGTTCTTTAATTCTTCTAGGTGTTTGTTCTTTAATTCTTCTAGGTCTTTGTTAAACATTTCTTGCACCTTCTTGATCTTTGCTTCCATTCTTTTTCCAAGGTCCTGGATCATCTTCACTATCATTATTCTGAATTCTTCTTCTGGAAGGTTGCCTATCTCCACTTCCTTTAGTTGTTTTTCTGCGATTTTATCTTGTTCCTTCATCTGGTACATAGCCCTCTGCCTTTTCATCTTGTCTATCTTTCTGTGAATGTGGTGTTTGTTTCACAGGCTGCAGGATTGTAGTTCTTCTTGCTTCTGCTGTCTGCCCTCTGGTGGTTGAGGCTATCTAAGAGGCTTGTACAAGTTTCCTGATGGGAGGGACTGTGGTGGTGGGTAGAGCTGGCTGTTGCTGTGGTGGGCAGAGCTCAGCAAAACTTTAATCTGTTTTTTCTGCTGCTGGGTGGGGCTGGGTTCCCTCCCTGTTGGTTGTTTGGCCTGAGGAGACCCAACACTGGAGCCTACCGGGGCTCTTTGGTGAGGCTAATGGCAGACTCTGGGAGGGCTTGTGCCAATGAGTACTTCCCAGAACTTCTGCAGCCTGTGTCCTTGTCCTCACGGTGAAACACAGCCATCTCCCGCCTCTGCAGGACACCCTCCAACACTAGGAGGTAGGTCTGGTTCAGTCTCCTATGGGGTCACTGCTCCTTCCCCTGGGTCCCCATGCACACACTACTTTGTGTGTGCCCTCCAAGAGTGCAGCCTGTTTACCCCAGTCCTGTCAAAGTCCTGCAATTAAATCCCACTAGCCTTCAAAGTGTGATTCTCCAGGAATTCCTCCTCCTGTTGCCAGATCCCCAGGTTGCGAAGCCTGACATGGGGCTCAGAACCTTCACTCCATTGGGTGGACTTCTGTGGTATAAGTGTACTTCAGTTTGTGAGTCACCCATCCAGCAGTTATGGGATTTGATTTTATTGTGATTGAGCCCCCTCTTACCATCTCATTGTGGCTTCTCCTTTGTCTTTGGATGTGGGGTATCTTTTTTGGTGAGTTCCAGTGTCTTCCTGTCGTTGATTTCTCAGCAGGTAGTTGTGATTCTGGTGCTCTCGCAAGAGGGAGTCAATAAAATATTTTTTAATTAAGGTACGTATATCCATATATATATATATATATTTATATTTTTAGACCTAGTGCGATTGCACACTTAATAGACTACAGGTAGTGTAAACATAAACTTTTATATGCCCTGGGAAACCAAAATATCCATGTGACTTGCTTTATTGCAGTTTTCACTTTATTGCAGTGGTCTGGAACCAAACCTGCAATATCTCCGAGGTATGCCTATATTTTTTAAGCTTTGATAGAAATTCTAAGAGTCCTTAAAAGGTTTTGAGCACTATCTCAATCATTGGAATAACTGTGTAACTTCTCAGACTGACTATTTTGAAGGAGACAACACACAATTGAATATATAAGTTTTGTATGTTGATGAAATATGTCCAGTTGTTTTACACTTTATCAGGTAGCATGTTCAAAGCTCATAGTTGTAAGATCAAGCTACTGATCACGAGAGTGTGATATCAGAATGTTTTTCTGTTGAGCATAGTCATAACTAAAATTTTTTTATCTTAAATATTTGAAGATATATTTTGAAGGTATACTGTTTTTTGAAGATAAAAGATATACTGTTTTTGAAGATATATTTGAAGGTATACTGTTACATGCTAACCTTTAAAAGTAAGTTATACATAGATGGAGAGGAGACATAGACAAAGATCCAAAAAACAATGCCCTGGAGTATTTTAAGGCCCACGTCTGTTCAGGTTTCCTTGTAAATAATCTGCTGTATGCAGTTCTCTTCTTGTGGTTTGATAAATCCTCAGAAGTTATTATCATTGCATTGATGAAGTCAGAAAGAGAAAAATCAGTAGCTATTCTTATTCTTCCCCATTCTGTGTCTCTGTCTGCTACTTCTGAGCAAAGAATCCAAAACAAGTAAATCACTGGCCAGGACATTTTTTGGTGATGAGAATGAGGAAGGATGCTTACTTCTTGTATTGACCTCTTTTCTTCCCCCTCAATTCTTTACTATTTTAGCTATTTTCCTGGACAGTGTGAGTGGATCTATTGCCCAGGGGATGCCATATCTTCAGTTGCTGCTTCTGAGAAGAGTACAGGAAAAATTTTCATTTATGACGGTCGAGGAGATAACCAGCCGCTACATATTTTTGACAAACTCCATACATCACCTCTTACTCAGATACGGCTAAACCCAGTTTACAAAGCAATAGTGTCTTCTGACAAATCTGGAATGATTGAATACTGGACCGGTCCTCTTCATGAATATAAATTCCCCAAAAATGTGAACTGGGAATATAAAACTGACACAGATTTATATGAATTTGCCAAGTGCAAGGCTTATCCAACCAGCATATGTTTTTCACCTGATGGGAAGAAAATAGCTACTATTGGTTCTGATAGAAAGGTTAGAATTTTCAGATTTTTAACTGGAAAACTCATGAGAGTCTTCGATGAATCACTAAGTGTAAGTGCCATATAAATTTAATCAGATTTTACTTTTGTGAAAATGTCTTTATTTTGTGCTATTTCTTAAAAGATATTTTTTTTCTGGATATGGACATTTAGATTGATGATCATTTTCTCTTAGCACATTAAAGATATATTCAACTGTCTGCTGTCTTGCATTGTTGCTCTTCAAAACTCCCTTCCCTAGGTTTATGATATGATAAATTCTGAGCCAGTTTTTCTTATACTTATGTGTCTTTTTTTTCAGTTTTGTTTTGTTTGCAAGTTCCTTCTTTTGAGATCCTCAAAACCCATGCTAGGCCCCCTTCTCTTCTCACTCTACACTCCTGTCTGTCTGTATGACTACTTCCAAATTTATTTTCCCAGCTTTCTATTATAAACAGACCTGGTCCTATCCTTTTATTTCATTTATTTATTTTTGCTGTCTTCATGAATGGCACAAATATCCATCTGCTTGCACAAGCCAGAATCTGAGTCATCTTTACCTGTTTTTCCTTAGTGCTCTATTTAATTCATCATGAGTCCTGTTAATTTTACTTTCTGCATATACTTTACATACACTTCTTTTAGCACAGCTGTCACTACCCTAGCTCATGATCTTTTGCCTGGCCTATTTCCTGGACTACTCCCTGCATCTATTCTGGCTTCCTTCTAATCTGTTATCCATGCTACACCCAAAGGAATGTTTTCAAAGCACATATCTGATCTTGTCATACTTTGAATCTCTTAGTGACTACCTGTTGTTCTTAGGATCAAGACCAAATCGTGGCCTGCCATATTGTGCCTTCAACCTACCTCTACTACCTCTTACTCTAGCCAGTCAGGCCTTCTTTCAGTTCTTGACTATGTCTTCCACCACAGGGCCTTTGCATATGCTGTCCCTCATGTATGGAGTGACCCCTCTCCCCATTCCACCTATTACCTATTGAACTCATCCTTCAAATCTTGAAGAGTCATTTTTCCTGGTAATCTTCCACTGTGCTTAGAGTCTCAGACAACTTTTTTTTTTTTTATGTGGTTCTTGTATCACTGTTTATTTTCTTTTAGAATATTTGGTCTTATTATATGATTAATTTGTATCAGCCCCCAGTAAACTAAACTGTGTGTGATTTATGGTCCTGTATCTGTTTTGCTTATGATTGTATTTCCAGCATTAAGAACAATACTTGACACATAATTACTGCTAACAAGAATTTATTGGGACTTCCCTGGCAGTCCAGTGGTTAAGACACCGCACTTCCACTGCAGGCGGCGTGGGTTCGATCCCTGGTTCCCCTGGGGAACTAAGATCCTGCATGCTGCGCAGTGTGGCCAATAAAACAGAAAAAAAAAAAAAAGAATTTATTAGAGCATGTAGTTGTAGAATAAGAGTTTTTATCCATGCTAAGGTAATTGCTTTTTGTGGATATTTGAGTCTCATCATGTGTTTCCATCGTGTGGTTCTCTAACTGCTAATGGTATGTTGAATCCTCTTGAAAGGCTGTGGGTTGAACCTTTGTAGTGATAATGTTTACTGTATGACAGTGTCAATTCTACAATCTTGGTAGTCACCAGTTTACATTAGATTCCCTGAATTAAGTGCTTCAAAAATGTTATGACCCTTATTAGTGATACTCTTGTTTGGTGGCAAGTAGTAATAAGTTGGGTTGATCATCTGCCTGAAGGAACATGAATCCAGACAAAAGGGAAGATTTGTTTGCTAATCAAATCATCCTCATAACTCATTTTCTTATTGGAAGAATATAGCTTGCCATTATGCTTTTAGGAGAAGGAGAAACCTTTCCTTGTGATATTTTCTTCTTTGATGGTGGCTGGTGACTACATATTGGTTTCAACTTAAATATAATTTTAAAACTCTTTACAACTTACGGCTCTTCCCAGATTCCTTAAGAAAATAAATACTTAAAATCTATTCTCTGGATATAAATCTCTTAACACATATACTCTGAGATGTTCAATCCACTATTTCTTCACTGTTGTCTTTAACATTTGTTGAAATTATAGGACTGAGGTAATACGAGAAGGTCAGTAGCAAAGTGTATGATAGAAGTTGAAATTCAGAATGAGAGAGTTTGGGAAAAAAAAAAGGCAAATGCCAATTAAATTATGTACAATGCTAATGACTGGATAATGACTAGCATCTCATAGTCCCATGTTAAGGGAGGGAGCTTCTAACTAGTTAGAGCCCTGGTTTAATAGACAAATTTAATTAGATGGTATGAAGTTGTATCTTCTGGTATTTTATTAATCAGGAGCACTGCATATGGCCATGCAGTTGTGTATTACAGAGGTCCAATTATTAAAGCTAGAATACTATAAAAAAAAAGATACTGATGTGCTTAAAAGGTTGGATTAAATTTATTAAATACATATATATGGGCAGATGGCCATGTACAGACTTTAAGTCTTGAAAATGAATCTTCTCTCTAGCAAAAATAATCAAGGGTCCCACACTACAAAAATGTAGTCTGGCATCTAGGCTATTTCTGGCAAATGAGTAAAGCAATATATCAGTCTCAGAGACTGGAGACAAGAAACCCTAATGACCAAGCTTTTTAGCTATTCTTTAAGAACTTGGCCTCATCTTGTTCCCTAACACATACCTCCTTTACGTTTTTGGAGTTATGTATGTTGTTCTTTCCATATCTAGAAAAACTGGATATTTCATTAATGCAAGCATGAAAAAAAGAAGTAGATGGGACATAAGCCTGACTTCTTTTCATCTGCAATAGAGAGCTACTTTTGATTTCTGCAGTTTGATGCCCTAAATATCTAGAAAACTGTAAAGATCACATCTTTGGGGAGGCTGGTAGTGTGATAGTACATAGTAATTGAGATGTGACCTCCATCTTGAAAGCTGTGTATTAAATATCTAAGGAAAAGTAAACCAAATGTCCAAAATAAAGGGCACTCATAAAAATATTCGTCTATCCTAAACCACATATTCCTAATGATAATTAACTGTAATGGTGCTCCAAAATAACTTGAAACATTTTCTGAACTATGAAATTGTTATAAATTAGTGAAATAATAAAAGAGTTCATTCATTCAACAAAAATGGAGTGCTTGTTATATGGCAGGCCCATGATTCTTGTACAAGGACCTCACAGTCCATAGCTGCACTGTCCAGTTTAATAGCCACTAACCACATATGGCTGTTGAACACTTGGTATGTGACTGGTCCAAATTGAGCTGGACTGAGTATAAGATACACACTGGACTTCAAAGACAATATAAGAAAAAAAGAATATATCTCAATTTTTGAATACTGCTTAATGTTTTAATATCTTTATTTTGCTTTTTTTTTTTTTGTTACTTAAATTTAAATCGTCTGATAATATTTTAGATATATTGGGTTGAATAAAACATTAAGATTAATTTTATCTGTTTATTTTTACTTTGTTTAATGTAGCTACTAAAAAATTTTAAATTATATATGTGGTTTGCATTATATTTCTATTGGAAAGTGTTAGTCTGTGGCTTATAAAATGCAGCAGATATATTTTTTCTGCAGAGAAAGCAGTAGTTATGTTTACTCTTTTATTTTTTTCATTAGAAGAACCAGTTAGTATAAATACTATTTTTTATGATTGAACTTACTAACATCTTTTGATTTCCTGCTTCAAGTGTTTAGAATACTCCTTAAGAAGATATGTAAGTACATAAACTGTTAGTGGCTCTTAACGTATACTCTGCTTTTATTTAAATTCTCTTTCCCTTTATCATGTAACAATTTTTGTTAATAAATGGTTTGTTTCCTAGATGTTTACTGAACTGCAGCAGATGAGGCAACAGCTACCAGACATGGAATTTGGCCGACGCATGGCTGTGGAACGTGAATTGGAGAAGGTGGATGCAGTAAGATTAATTAATATAGTTTTTGATGAAACTGGACACTTTGTACTCTATGGAACAATGCTGGGCATTAAAGTTATAAATGTAGAAACAAACCGGTAAGCTTTAATATAATTTATGCTTTTTAAATATGTACTTTTAAGGGACCATTTCCTCCTTTTGGGAAACAATGGGAGTTTTGTTTGTTCTAAGACAAGTGGAATGGTCCCAAATGTCTAAGCTTAACCAAATGTTTTGACTGGATTTTTCTGTGGTCTTTTGGTTGTTTATAATCTTATGTAAAAAGTTTCCACTCATGTTTGTAAAAGAAATGGAAGGAAGATATGCATAGTTTCAATTTTTTTTTTTTTAACAAGTTTCAGTCTGTCTTTTGCTTATTGATTTAAATTAGCCTGGTTCATGTTAAATGTTGCCAAATATTTTAACCACAGAATTCAGCATTACATCCTGCTAGACATAAAATCAGAAGTTAAAATGTATGAAACCACAAAAAGCCTTTTGTGCAAACAGCCCATTTGGTCTTAGAACAAAATTGCTATAATCAGATACTATCACAGAATGTAAATGAAAAGAACTTAAAGTATATTTAAAGGAAAAAAATCTTGTGCTATACATTCTCACATATAAACAAATTTATATTGTAGTTCTTGGCAATACAAAATCTTTGAAGACTTGCAGAAAGATTAAAATGATAGGGATAGGTTAAAACTGTATGACTGAATGATTGTTATTGTTTTAATCTGAAAATTATAGATAGCTACCAATTTAAAATAACTTTTTTGGGGGAGAAGGAGAGGTAGAAAAACACTTTAAAAACCTTTCACTAGTTATTTTGTACAAAGATAAAGGATATAGTTGATTCCTAGCTTTTATCTGTAAAGTTGTTATAACTGGAGTTAATCCTGATAATTTTGTTGAATAAAATATTGTTGTATTTTCCAGGTGTGTGCGGATCTTAGGCAAGCAAGAAAATATTAGAGTGATGCAATTGGCGTTGTTCCAGGGAATAGCCAAAAAACATCGTGCTGCAACTACTATAGAAATGAAAGCTTCTGAAAACCCTGTTCTTCAGAATATTCAAGCTGACCCAACAATAGTCTGTACATCTTTCAAAAAGAATAGATTTTATATGGTATGTGGAAGTACTAGGAGATAGACTTTAATGTTTCTTCCAGTTTAGTTGGAGTTTTATTTTTTTAGCTTGTGCTTTCAACTGAAGAAAATGTTGGCAATAATAGCAGACTTTCTAAACAACCAGAATACCATCTTATAACATTAATATTTTAGAATTTTTAACTAGGGTTTGATTTTAAGTATTTCTGTACTGTTTTACATCCTGTTTTGAACATTTTTCAACCTGGCTTCTACAATGATTTGTGCTAAGATGATAGTAAGTGGCTATGATAGTTTTTGCTGTGGAGTTTTTAAAATTCTTTAGTATTTTTCACCTTTTATTCTTGAACATAACTTGCACACCTCCTTCTCTACATACATATTTTTACCTTTTGATTCCATTGTAATGATGCTACCTTGGAATTGTACATTCCTGAGGGATTTTTTTTTTTCTGGAGAACTGAAAGTACTTTGCAGTGTTAACTAAGATTGGGCTCAAAATCAAACTACTAAGCTATCTAGGAGTAGCACCGTTCTGATTGTTCAAACAGAAAAATCTGAAGTGTAGACACTTCTGTGCTTGCATTCTATCCTTCACAATCAGTCAGAGACTTTCTAAGACCCAAATGTGATTATTTCTCTGCCTAAAATCCTTTAATAACTCCCCAGCTATCTATATCAGCTGCCCTCCTAGTTTCTCTTTCTTCATTTTTAGTTCATTTGCTATACTGACCATACTGAACTTGATCCCATTTACAAGATTTGAGTGTTCTTTTTACTGGTAGGTGTTTGCACAGGTTATTCCTTCTACCAGCCACACACCTCTCCCCAGTTCCTACTCATACTTCAGGTCTCAGCTTGGAAGCCTTCTCTTGACATTAAGTCTGGATTAGGTGTGCCTGCTTGTGTAATGTGTCACACTTTTTGGAATAATTTGCTGATTTTTGGTGGTGGTGGGGGTGTCTCTGACAGTATCCTCTCTTCCTCAAGATAATATAAAATCCATAATTACAGGGCACTATGTTTTCTTCACATATCAAACTCCACAGAGTTTGGTAAAGTATCTGGCCCATTATAGTATACTCATTCGTTCATCTGACACATTAGAAGCAGCTGTGATGCTATGAAGGCTACCAGCATTTGGTAAATGTAGGAATAGTAGTTCATCTCCTCCAACCAAGCTTTTAGCCTAAAATGGGTATATTCTTTTAAGATGAGAATTTTGCTTATAACTTTGAAAGTCATTGTTAAAGATTTCTTAATATATGTTAAAGGAAAATAATTTTTCTTGTTTTTACCTGTAATTTAACTGTTTTGAAGGTAAAAATAAATCATAAAAGATAATTCTTGATATACACTAAAAACACATATACTAATTTTCCATCCACTTTATTTAAAAACTTTAACAAATTTTCTTTCTTAATCTTTCCTCAGAGTTCATGCTTATGTTGATTAAACCATACATGTTCCTTGGAAACTTTGAAGAAATAGAAAAACAAAATGTTAAGTCACTCACTGTGTATTTATACTGCTAACATTTTCATGAATTTTTTTATTAGATGTACATATTCTTAAGCAAACCTAAAATGGTAAACATATACACAAATTTCGTATCCCTTTTTTCAAATCCACTATCATGAAATAAAAGTAAAATTTTACAGAATTTGAACTTTAATAGTTCCACATGTGAACTAAATCAAGATAACTTTTTAAATTCACATAATTAAATAGTACAACAGACATGCCATTCCTTTGATAACTGGAGAATAATATGTTAAGGCAGTAACATCCTAGCTTAGTTGTTCCTTTATTTGGAATTGATCCAAGTAGATCAAGGAATGACATTAGGCAAGACAGGGCCTGGGCACTAGCTTTACCTTCCTGGAACTTAGTTGACATCCAATAGAACTTTCTTGGGGAAAAAATTTCTGCTTATTGAGAGTCAAATAAAAGAAACAGGCCTTGAGAAGTCCAGAATTTCAACAACTGAAAGATTTTTCTCAATTCTCCGTAGACCCCGAGGATCCTGAGATTTCTACAACTTCACTCAAAATGTAATCCTTTCTTCCAAGCTTCAGAGTTTAGATAGATCAGATAGGCTCTGACCAAAAAAAAAAAAAAAAAAAGATCACAATCCATTACTGATTCATCTTTGAATCCTCATCCTACCAGCACAAGGTCCTACTCACAGAAATAACAATTAGTAATATGTATATAGTGCCTTCTATATGTTAGGCACTGTTTTCTAAGCACCTTACATCCCTTCATTTAATCTTCATATCAGGTGCCATTTTGAGATAGTTTTTATTGTTATCCCCATTTATGAATGAGGAAATGAAAGTAATCAATTTACTTCCCCAAAGTCACATAACTAGTTAAGTGGCAGAGCTGGAATTCAAACTCAGGCAATCTAAATAGAGAAAGGTAAGCAATAAGTTGCAGGTTAGGTAGGACATACTAGAAGGCAGAAGCAGAGAGCTACCTCAAATAAAACTGCATCTTGTTAAATGGGTACCCATAAAAATTTCCACCAAAAAAATTAAATTCCATTTGAAATCATACATCTTTGTCATATTAATTTTCATATTAGACAAGTGTAGAAATAATTTAGCTGCCTTACACTTCCTATGATAGGAAGTGATTCCTGAAATAAGCATTTATTCTGATGTGAATTCTTAGTTTCCTCAAATACTTCATTAGAAATGAAATTTTCTTGTTCGTAAATTTTAACCAGATGAAAAATTTATTCATTTACTCACTTTTTATTTTCCTCCTTGAGTTTACTAAACGAGAACCAGAAGATACAAAAAGTGCAGATTCTGACCGAGATGTTTTTAATGAGAAACCTTCTAAAGAAGAAGTCATGGCAGCTACTCAAGCTGAGGGACCTAAACGAGTGTCAGATAGTGCCATTATCCACACGAGCATGGGAGACATTCACATCAAACTTTTTCCTGTTGAGTATGTACTGTTTTTGTTGTTGTAAATAAACACCAGTGTAAATGTGTATATTTGAAGAAACTACGCAACTTAAAATTCTTGCTATTTTGACTTAAGGAATTTAGAAGAATTGAAATGTTAGAGCATCTTTCCTGAGCTTTCTGATAACTGTTAAGCTAGGAAATGGGAAAATTTTATAAATATATACACATACTTCAATATACATACTTCACGGGTTTATTATTATAAGGACAGAATATCGTAGCTATGACAGTGCTGAATGTAACTGTAAAGTGATAAATATATATTACCACCATCAACTACACATTCCAACTATAGGTTTTGTGGGTCACTTGTTATAACTGGCTTTCCTCTCAAAGCACATCTTTAAGGGGAGGATAATTATTTTTCCTTCCTGATGTTTGAAAAGTTTGCAGAATGAACATACAATACTAAATACGATACAGTATGGCTGGCTATTCTTGATCCAAAAGATGACATCTTTTACAATGCCTTGACTTAAAAGTACTTAGTTATTTTGGATATGAATGTTTTATGTCCAGTGTTTTACCATATCATGGCATTGAACAAAAAACTAGGCAGTTCTAGACTCCTGGACCATCTCATTTTAAGCATTCAGAACCCGTGCATCCATTAAGCCTATTCCCTGATGTGCTTGGTACAGATTCTCCTGATTCCCTCTGCCATTCCCAGCTTTAGGAGCTATTACATGATAAAGTACTGTATTAAATCATCTCATGAGATTAGTGAATATTATTTAGAAAGTGTATCTGAATGTGTGATTGTCATTTAAAGTTTATTAAATTTAGTAGCTGTCATATCAGTGAATTAGTCATTGGTCAGGAAATATCACCATACTATATCATTCTTTTAATAAGAAAATTACCTTTTCCAGGAACTTAACCCACTATGTGCAGTGGGTTAAGGTGTTACGGTTGTTTTTTTTAAAACTCCTCAATGACTTTGGAATCTAAATACTGTCAAACTCAAATATAATAAGCAGTCATGATCTAAAGATCGTATATTAAACTGTAAGAATAGGCTACTGCTTATATGCCCTGTCAACTCTTGCTTGTCCTGAGATCTGAAGAAATTATGAAAAAAAGACTGCTCTTCTGAAACAGTCAGAAGATTCTGAAAACACCATTAGGAAGCTGAACTACAAAGACAACTGTCATAAGGTGCTCCAAGTAATTTTCATGTTTTTAATATATGTCTTACTAGGTGCCCTAAGACAGTGGAAAACTTCTGTGTTCACAGCAGAAATGGTTATTATAATGGACATACATTTCATCGCATAATTAAGGTCAGTTATGCAAATTTTATGTGATTTAAGGAATAGTATGTTATTGCATAACAAGAGGTTTAAAACCTAAGGAATCTTGTTCTCTCACACTTAGCAGTTTATTAGGAATAGGAAAAATGGACTATGGAAGTCAAAAGAAGAATGGATGGTCATGAATCAGATCTAGAATCAAGGATAAGAATAATATTGCATGGTTACCGTTTTAGAAACACTGCAGCAATTAAAGCAGTTAAAGCAAAGGGTCAGATAATGAATAAAGGATGTTGCTGAGATAAGACCAACAGCCAAGGTAACCAGTTCCTAGTAGCTAGATACGGTCTGGATCTAGAAGATAAGATTAAATAATAGAAGAGCCATGTTGCCACTTTATCTGTGAAAACTACCATTAATACCTGACAAGCAGAATGAACTCAGCCCAGGATTTTGTTGAGCAGCATTCCATAAAATGGATGGAGCAGTGATGTAGTTCTTGATTGCTGGCAGGTCAGAAATGTCAGGAGAGGTCTTCCCTGGTGGTGCAGTGGTTAAGAATCTGCCTGCCAATGCAGGGGACACGGGTTCAAGCCCTGCTCTGGGAAGATCTCACATGCCACGGAGCAACTAAGCCTGTGCACCACAACTACTGAGCCTGCACTCTAGAGCCCACGAGCCACAGTTACTGAGCCCAAGTGCCACAACTACTGAAGCCCGCGTGCCTAGAGCCTGTGCTCCACAACAAGAGAAGCCACCCAGTGAGAAGCCCGCAAACCGCAACGAAGAGTAGCCCCCGCTCGCTGCAACTAGAGAAAAAGCCCAGGTGCAGCAACAAAGACCCAAGGCAGCCAAAAATAAAAATAAATAAATAAATTTAAAGAAAAAATTTAAAAAGAAAGAAATGGCAGGAGAAACGCCAGAAGGAAAAATCAGATTTCAGGGTTCTGAAGGAATTAGTGAAGTGACTCACCAGAAAATCCAGTGTTTAGGGAAAGGGAAGAGAGAAGAACGGGGCAATTATGTTAAGACCTAACACATTATGTAAGATCCTAAAACTTATCTAAATTATTAATTGGCTTTAGATTACTGAGCAAGATAGCACCTATCTATAAATGGAAAGACCTTTATATTTTTGTTTCCATCATTGAAATAAGGTAGCAGTTAAGCAATGGAAATATATCATCCAAATTAAAGTATAACTAAGAGTTTAATAAAATCACTTTATAGAATGACTGTAATAAAGTTAAGATTTTATTGACTACAAAGCACTCTTGACAAACATAAGACTCCAAAGCATACATATATGTAACATGTGTAATGTGATTTTATCTACTTTCTGTTAAGGGCTTCATGATTCAGACAGGAGATCCAACAGGTACTGGTATGGGAGGAGAAAGCATATGGGGAGGAGAATTTGAAGATGAATTTCATTCAACATTACGACATGACAGACCATATACACTCAGCATGGCCAACGCTGGCTCGAATACTAATGGATCCCAGTTTTTCATAACAGTAGTACCAACGGTAAGTAGAACAGCATTGTCTATAAGCCAAAGATTCATAGGTTTTGATCTAAGAGAGTGAATTTAGTAGAAAAGAGAGCTTTATTATTCTCTACATTATTTATATATGCCAGGATATAAAAATGAAAACAATTTAGAGAAGAAAATGTAAAACTACCTAACAAATCAGATTTTACTTTGTAAAACAGTACTTTTGTAATTCAGGACACTGCAGTTTAAGTCAACTCTGCCACTATTAATTGGACAA
Organism: Monodon monoceros; assembly: GCF_005190385.1. Taxonomy (NCBI): domain Eukaryota; kingdom Metazoa; phylum Chordata; class Mammalia; order Artiodactyla; family Monodontidae; genus Monodon; species Monodon monoceros. The sequence goes on from NW_021703768.1 coordinate 52,514,651, forward strand.
TCCAAAACAAATTATTTTACCTCTGGACTTGTTTCCTCATCTTTAGAATGAGAGGATTAGAGTGTAAGAATTCCCAATTTTAAGATATTTTTTCCACATTTTTATGTCTCTGAAATCAGAATGCAGCCCTTAATCAATGACATTGTAGATTTAATGAAATACAGTGTAAGAATATCTAGCTCTATTGCTATGCAGTTCCACAAAATTATAAAAATTACACATTTTATTTTTTAGAAGTAGGCACTGAGCAGTAAAGGAAAAATACTTATAACTATTGTCTGCCAGGCACATGATCTCATGTAATATTCACAATACTTCTACTATCACTATACCCAGTTTTAAAAAACGGATGAGGAAACAGTGAGACCTGATTAACTTGACAAACGTCAAGTAAGTAGCAGAGCCAGAGTTTGAGCTCCTATCTCTCTGATGCCAAAGCACATGCTGCCTAAACTATTCCAAACTGCCTCTTGTGCAGGGTAAGATTCGTGCAGAAAACTTTTAAAGCCTTAGCCATAATTCTTTAAGCCATGCAAAGAACTTAGCTTCAGCAGACATCTTCAAGTGCTGTTTGGTCTGAAAGATGCAGATATTTAATTAAACATTAGATTATGCTTTTATATTTTTAATATAATATGGAAATTACTCTTAAAAGCTGCTAAGTGAAAGTATTTTTAAATTATATTTTTAAATGAAGCTGAAGTTTAAATTCTCTTTAATTTGCTCACCCAGAGGGTGTGATTTAAGAATTTGGAGTTCACCAAGATTTTCTATTTGTCCTCCAACATAGCCTTGGCTTGATAATAAGCACACAGTGTTTGGACGAGTGACTAAAGGAATGGAAGTTGTACAGAGGATCTCCAACGTCAAAGTCAATCCCAAAACAGATAAGCCCTATGAGGATGTCAGCATCATAAATATTACTGTCAAGTAAAATAAGATTTGTCTCATTGTCTTTGTAAATAAAAATACACATATTAAACACAGGATTATTTTACATAAGGAAGCTCTTAAGATTTATTTTTATATTTTTCATTAAAGGCCTTTTTTTTTTAAAACTCTGCCTTTGAGTTTTCTTGCAGCATTTCTCATCCTGAGGTGATAAACTGAAATGGACCAAAATTCAGGCAAATAGCACTCCTTATACATAATTTCTCATGAGACTTAAAACCATATTAAACAATGAGAATGGTGTGCATATTTTCCTTAGTTTTTTAAAAATATGCCAGATAGTCTGCCCTCAAATGTTTCTTTAGATCCAATAAGAAAGGGTCAGGATGTGACAGTGATATACCATTTCCTTTTACAAAAGGTTTGTGTTACATGCCAAATAGTTTTGTCCTTTGATCACTGTTAAGTAGTAAGTAGGATAAATAAATAAATAAATAGGAAGTGCCTTTGGTCAAAAGTGTTTTAATTCCTTAATAATTAGGAAATATTCTTCAAATATAAAAATCAGAATAAATGAACACCTGAGTCCTTGGTTTTATATGCTGATTCATTTACTATTTTCACATCGTTTTTCTAATGTAGCTAAACAGTTTTTGTCTTCAGTTTATGTAGTATATCTTTTCTTACCTTACTAAATATACCATCAAGAAAGTATATATTGAGTAAAAATGTTAATATCTAACAATGAAGAGATTAGTAGAAATTGGAGCAATAAAACAATGAGTCCAAGTCTTATGAGTCCAATTCATTTATTCTTCATTTACCCTCATAAATTACTTCAGAATCACTGCTGCTACTTTCCAGACAGACTCAAGAACTTATAAGAGGAACATATTCAACAGACGTTTTTAGGGAATTCACATTCTTATGCTTTATATCTAAGCTTACATTTTTCCTTCTACTGATCAGCAGGATTATTTCCTTTACCTATTTTTGTACCATAAACTGTGATGGAAGAACATGCCAAACTGTGCTAACTTTAAATTAATATTGTGTCCTCCTTTTAAAAAGAACTAAATTATGGACAGAAAATGACTCTTCACTATGACATTTACCTTTTCTCCCTAATTTTAGGTGTTCAGACTTACCTACCTATCAATTCATTCGTAAAAGCTTAATCCTAAATTTTTGGTAATACTGCCACCAAGTGGTGGTAGTGATGCCTCATTCTTCCCAAAATAAAATTATTTTGCTTTGAGTGAAAATCATATTTGATTAATGAATTTTTCCATTCCATGTCACAAATTTAACATAATTAGTAGACCTAAAAACCTACACTGCCAGATGTCTTTTTTTAAAGCATGTTTTAAATTATTAGCAAGATACCATCTGATACTTATTAGTCCTTTTCATTCATTATTCTTTTAGGGAAAAGTACAGATATCTTCTTCCTTATTACCACTTTGCAAATTGAGAAGTATCTCAGTGTCACATTAGTGTTTTAGGGGCTTCCCTGGTGATGCAGTGGTTGAGAGTCCGCCTGTCGATGCAGGGGACACGGGTTCATGCCCTGGTCCGGGAAGATCCCACATGCCGCGGAGCGGCTGGGCCCGTGAACCATGGCCGCTGAGCCTGCGCTCCGCAACGGGAGAAGCCACAACAGTGACAGGCCCGCGTACCGCAAAAAAAAAAAAAAAAAAAAAAAAAAGTGTTTTAGCAACATTAGCTCATCGGATATAGCTAAGTTTTCCAAGCCCTCTTCTAAAAACAGTTATTTAAAATGCTATGTTCTTGTGTGAAACAAGGTTAAATTTAAAAAGCAATAATTTCACTTTGTTCAATGCAAAATTTTAGCTCTCTTTTAAAAACACTACAGTTATAATACTTACTTAAATTTGACAAATTGCAAATATGGAATGACAGAATGGTATTTCTAGATTTTTAATAAAGTATATCTCAAATGTGTCATACAAGTCAATCCCTATCCCATTTTGTTTTCTCTTAACCACTGCACAAATATAACTTTAGTTGGTTACTAGCAATACTATATAGATGGTTCAAGAAACAGAATTTTTAGAATAATAATAGGACTTCTTTAAAATGATTTTAACATTTTATTGCTGTCTATACTGATCATATGTGTAATGCAAATAACGGCTTCTAGTAATTATAAAGCATTCCAGAATTACAGACCAAGACTATATACTTGAAAAACCTGCTTTACATAAACCATACAATAATATTTAGGCTTGATACAGAAATTCAGTGCCAGGAGGCAAATCCAAATAGACTGTATTTAAAACCTCTCTGAAGTTTGACATTTCCCAGAGGGAACTAGCAAGCACAATCTTAACTAATAATTAGTGAAAGAATACAACCACAAATAGTAATAAGAGCCTGAGAAAAGTATTTCTTAAAAAAATACTAACAAACAGTACTATCATGTATGTTATAATCAAGTCTAAACACAATTTTTAAATTGTGTTTTAGAAATATGCTAGGAATGTGAATTTAAAAGTTAAGCAAAATTGGTAAAATAAACTTAATTTACAAGGAAAATGCAAGTTTACATGTTAGTGTTAGACTTCTTTTTTCCAATTACCTAGTAGAGAAAACAGTTCAAGGGCTCACAGGCAAATGTAACACCTTTTTTATTTTTCACAGTTATTGCAATCAGTCAAATGTTAATTTAATTCAGAAGTATTAACTTATATGCACAAACTACACTTTTAACAGCATGACCTTTTACTTGAAAAACAAAGGATGTAATATTACTTATTTACACACTGCCCATAATACTGACAGACTTTTTTTTTAATGCTTTGTTTTCTAAAAGTTTTGTTGTTTTTAAACAAAAGTACATTTGAAGAGACTGAACCAAAACAGTGCCACCCAGGAGTCACATCTTACCGTCAGACATCAATGTCCTCATAGCGTTTCAAATAATAAGGTTTAGGATTTAACCTCATCCTAAAGTATAAAGAGCATTTAAAAAGAAAAACAAAAACCATAAAATTCAATCTAGGTATGTTTAAATATAAATCGTACTGCCATAATAAGGTAGTTTCCTTAAAAAATGAAAAACAGTAAAAGAGCACAAACTTTTTAAACTTCTACTCAACACTGCATAATAAATGTGATGTAAACTTTTTGAACATTTCTTTTCCTTAGACATGTTGTTTCTCAAACAACTTTTCAAGGCCTTGTCATGAAAAGCCTTGATCACATTTATTGTTAACATAAATACACTTATTTTGGGAAAACATTTTAAAGTAATTGTAATAAGCATTTTCCACTGCATAAATAACTTCTCTGTGGTAGAGGTAGTTTTCTACTTATATCTCTACCTTTTATGTAAAACCAACCCTCGTTTCTGTGTGTAACTTACTACATTTTACCCATAGTCATTCTCACTGAAGATGCAATATTATTTTTAAAAGACACAATGCTAAGTACTTTAAATATACTGAAAAACAGAAGGACGAATTTAGAGCTCTGACCTGGGAAATAATACATTCAGGTTCAGCCCTGCAAATGGGTCTTTCATAAGTGAAGATCAACTAGAATATAACTGACTTTCACAATTTTATTATTAATTGTTCTTCAGTGTAGCACTAATCGAACATCAGGCCTAGTTAGATTACATTTCATTCTGACTCACTGGGTTTTATACAAAAGGCTTTAGGAGAGCTTTAATAAAACACTATAAAATATTAACTTTCTATAGCTTATAGTTCTTAGCATTAAACGTGTTCTGTTATACTGAACGTTAAAGTAATCCTATTACTCAAAGATGCAGTTTGAATTGTATTTCATTAAGTCACTGCCAGTTTTGCTACTAAATACTGCCAAAATCCAGTGAAAAGCCAAGTTGAAGAAGCCATGCTTCACTTGCTTCATACAGAGGTTCCATTAGGCATTCAGTTGGCTATCCTTTTTCCTTGGAAAGAATAAACTTTCACCTACTCTTTGTGACTACTTCTTTCCCAATATATGGGTCACATATAATCTGAAAAACTATTGTACGTTGAAAAAAAATGTATACCCAGTAAGTCCCTATTTAATCCAATTTAATCTGCTCCATCAGATATTTAAATTTTACTACAGTTTTTTAAAAGTGATATTGTACTGAATTCCCAAACTAAAATTCCTTTTATATATACATCGTAAATTAACTACCTTTGAGATGTACAATTTCTTACATCATATTACGTGCAAAATAACTCATAACCACAAAACTTTAAACAACTGCTGCATTTAAAATCAGGCAACATCCAATACTCCAGCAGCCACAAGTTGCCGTGAGAGCCAGTCCAACCCTTCATACAGTCCCATGCCACTTCGAGCATCACAGCCCTGAATATACCAGCTTCGGCCACAGCACAATTTATGGAGACTAAGAAGTTCAGTGATTTCTTCTACTGACAGAGCTCCAGCAACGTCCTGAAAGATATATACACATCAGAATTTTAATCAGTCCATCAAAATTATCATGTTTGTAATTATTGTTATTTATTTACAGTTCTGTTGGTACCATTCCAACAGAAGCCTATACTAAAGTTAAAACTTAAATTCAACTTTCAGTAATTATTTTGAGATTAATGAGAAAAAATTTGAGTTTTGGTTATAATATAGATAGTCTGTAAGAAGTCTTGCAATGAAATCAATAAAGGCTGTGCCCCCTGAGTGAAAAAACTGCCGAGGTCATTATAAGGCATCAATTAAAAAAAAATTAATACATGTACATTGTAAGAAATGGCTTTTACATAGGGTTTATATAGTAAAGAGTTTATTAAACTCTCCACGGAATTCCCTGGTGGGCCAGTGGTTAGGACTCAGCACTCTCGCTCCCAGGGGCCCGGGTTCAATCCCTTAGTCAGGACACTAAGATCCTGGCGCAGGACACTAAGATGTGGCGCAGCCAAAAAATAAAAATAAAAACCTCTCCAAATACCTCTGACTACCCCTTCTTCCCAGAAGCAACGATCAGCAAAAAAAAAAAAAAAAGCTCTCCAAATACCCCCTTCTTCCCAGAAGCAATCATCAGTAACAATTTCTTTCATATTTTTCAGAAAACTTCCACGCACACTCACGCAAATAAACAGGAACATACTCTCTTTTTTTGTTTTTTACTTAACACATATCTTGAAAATAAAGATATCTTTCCATTATCAGGACAAGCAGATTTTCCATATTATTTTTAACATCTGTATTGCATTCCACTGCAGGTGCAACATAATTTTCTTAACCAGTCCTATACCGAATATTTAGATTGAAGATGTGTGCTTATGTGCTATTACATATGCATACACATTCATATAAACATGTATTTTTACATACATACATTTACAAAATTATCTCTAAGATAACCTTAGGATATCTCTTTGCAGAATACATTACTAGAGATAGAATTACAGGGTAAAAGGGTATATGCACCTAAAACTTTGACAAAGTGCTGCCATATTGCCCTCCAAGAAAATGTCTCCTTTTAATAACCACACCAGCAGTGTATGCAGGTCTGAGGATTATCAAACATTTTCATCTTTAACAATATGATAAGTGGAAAATGGTATTTCACTCTGTCTTATTTGCATATCTTTAATCATAAATAAAGTGAAGTATATCAGCTCTTAATGATTTGCTTTTTTTTTTTATTAAGGGGAAATTCCCTGTCCATCCTACTCTTCCTTCTTATGACATCTAAGCCCCCCTATTGCACTAAAGAAAAGCATTCTCATCCTCCCAGAAGCTTAGTCCCAAAATCTAAGAATCTTCAGCTACTCCCCGTCCTTCATCCTCTCCATTCGGTCACCAAGTTCTAACTATTCTATGTCCATAAAGTTTCTTCAGTCTGCTTCTACCCTTCCATTCCTTTAATTCAGGATCTTGTTAACTGTCACTTGAATTACTGCAGCAATTTACTGCATCTGCCTGTCTCTATTCCCTTGCCCCTGATTAATTCTACATCCTACCCCCAAAATTACAATCCTAAAACACTAATATGATCTTACCACCAACTTCTAACGGTTCTCCTTTACTCATAGAATATAACCTAAATTTCTCAGCCTGGCCCTGTCAGGCCTTTATCACACAACCTCCTCTGTTACTCTAGAATTTCTTCATCCTCTACCTACCCCTCACATACAGATCTCCTTGGTGCTCCCTAAATATACTTTTTCCTGCCTGCAGTGTTCTTTCCTTCACAAATTAACTCAAAGTCTTATCCATAATTTCAACTCTTATAGTTTCAATTCAAATCCTACTTTTTACAAATCTTACAAAATACCACCTCTAGAACTACTCTCCAATTTTCCTTAACACTGTTAATATTACTGAAGTCACTTAGCAATTTTCTTTGTATTAAAAATATACACAACATGCTTACCTAAATACATAGGAGTTTCTAGTGAGCATCAACTACTTTATTTCCTTCTGTATATTCCAAGGTACCAAGTACAGCACCTTCCATATAGATTGTACTCAAAATACAGAGCAGAAATTTTATATCTACTGAATTATTTCCCTTGAAATCTTAACAGCTACTTATAATGTGGAATGCTAAAATAAATATTCTGAAATAAAAATGTGTTACCTGTTTGTTAGCAAAAATCAGTAGCAAAGCATCTCGGAGTTCTTTTTCTGTTAACAACTTTGCAAGTTCACTGTGTGCTTCACTAACTCTGTCTCTATGACTGCTATCAACAACAAATACAACAGCTACCAAAAAAAGAGAAAAATATTCATTTAGTCACTTGTTAAATTTCAGTAAATGCACTAAATAGTTTAATGTTCTCATTAATATATTACGGTTAGTCTACCATCATTATTTTCACAGAAAGGCTGCTTATTACAGGAACACCTAGCAATAATTAATGATATAATCTCAAACAGTTCGCCTAACTTTTCAGCTGTTGTTTCCCCCTCTGTAACAGGATTTACAATGCTTGCCTACCAAACACAGATTGTTGTGCATATGATTTAATATATTTCTCTTAATGAATGAAAATGTAGCTCTTATGATCTACCTACTGATGTTATTTCTTCGATTACTACTTGCTTTACCAAAAGATAGTGTTTTAAAAATAAATAAATCACCATCTTTATCTCTCCCAAGTATTCTCTCTAGGTGCCCGGCACAGCACTTTCCACAGATTGTACTCAAAATACACAGCAGAAACTTCATAAATATCTACTGAATTAATTCTCTTTTGAAATCTTTCCAGCTACCTTATGGTAGCTAAACATCCCAGACTTTCAACCATTCCTCATGTTCAAAATTCCATTTTGTCCCCTAAATCACTGTCTCATACTAAACTTAATATCAAGAATCCCAAAGTAAAAATTATCTAGTCTTTCTTCTAGGTGGAAAATAGGATGACATATGCAACAGGTAGCATGAACATAATAAGCTTTATGTTGGGGTATAAAAGGCAAAGTGTAGAATGGGGCCCAAGTGTGAATAAATGCTAAGTGGAATATATGTGATATAACACAGTTTGGTCAAAAGCAAACCACTGTAGTTTCTTCTGCAGATAATAACTAATTGTGAATAGAAATGAAGGAGTGGAGCTATTGAGAGATTATAATGGGATAACTGTTGAGTTGAATTTAATTGAATAGAGCAAGAGAACTATATACCACAAATCCAACCCTATAACACAATATTGCCAGTGATCATGCTCATATGAACACTAATAATATACTTTAACTGTTAAGAGCAGCAAGAGGAAAGTACCCTTAATTACCTACATATATAAGATAAATTTGGTCTTTATGCTAAATTATGGTTTTTCATGAAATAAACCAGAGTACATAACCCAGTCTATCCACCTTAATTTTCTTAATAATGTGGAGCTTGCTACCAATATTTAAAGGTATAGTCACATTTTTAATCAATGCTAAAATATCAGTTTTATTAGCTAAATCAATGAATTGAAAACTGAACTGGCATCCTAAAAATTTGAAAAATTAAGATGTAATTTTTACACTCTTACCTTGGGTATTGAGGTAATAATGTTTCCACAATGGTCTTAATTTATGTTTTCCACCTACATCCCAAATGGTGAACTTTAGATTTTTATATTCTACAGTTTCCACATTAAAACCTGTTTTTAAAAAAACTTACTTTAATACTGAACTTACATTTACACACCAAACACAGGCAACCCTGTTTATAACTGTGACTTACAAATTATCTACATACAGCACTATCTACTGCTCCGCAACCAACTCCGCTCGTGACAAACATGCGTGGGGAAATGTATACCGTTAACCAGGGTTAGCCCTCTAATCCACCAGAGTCCTTAAGACCTTGACACCCGAGTACCAGATCTGCATCACTACCCTAATCCTCAGCAGGGTTATCAATCCTTTATTCCTTCCAACTGTCCCACCAATATTCTGTTCCTTCTTGCTGTCCTCCCCATCCACATTTCAGTCCCACAGCCACTGAATCTTGCATTTTTTCTCTGAAATGCTGGTGTCTTAGAGCCAATCTCCATACCAGATTGACATAAAATAAGTCCCAAAGAACTCAGCTGTACGCTAGAGTTTGTCTGTAAAATGTCCATTAAGGTAAAAGCAATACTTATACTTACCAATTGTTGGAATAGGCTGCATGAACTCATCCTGTTTTAATTTAAACAAAATAGTAGTTTTTCCAGCACCATCTAATCCTAACGTAACAACTCGAATTTCCATTTTGGGTCCAATGTGAACTCTATTGTCCTATAATTTTTTAAAAAATTAATCTTTTTATTTTGATATGGAGTTAAAAGTATTAGTACTTACACTTTTATTTATAAAATACCTTTGTTAGTTATTGTGTCTCCTACTCATTCCTTAATCCATTAAAATCAAAGTTATAGTCCCCTATTAAAATACCCTTATTCTGATCTTTAGAAAGAAGAAATCAATCCTCATTGCTTTGCTAAATCTTAGCTTAGTAAAACTTACTACTTACTTTGTTTTTATATAAGTTAAAAAAAATACACATACCCACTTATTTTTCCCAGATTTTCTAACTCAACTGAATCTTCTTTAAATAAGATTTTTCATTCTGTGTTAAATGTATTAATTAAAAATGAAAAGTGATACTCACTTCCCATAAATATCCACTGTTAACAATTTCACATATATCCCTCAAGATATCTTCCTGTGTAGACATTGGTTGACATACACAAAGCAGATATACTTAAAAAAAAAAAAAATACACACTGCAACTACTTTTTGCACTCAACAGTACATTATGGAATCCTTTCATTTCAAAACATATAGACCTACCTTTTTCTTTTAATTGCTTTATTATATTCCATGTACCACTATTTAACCAATCACCAACTGAGAGATATTAGGTCATCTCTGATTTTTTGATATTACAAATAATGCTGCAATGAACATACTTGTATATATTGCTAGCTGCATGACCTCTCTGCCTGACTTCTCCCATCTGTAAAATGGGGATTAAAAATTGTACCAAACTTACATAGGATTTTTGCAAGGATTAGTTTTTTAAAAGACATGTAATCTGAACTAATGGAGTTAGAGGAGGAAAAAGAAAAAAGAATGAAGAAAAGTGAAAAGACCCTAAGAGACATATGGGAATGGGAGTCCCAGAGGAGGATACAGAAATAAAGGGGCAAAGAGATCTTACTTGAAGATACAATGGCTGAAAACTTCCCAATCTGAGGAAAGAAATGGACATAAAAATTCTAGAAGCTCAATTCCAACTCAGATTAAGTCCAAAGAGACCCACACTGAGACACATTATAATCCAACTGTCAAAAGTCAAAAACAGGATAATCTTGAAAGCAGCAAGAGAAAAGTGACTCATCACATAAATTTGATTATTAACAAATTTCTCAGCAGAAACACTGCAGGCCAGAAAGAGTGGGATGATACATTCAAAGTGCTGAAAGAAAAAAACTGTCAACCAAGAATGCTATATATGGCAAAACTGTCCTTCGAAATGAAGGAAAAATCAAGACTTTCCCAGAAAAACAAAATCTGAGGGAGTCATTACCACTAGACCTGCTCTATAAGAAATGCTAAAGGAGTCCTTCAAGTTGAAATGAAAGGATGCTAGACAGCAACATGAAACCATATGAAAATCTAAAATGATAACAATAACTACATGGAAAAATAGTAACCTGTATTATAATTTGGGTACATAAATTTAATTCTTCACAGAATTGAAATAACAAACACATGAAAAAAGACTATAAGCCTGTGCTAATAGGTGTACAATAAAAATGTAATTTGTGACATCAATAACATAAAGTACAGGGGGATGGAGCTGTGAAAGAATAGGGTTTTCGTATGCAATTGAAGTTAAACTGCTATCAGTTTAAAATAGAATGTTACAACTAAGATGTTTTATGTAATTGCAATGGTAACCACACACACAAAAAAATCCACAGAATATACACCAAAGGAAAAGAGAAGGGAATCAAATATGACACTAAAAAAAAATCAATAAAACACAAAAGAAGGCAATGAAAGAGGAAAGGTGAAACAAAAAAAACTATCAAGTTATGTAGAAAACAATGAACAAAATGACAACAGTATTTACCTATCCATAATTACTTTAAACAGACTTAACTCTCCACTCAGAAGACACAGCTTGACTGAATGCGTGAAAAACCAAGATCCAAAAATATGCTATCTACAAGAGACTCACTTTATAGCTAAGAAAATACATAGTCTGAAAGTGAAAGGATGGAAAGAGATGCAAATCTTTGAGATGCAAATCATACCCAAAAGAGAGCAGGGGTGGCTATCCTAATATCAGACAAAATAGATTTTAAGTCAGAAACTGTTATAAGAGACAAAGAAGTTCATCATGTAATGATAAAAGGGCAAATATAGAAAGAATATATAACAATTATAAATACTTGGATTATAAATAAATGAATTAAAGCCCTAAACATAAGAACCAAAGCTATAAAACTCCTAGAAGAAAACACAGAAGAAAGGCTCCATAACATTGGATTTGGCAATGATTTCCTGGATATGACATCAAAAGCACAATCAACAAGAGCAAAAATAAACAAATGGGACTAGATCAACCTTAAAAATTTTTGTGAATAAAAGGACACAATCAGTAGAGTGAAGAAGCAAACTACAGAATGGGAGAAGATACTTGCAAATCATGTATCTGATAACAGATTCATATCCAGAATACAAAAAGAACTCCTACAACTCAACAACAAAAAAATCAAATAACTCAATAGAAAAACAGGCAAACGACTTGTACAAAATTCTCCAAAGAACTGGCCAAGAGGCATATGAAAATGATACGCAACATCACTATCATCAGAGAAATGCAAATCAAAACCACAGTGAGATATCACCTTACACCAATTAGGATGGCTACTAGTGTAAGCCATCCTGTTTTACTATCAAAAAAAACTCCCCAGAACAAACAGAAAATAACAAGTGTTGGTGAAAATGTGGAGAAATTGGAACCCTCATGCACTTTTGGTGGGATTTACATAATATGATGCAACCACTATGGAAAACAGTATAGCATTTCCTCAGAAAATTAAAAATAGAACTACCATATGATCCAGTAGTCCCAGTTCTGGGAATTTATCCGAAAGAATTGAAAGAAAAGCCTCAAAGAGATATCTGTACACCCATGTTCATAGCAGCACTATTTACAATAGCCAAGAGGTGAAGTAACCCAAATATCCATCGATAGATGAATGGATACACAAAATGTGGTATATACAAACAATGGAATATTATTTAGACAAAATAGAAGGAAATTGTGTCACATGCTACAACATGGGTGAACTTTAAGGACATAATGCTAAGTGAAATAAGCCAGTCACAAAAAGACAAATACTATATGATTCCACTTGCATGATAAATTTAGAGTAGTCAAATACAAAGAAATAGAAAGTAGAGTGGTGGTTACCAGGAGCTAGTGAGAAGGGGGGAATAGGGGAGTCATTGTTTATAAGGTATAGTTTCAGTTTTTCAAGATGAAAAATTTCTGGAAATGTTTCACACAATGTGAACATACTTAACAATACTGAACTAAACACTTAAAAAATGGTTAAGATGCTAAATTTTATATTATGTGTTTTTCACCATAATAAAAAAATGTATATCCTCACAATAAAGTACCTTGCAGCTGTAAAAGGGAACAGAAAATGTCACTATATACTGCTATGGATGACCTCCAGGATGTACACTTCAGTGAAAAGTACAAGCTGGAGAAGTGGGTACAGTATTCTACCTTTAAATATGGGGAGTGTGGGGCTTCCCTGGTGGCGCAGTTGTTGAGAGTCCGCCTGCTGATGCAGGGGACACGGGTTCGTGCCCCGGTCCGGGGGGATCCCACATGCCGCGGAGCGGCTAGGCCCGTGAGCCATGGCCGCTGAGCCTGCGCGTCTGGAGCCTGTGCTCCGCGATGGGAGAGGCCACAACAGTGAGAGGCCCGCTTACCGCAAAAAAAAAAAAAAAAAAAGGGGAGTGTGCATGCAAATATATTTCTCTATTTTTTTTAAATGACGAATAAAAACAAAGAAAAATTCTTAATGGTTTTCTATGGAGAAGGGAAGAAAAGGGTGGCAGGGTCAGGAATATAAGTTAGACTTCTCTGAATGAACCCTGCTTTGTAGATTTGATTCTGGACCATGTGAATGTTTCACATAATTATAAAACGAGATTAAAAAAGTTTTAAAAGCCACTCCCTAGGACTTCCCTGGTGGGGCAGTGGTTAGGAATCCTCCTGCCAATGCAGGGGACACAGGTTAGAGCCCTGGTCCGGGAAGATCCCACATGCCGTGGAGCAACTAAGCCTGGGCGCCACAACTACTGAACCTGCGCTCTAGAGCCCGCGAGCCACAACTACTGAAGCCCACGCGCCTAGAGCCCATGCTCTGAAACAAGAGAAGACACTGCAGTGAAAAGCCCGCGCACCACAACAAAGAGTAGCCCCCGCTCGCTGCAACTAGAAAAAGCCTGCGCACAGTAACCAAGACCCAACGCAGCCAAAAATAAATAAATTAAAAAAAAAAAAAGCCACTCTCTAAAAATAGAGGGCAAAATGGAATACATGTACCTTTTTAAATTAGGGGGAATCCACTTGAAAAGAGACCAAAATATATCAACCAAATGCCAAATACACACCTTGCTGGATTTTGTCTCAAACCTAAAAAAATTTTTTTTAACAATCTGGGAAATCTAATAGATATTATTAGAGAGTATGATTTAGGACATGATCCATTTCTAATTTTGTTGTGTTTTGAAAAAGAGAACAGAACCCGTGTTTTAGAAACATGTGAAAATATTACATAGATGAAATGATATATTAAGATGAAATATGTTGGGATTTGTTTCAAAATAACCTGGGAGACCGTAGGTAGAAAGAGACTAGGGGAAAGGGTAAATGAAATAAAAAGTTTTTAATTGTTCAAGTAGGTGATAATACAGGGAGACTCATTATACCACCTTCTATTTTCCACTGATACAGTAATTTTTTTTTCCCTAATTCTGTGGTTCATTAATTTCTTTGTTGTCTCTTAGTTGATTATCATGGAATGTAAAACAATTATGATTTATTCAAAAACACACCTAAAAACAAAGTATAGAATATATTACCTTTGTAAAAGTGACAGGGATGCTGGCATCTAACTGAATGTGATCTGCAACCTCTGTAAACTGCTGCTGCTGCTTTTGCAATGTTTCCAGTAACCTTGTAATTTCTTGTTTTGCTAAGACAACTCTACAATCATCCTAGAAAAGAGAAGATGATATTTCTTATAAACTTTTTAAAGAAACAACAAAAACAGAGATATCACTAAAACTCAAGAAAAGCTCATTTAACATTACAGTATTGAAAGTTAACTTATGTATAAATTTGACTAAGTTAACAATAATCAGGCATTAATAAATAATTTAAGAGCCCATCAATAGAAGAATAGATAAATAAAGTATGGTATATTCACAAATACAACACAACCAAAATGCATGGTTGAATGAACTACAGGTTCATTCAGGTAAGAATGAACTACAATTACATGTGATGATATGAATATCACAAACATATGGTAAGGGAAGAAATGACATGAAGAGTTTGTACTGCATGATTCCCACTTTCATTAATTACCAAAACAGGCCAAAACAAGGTATATATTAGAAATCAGGATAGCGGTTTATCCTTAGGAGGAAAGGCGTGTAGTTACTAGAAGAGAGTCTGAGGGGCTTCTGGGGTTGGTAATGTTCTGTTACTTGATCTGGATGCTCGTTACACAGTAATGTCCAGTCTGAAAGTTCAGCAAGCTGAACACTTATGCACATACTTCTGTATATATATATTGTACTCCTATAAAAAGTTTTTTAAATAATTTAAGATATACATGTATTGGTTTAAAAAAAAAAGACTAAAGGTCAAACTGTGATATCTCCCTCTCACTTTAGATTCCCAGGCCCTCTCCTCAAAGTTAAGCACTTTTCAGTTTCTCAAATATTATTCCAGAGATATTCTATACATATACCAATGTATTCTTCATAAGACAGAGATCTCCCAACAATATTTAAGCTCCATGAGAGAAGTGGTGTTGTCAGTTTTTGCTCACAGTTGCATATTCAAATTAGGTGATAGCAATTTGGTTGTTCCAACTGCCAGAACAAAAACTTTGAGTCATTCTTGCCTTCTCCTCCCTTATTCCCACATACAATTTGTCAACAAATCCTACTGGATATCCAAAATTTGGGTACTTCTAGCCCTCACGATCCAAGTTACTATCCTCTCTCACTTGAATTCTACAACAGTCTTCTAACCATTGAGCTCCTTCCTTCCATCTTTGCCCTCCTTCAATCTGTTTTTTACACATCAGCCAGATCCTTTTAAGTAAGATCAAATCATTCTTGTGCTCAAAACCCCACAATGGTTTCCCCAACTCAATCAGTAAAAACTGAAGTCCTTCCAATGGCCCACAAGGCCCTCCTTACATATAATTCCCTATTATCTCTAATTTCAGCTCCTATTACTCTCTCCATCGCTTACTCTATTCCAGCAACAGTGCCCTCTTTTGCTGTTCCTCAAATACACCAGGCATGTCACCCTAGGGTTTGTGCTCTAACCAGTTCCTCAGCTGAAATCTTCTTCATTAAGGTGTGAGCTAGTTCCCTTCACCTTCTTCCCCTTTGAGTCTCTGTTCAAATCTCACCTTCTCTCAGTGATGCTTACCCTATTTAAAAATACAATCTGCTGTACCCTCACACTTTTTCCTTTTCCCTTAGCTCTTATCACTTTTTAACATACTATATAATTTACTTATTAGATATGGTTAGGGCTTATTGTCTGCCTTCTCCTTGTTAGGATGCTAATTCCACAAGATTATGGCTTTTTGCTTGCTTTGTTTACTGACATATTCCATGTACCTAGAATATACATGGCACATAGTAGGCACACAACAAATATTTGCCTAATAAACAAATCCTAACCATTCAGTATTATGCCTTGAACTTAGATGATGCATCAATTTTTTCTGGAGGGGAGGGATGATTTTGTTCTCAAAATTGGTAATATATATGTGATGTTCCATCCATTCCTCTGTTCAGTTATCTCTGTGGCAGGAACTTTTAAGAATATTGATTGAGATTAGGGTTCTCTGTCTATAAATCAGAACAAAACTAATAGGTCCATATGAAGAATGAATCTAAGACCCCAATTTCATCTGCATTAACACAGTGAGATAATACCATGTCATTAACATTATCAGTCACTTTGACAAAATGCTTCAGAAACTCTAAAATACTTCTAAATACTTCAGTTAACTATGAGCTTTCTTTTTAATAAAATAAATATAAAAATACTTTGAAGTATTCACTTAAGTATGATTTAGGACATGATCCATTTCTAATTTTGCTGTGTAGCTTGAGCTGAACAAGTATTTATTAGGCTCTTTGGATCTCTAAATTCTTTGTATCTGGATAGATACATCCAGAAGGACAAATGTGCATATTGTATCATTAGGTTCAAATCAGGAGATAAAAACCACAATAGTCATATGAATAGAAAAAAATTAATATGAAGAACTGTTAACTAGGTGTAGTTATTAAGTAGGCAACTGAAAGGGTAAAAAGAACTCTGAGGTATCATGGAGCAAACAACTGTAAGAAACAGCTACCACCCTTAGGGCTGGGAGAATAAAGGAGAGGTGCTAGAATTATTAAAACTTAAAAACTTATAGGAGGGATCTCATGGAGCTGAAATTCGGATCTCTAAGGAAAGTGGTCTCGTAGTATGAGCAGTGTCATTCACAGGAACCCCAAGCAAATGGGAACGCACAGGAAACCACCTCCACCTTTCAGCTTCCTTCTACTGTCCCCTATTGGCAGAGCCTAAAATCGCGTGGAGGCAGCTGGCAGGGCTGGTATGTGGTTGCAGAGTTCCAGTATCAGCATCACAAAGCAGAGGATAGAACAGGACTGGAGCTCAAAGACAACTTAATAAATGGCATAAACATCAATTATTACAATTCGATGTGATAAGGACTAAAGGACTCAAGACTGATGTGGTTACAGCCTGGCCACATTCATTTAAGTCTAATCAGATATTTAAGAGAAAAAGCTCTACAACAGTAAAAAGTTTAGCTCTATGATGATTTGATATCAACACAATCATTAGCAATATAGCAAAAGATGAGTGACTGAAGCTTATCAGGAATTCCTAGGACAATAGCCTTAAATTGCACATTCATGAAGGCAGATCCAAAACAGTAACGAGTAAGACTCGCATTTTTGTTAGAATAACCTTAAATCTATTTTAAAAGCACATCATCTGCAAACTGGGTAACAAATTGCTTATGATACGTCAACCATGAAAAAACACGGGTTTTCTGTGACATCAAAGTTAAGAACCAATAAATTAGAGCAGAGATAGGGAGTACATGCTAGCGAGGCACCCCACCTCCACCACCAAAAACAAAAACAAAAAGAGCAAGGAAGAGTAAGTAGCTTCAAAGAACAGCAAACATTTGAAGAAGGATTTCCAATATCAGAAAAGGGAGACATATGCCCATCAAGCAGAAAGAATAGTATATGCTTGGCAAAGAAGGGTTAAAGGGCTTGGGATGACTGAAGAATGACAGGAAGTTAGAGAGGTTCTAGAACCTATGGTTTTATGGTGGGGAAGACACATGAAAGAGAGGACACTGATGTGGTTGAGTGGAGCAATTTGAGGTTAGAGACCATGTCCTAAGCACAATGTTAATGCCCACAGTAACACAGAGTAATAATATAAAAATATTTATTAAATTAATAAAATAGACTAGTGTGTACCTCTGGTAATGATATACTTAAGCTTACAAATCCTCCTTCTTAAACTATGTCCTAATCATGTTTAAACCACATACCTGTTGCAAAGTCTTTTCACAATGGAGACAGGCTGTTGAAACCTGGGATAACAAAATAGTCATATCTTCTTGCTGCTGTCTGAGCCAAATCAGTTTTTCTCGAACATGAGCATCAACAACACTTAGAGCCATTTCTTCTTGACGACACAGAGTTTCATGTAGATCAGAAAAATAAGCTCGGACACATGACCGGGCATTCTCCGCAGTACCTGGTACCTAAGGCAATAAAAATAAGTTTTAAACAACTGTAACCTTAACGAAGATTTTATATGTGAAATAATGAAAATTTAAATACAATCTATATCCTTAAAATCCCAAAATGTTTATCTCCACACTAAATTTTTCCCCTTAACCACAGCCTTTGGATATCCAACTGTTTAAATGACATTTCAAGCAACAAGGAATACCTAATCTCCAGTCTCTCCCAACCCTGAACCTAGTTTCCTCCATCTCAATAAATGGCAACTCCATCTTCCAGGTTATTCAAGTTAAAAAAATTGGAGTCACCCTTAACACTTCTCTTTCGTATCTCACAACTAGTTTCTCAACAAATTCTGCTGACTTCAAAATATATCTAGAATCTGATCATGCCTCACCACCTTCACCTCTGCCAACCTGATTGAAGCCATTATCATCTCTCACCTGATTATTATAATAGCCTCCTAATTGGGCTCACTAGATTTACCTCTGCTGCCTATAATGTATTCTCCACCCAGAAGCCAGACTGATCCTTTTTAAATGTTAAGTCAGAATGATAATTATTCTTTTGCTCAAAACTCTCCAGTGGCTTCCCACTCAGAGTAAATGCCAAAGTCCTTTATAGGGGATGTTCAACGACAGACTTCCTGGGAAAGAGACATCTGAGCTAAGACCTGAAAGAGGTAAGAGAGGGAACCATGTGAATATCTTCAAGGGCATTCCTGGAAGAAGGTAAAGCAAGTGCCTTTAAGAACCTTTCTGACCTCAACTCCTGCTATGCTCCCCATCAATCATTCTAATTTATCTAACTCAACCTCCTCAAAGTTTCTTAAGCACACGAGGCACACTCCAACTTCAGGGCCTCTGTACTTGCTCTTCTCTCTGCCTAGAATGCTCTTCCCCCAAATATTAGCATGGTTCCCTTTCTCATCTCCTTTAGGTCTCTGCTTAATGCCCCTTCTCAGGGAGCCTGTCCTCAAACACCCCATATAAAAGTGCATTCCCCCTTTCCCTTATTTTTCTCCAAAGTATCTAATAACATACTTCTGTATTTTACTTATGTACTGTCTCTCTCCCCACATTAGAATGTAAACTTTGCAAAAGCAGGTATTTTTGACTTCAACAGTGTCTAGCACTTTGGATGTGTTCAATAAATATTTGCTGAGGGAATAAATATTTCCACTGTAGCACAAAAATGTCCAATAGAATTTTATGTGATGATAGACATATTCTATATCTGTGCTGACTAATATAGTAGCCACCAGCTACATGCACGTAAAATGTACTTGAAATGTAGCTAGTGAGACTGAGGAAGTAAATTCTGTATTTTCTTGAACTGTTAAATAATTTAAACTTAAATAGCCACATGAGGCTAATGGCTACTATATTTGACAGAGAGCAGTTCTAGCATTATTCCCCAATGACTTAGCTTAACTTTGTTTCTTTACAAAAGAAAAACAATACATTGTGTCTGTCCCTGTACTTTATATTCCCATCTGAAAATATCCCTTTCTCCTCTATAATTCAATTTTAAAATGCAATTACCACTACCACCTAAGTTCCTTCCTTCTCTCCTAGCCAAACTTCTTAAAAGTTAGACACACTTCCTAACACCCACTGACTCTTCATTTTACCGAAGGGTATCTCCTTTTATCTCACAGAAATAACAAATTCAACATCCAAATTAAACTTATCACCTTGGTCCCATTATCCCCTCCCAAATGCTTCTTCCTTCCCCACTAGAGCACAATATCACCATCCACCAGGTTGGGCAAGGTAGAAATCTAGGCATTATACCTGCAAAGTACCTATCCAATCAATATTATCAATGAATCACTAATATTATCAGTAAATCACTATTCTACTTCTTTAAAATCCCAAATCCATGTACTCCTCTCCATTCTCACTACTCTAGTATTATGGGCCATAAACATTTCTCAAGTAGATAATTTCAGCAACCTCACAATAGGTCTCCTTGCTTCCAATCTTGTTGCTCCTCCATTTTTTATATTAAAGAGCAACCTTTCTTAATGCAAACCTGATTATGTTATTCCTACGCCAATTCTTCAACAGCTCATCACTGCCTGTAAGATAAAGTCCAAACTCTTTAACATGTCTAACAAGATGCTGCAGGATTTGGCCCTTAACTCTCCAACATCTTTTCTTGCCACGCCCCACCCCAATACTCAAAGCTTCAACCATA
Organism: Monodon monoceros; assembly: GCF_005190385.1. NCBI lineage: Eukaryota > Metazoa > Chordata > Mammalia > Artiodactyla > Monodontidae > Monodon > Monodon monoceros. The sequence goes on from NW_021703768.1 coordinate 52,535,315, forward strand.
GTGAACTTAGTTAAGTTTCTACAATATGTCCAGTTCTCACTTCCATGTATTTTAACATATGCTTCCCTCTCTGGAACAACTCACTCCCCACCCCACTCTTCTCCCTGACTAAATTCCTTCAAATCTCAGTTTAGACATCACATCTTCTAGAAAGCCTTCTACAACTTACCCAAGTTATTGCTGTTTTTATGCACACTGCCAGGGCATCCTGTACTTCCCCCACAAAGTAACAGTTACCACACTTGAAACTGGCTCTCTTCCATGATGGATTATAAATTTCCATAAAGACAAAGACTTTTTAAAAAACTTATTTCCAGTGACCAGTACAGTACTGGCACAATATAATTGCTCAATAAATCCTACAAGGTGAAAAAGTGACAAGGAAAAGGGTGAGGAAGAAAAAAACCCATACATGTTCTGTGTGGGCCATTCCAATTCCATCTTCCACTATTTGTTCTCCTCCTTCAATGTGCTGAACGATTCCAACTAATTTTCTGGAATAATCTGAGATTTCCTCAGTGAAGGTCCGTATGCAATGAGCCATATCTAAAATTGATGCTCGGATCTGGTTAGCTTCTGGTTCCAATACTGAATGCTATAAGATGCAACATAATTATAGAAAAGAACTCACAGTATTGACTAATGATATAAAATGCTACTTAAATGGCTCCTATTAATGAAAAACCATCAGCCGCAAGAGGCTTTTATAACACATTTACAAAAAACACAGCATAAGAAATACTAATTTGCCTTTGCCCCAAAACTATTTACCTTTCAAAGAAATAATTTAAAATTAGGAAGTCAATTTATTGCTAAACAAGAATCCAAGAAACCCTCTCTAAAATTTTACCACAAGCATTAGTTCATCAACAGACATAATTATCAAAATAATCCAGTGCATTACAAAAACAGGCACACAAAGAAAAGAACTTTTGTTTCATGCTGCAAAGCCATTTTTCAATGAAGAAAGAATCATGAGGACTCTGAAATTTTTGTTGTAATATTCAGAAAATAAATCTCTCATTTCTTTTCATGCTACCAAGCTCAACTCATTCATCATTTAGCTCTTCTTTGATCTCTACTCTTAGCATAAAAAACCAAGTCAGTGAAAATAAATGGTGGGCTGGTAAACTAGGTAGAGTCATCCAGTTTAACTATATTCATACCTTGTGACCTTGGTGTTTCCCATATTCTTTGCAGACACAGCACATGAGTGGGCTAGTTTGACAGCCATCTTCCAAGCAAACAAACTCAATGGCATGCACCTGATGCTGAGAGCACATGGTTTTCTCATGAGGTTTATCAGCTAGAGGCACTCTCCTGTGCTTTGCTAATGTCTTTGTTGAATGGGTAACTTGGGAACACTCTGAGCACAAGTGAGTTGCACATACAGTGCAATATACAGATGCAACGTGAGCTTCATCTTCATCACAACGAATGATGCTCTGATGAACAAAAAAGTAATGTATTAAAACTGAACCCCTTTACCAAACAGAAAATGACTCACAGACATGGAAAACAAACTTATGGTTACCAAAGGGGATAGATAGCAAGGGAGGGGGAGGAGAAATAAATTAGGAGTTTGGGATTAACAAATACACACTACTATATATAAAACAGGTAAACAACAAGGACCTACTGTACAGCACAGGGGACTATACTCAATATCTTGTAATACCTATAAAGGAAAAGAATCTGAAAAAGAATATATGTATCATGTATATGAATATATGTATCATGGTTCAGGTGTACAGCAACTGAATCATGTTGCTGTACACTTGAAACCAACATAGCACTGTAAATTAACTATACTTCAATTAAAAAATTTTTTTAAAACTGAACCCCAATCATCATAACATGCCAAATTTTGAGAGATTGGTTCAAGATGGTGGAGTAGAAGGACATGCGCTCACTCCCTCCTGTGAGAGCACCGGAATCACAACTAACTGCTAAACAATCATGGACAGGAAGACACTGGAACTCACCAGAGAACATACCCCACATCCAAAGACAAAGGAGAAACTGCAATGAGACAGTAGGAGGGGCGCAATCACAATAAAATCAAATCCCATAACCACTAGGTGAGCAAATCACAAACTGAAGAACACTTATACCACAGAAGTCCACCCACTGGAGTGAAGGTTTTCAGCCCCACATCAGGCTTCCCAACCTGGGGGGCTGGAAATAGGAAAAGTAATCCCCGGAGAACTGGACTTTGAAGGACAGCAGGATTTGACTGCAAGACTTAGACAGGACTGGGGGAAACAGAGGCTCTACTCTTGGAGGGCACACACAAAGTAGTCTGTGCACCAGGACCCAGGGGGAAGGAGCAGTGACCCCACAGGAGACTGAACCAGACCTACCTGCTAGTGTTGGAGGGTCTCCTGCAGAGGCAGGGGGCAGCTAAGGCTCACCTTCAGGACACTGGCAGCAGAAGTTCTGGGAAGTTCTCATTGGCACAAGCCCTCCCAGAATCCGCCATTAGCCCCACCAAAGAGCCTGCAGGCTCCAGTGCTGGGTCACCTCAGGCCAAACAGCCAACAGGGAGAGAACACAGCCCCACCCAGCAGCAGACAAGCAGATTAAAGTTTTACTGAGCTCTGCCCACCAGAGTAACACCAAGCTCTACCCACCACCAGTCCCTCCCATCAGGAAGCTTGCACAAGCCTCTTAGATAGCCTCATCCACCAGAGGGAAGACAGCAGAAGCAAGAAGAACTACAATCCTGCAGGCTGTGAAACAAAAACCACATTCACAGAAAGATAGACAAGATGAAAAGGCAGAGGGTTATGTACCAGATGAAGGAACAAGATAAAACCCCAGAAAAAGAACTAAATGAAGGGGAGATAGGCAACCTTCCAGAAAAAGAATTCAGAATAGTGATAGTGAAGAAGATCCAGGACCTCAGGGAAAAAAAATTGGAGGCAAAGATCAAGAAGATGCAAGAAATGTTTAACAAAGACCTAGAAGAATTAAAGAACAAACAAACAGAGATGAACAATACAATAACTGAAATGAAAAATACACTAGAAGGAATCAACAGCAGAATAACTAAGGCAGAAGAACAGTTAAGTGACCTGGAAGAGAAAATGGTGGAAATCACTGCTGCAGAACAGAATAAAGAAAAAAGAATGAAAAGAAATGAAGACAGCCTAAGAGACCGCTGGGACAACATTAAATGCACCAACATTCACATTATAGGGGTTCCAGAAGGAGAACAGAGAGAGAGAGGACCTGAGAAAATATCTGAAGAGATTATAGTTGAAAACTTCCCTAACATGGGAAAGGAAATAGCCACCCAAGTCCAGGAAGCGCAAGGAGTCCCAGGCAGGATAAACCGAAGGAAAAACACACCCAGACACACAGTAATCAAATTGACAAAAATTAAAGACAAAGAGAAATTATTAAAAGCAACAAGGGAAAAACAAAAAATAACATATAAGGGAACTCCCCATAAGGTTAACCACTGATTTATCAGCAGAAACACAGCAAACCAGAAGGGAGTGGTACAATATATTTGAAGTGATGAAAGGAAGGAAGCTGCAACCAAGAATACTCTACCCAGTAAGGATCTTATTCAGATTTGATGGAGAAATCAAAAGCTTTACAGACAAGCAAAAGCTAAGAGAATTCAGCACCACCAAACCAGCTCTACAACAAATGCCAAAGGAGTTTCTCTAAGCGGGAAACACAAAAGAAGAAAAGGACCTAAAAAAACAAACCCAAAACAATTCAGAAAATGGTCATAGGAACATACATATCGATAATTACCTTAAATGTGAATGGATTAAATGCTCTAACCAAAAGACAAAGGCTTGCTGAATGGATACAAAAACAAGACCCATATAGATGCTGTCTACAAGAGACCCACTTCAGACCTAGGGACACATACAGACAGAAAGTGAGGGGATGGAAAAAATAGTCCATGCAAATGGAAATAAAAAGAAAGCTGGAGTAGCAATACTCATATCAGATAAAATAGACTTTAAAATAAAGGATGTTACAAGAGACAAGGAAGGACACTACATAATGATCAAGGGATCAATCTAAAAGGAAGGTATAACAATTATAAACATACATGCACCCAACACAGGAGCACCTCAATACATAAGGCAAATGCTAACAGCTATAAAAGGGGAAATCAACAGTAACACAATAATAGTGGGGGACTTTAACACCTCACTTACACCAATGGACAGACATTCCAGACAGAAAATTAATAAGGAAACACACGCTTTAAATGACACAATAAACCAGATAGATTTAATTGATCTTTATAGGACATTCCATCTGAAAGCAGCAGATTACACTTTCCTCTCAAGTGCACATGGAACATTGTCCAGGATAGATCACATCTTGGGTCACAAATCAAGCCCTGGTAAATATAAGAAACTTGAAATCATATCAAGCATCTTTTCCGACCACAATGCTATGAGATTAGAAATCAATTACAGGAGAAAAAATGTGAAAAACACAAACACGTGGAGGGTAAACAATACGCTACGAAATAACCAAGAGATCACTGAAGAAATCAAAGAGGAAATGAAAAAATACCTAGAGACACCACTGTAAAGCAATTATACTCCAATAAAGATGTTAAAAAATAAATACCTAGAAACAAATGACAAAGAAAACATGATGACCCAAAACCTATGGAATGCAGCAAAAGAGTTCTAAGAGGGAAGTTTATTGCAATACAATCCTACCTCAAGAAACAAGAAACATCTCAAATAAACAACCTAAACTTACACCTAAAGCAATTAGATAAAGAAGAACAAAAAAACCCAAAGTCAGCAGAAGGAAAGAATCATAAACATCTGAGCAGAAATAAATGAAATAGAAACAAAGAAAACAATAGCAAAGATCAATAAAACTAAAAACTGGTTCTTTGAGAAATAAACATAATTGATAAACCTTTACCTGGACTCATCAAGAAAAAGAGGGAGAGGACTCAAATCAATAAAATTAGAAATGAAAAAGGAGAAGTTACAACGGACACCGCAGAAACACAAAGCATCATAAGAGACTACTACAAGCAACTCTATGCCAATAAAATGGACAACCTGGAAGAAATGGACAAATTCTTAGAAAGGTATAACCTTAAAAGACTGAACCAGGAAGAAATAGAAAATATGAACAGACCAATCACAAGTAATGAAATTGAAACTGTGATTAAAAATCTTCCAACAAACAAAAGTCCAGGACCAGATGGATTCACAGGTGAATTCTATCAAACATTTAGAGAAGAGCTAACACCCATCCTTCTCAAACTCTCCCAAAAAATTGCTGAGGAAGGAACACTCCCAAACTCACTCTATGAGGCCACCACCACCCAGATACCAAAACCAAAGATACTACAAAAAAAGAAAATTACAGACCAATATCACTGATGAATACAGATGCAAAAATCCTCAACAAAATACTAGCAAACTGACTCCAACAATACATTAAAATGATCATACACCATGACCAAGTTAGATTTATCCCAGGGATGCAAGGATTCTTCAATATTCACAAAGCAATCATGTGATACACCATGCTTATTTTTGGTTTTATTTCCATTACTCTAGGAGGTGGGTCAAAAAACATCAGCAGACTTAAAAGCTTTTGTACAGCAAAAGAAACTATAAACAAGACAAAAGGACAACCCTCAGAATGGGAGGAAATATTTGCAAACAAATCAATGGACAAAGGATCAATTTCCAAAATATATAAACAGCTCATGCAGCTCAATATCAAAAAAACAAACAACCCAATCAAAAAATGAGCAGAAGACCTACACAGTCATTTCTCCAAAGAAGACATACAGATGGCCAAGAGGCACATGAAAAGCTGCTCAACATCACTAATCATTAGAGAAATGCAAATCAAAACTACAATGAGGTATCACCTCACACTGGTTAGAATGGGCATCATCAGAAAATCTAGAAACAACAAATGCTGCAGAGGGTGTGGAGAAAAGGGAACCCTCTTGCACTGCTGGTGGGAATGTAAATCGATACAGCCACTATGGAGTACAGTATGGAGTTTCCTTAAAAACACTAAAAATAGAATTACCATATGACCCAGCAATCCCAAGCCAAGGCATATACCCAGAGAAAACCATAATTCAAAAACACACACATGGGCTTCCCTGGTGGCATGGTGGTTGAGAATCTGCCTGCCGGAGCAGTGGACACAGGTTCAAGTCCTAGTCTGGGAGGATCCCACATGCCGTGGAACAACTAAGCCCATGCGCTACAGCTGCTGAGCCTGTGCTCTAAAGCCTGCGAACCACAAGTACTGAAGCCCACGTGCCTAGAGCCCATGCTCCACAACGAGAGGCCACCGCAATGAAAAGCCCACTCGCCGCAACTAGAGAAGGCCCGCTCTCAGCAGCGAAGACCCAACACAGCCAAATAAATAAATAAATAAAATTATAAATTTTTAAAAAATAGCAATTCCTATTTAATAATAATTTTAAAAACACACATGCACCCCAATGTTCATTGCAACACTATTTACAATAGCCAGGTCATGGAAGCAACCTAAATGCCCATCGACACAAGAATGGCTAAAGAAGACGTGGTACATATGTACAATGCAAGATTATTCAGCCATAAAAAGGAACAAAATTGGGTCATTTGTAGAGACGTGGATGGACCTAGACTGTCATACAGAGTGAAATAAGTCAGAAAGAGAAAAACAAATATTGTATACTAACGCATATATGTGGTATCTAGAAAAATGGTACAGATGAACGGGTTTGCAGGGCAGAAATTGAGATAAAGATGTACAGAACAAACGTATGGACACCAAGGGGGGAAAGCAGGGGGTGGGGGGTGTGATGAACTGGGAGATTGGGATTGACATATATACACTAATATGTATAATATGTATGAAGTAGTTAACTAATAACTACTTTATACATATGTATAAAGTAGTTATGTATATGTATATATATAAAGTAGTTAACTAATAAGTTAACTTATAGTTATATGTATAAAGTAATATGTATAAAGTAGTTAACTAATAAGAACCTGCTGTATAGCACAAGGAACTCCACTTCGCTGTACAGTAGAAACACAATATTGTAAAACAATTATACCCCAATTAAAAGAAAAATAAAAAGGAAATACAAGGAAAGACAAAAAAAATTATTTAGAGAGGTAACTGAGACCTAGGGTGAAGGTAATTTACTCTAGAAAGGGATTCATATTTATTTTTTCATGATTTATTATCAATAGTGGACCACCTTAATATGAGTGCAAAAATGGGTATTACTTGGACAATCCAAAGATTCAAACTCTGAATCTAATTCTATGCAATAGCATGTCTGTTTCAACTGGTGTCCTGGCTTATTGTGAAGGTCTTCTGCTGGATGTCTCATCTAGGTGTGGGTTTGGTATTTGACTTATGCCTCCTCACCACTGAAAGCCATTAAAAAACCCAGACATTTTCCTGAATAGGCTAATGCCCTCAGGGCAAAAGCACATTCTTTGCTCCTGTATCTCAGTGAATTTCCATTTTCCCTTCAGATTTGGCCTGATTTTTTGTTCCTAACTTATCAGGTCTTTAATGCTTTTAAAATAATTTTTAGTGAATTCATTCCACTTTATTTATTTTCAGCAGACGAGATAGTGCCTATAACCAAGCCTACCATTACTGAGATAGTCTCTTGGAACTTTTCACGATAATGAAATCATCTACTTGTTTGTGTCATCAACTAGGTATAAGCTGCATGAAGGCAAGAACATTGTCTTACTGTTTTCTGCATTTACAGCACTGAGCACAGAACCTGCCTCCCAATAGGTAATTTTAGTATTAATAAAAGTAGCTCCTGTGTACTTTTAGGATCCTATTTCAATCCTTTACCCTCACCTCAGTGTCAGACTTCTAAAACATCTGAGTAAGCATCACAGAATGTCTCTCTTCTTCTACTGTCTCCTTTACCTCCTTCCCATTCATCTTTATTTCCTTCCTAGAATAGACTTTCCCAGGTCTACGGACTGAACTGTGTTCTTCCAAAATTCATATATTGAAGCCCCAGCCCCCAGTGTTACTGCATTTGGAGATAGGGTCTTTAGGAGGTAATTAGGGTTAAATAAGGTCATAAGGATGTGGTCCTAATCTAGTAGGTGGCATCATAAGAAGAGGAAGAGACAGATCTCCCTCCCTCTCTCCCTGTGCACATGTCCTAAGGAAAGGCCAGGTGAGCACAGGGTGAGGTAGCCGTGGCCTACAAGCCAAAAGAAGAGGTCTCAGAATGCCAACACCTTGATCTTGGACTTACCAGCCTCCAGAACTGTGACAAGATAAATAAATTTCTGTTGTTCAACCAAAAAAAATAAATAAATAACATGCCAAATTTTGAAATATAAAAGCCCATAATCTTTTTTTTAACTGACCAGACTTTATACATAAAAATATACTGGTAATTAAGTACAAAGGTAATTTGCTACTCATTTCTATAGGTAAGTGAGAATGTATTTCCAAAATTAATTATCAATATATGCTATGAATTTGAGGTCAAAAATAAAACCATTGTTATAGATTCACAGTCAGTGTAAAGATATCTTCTGCAAAATCCCCTCACTTTACACGCAAGAAACTGACAATAGAGGATAGAAGTCTTTTTTTTTTTAAGACTGAAAAAACTGATAGTAAATACATCCTCACTGCTTTAAATATTACTTGTCAGCATGATGTATAGAAGAAGAGAAGCACAAATGTTATTTAGATAACCAAGTGAAGCTTTTAAAAACACAGATGCCTAGACCCCAACCTGAGAAACACTTATTTCTCAATAGGTAGAGATGAAGTGGAAGCTGTGTATTTTTTCTAAAGCTCCACAGGTGAGTCCACTGCACTATCCTGGTTGAAAATCACTGATTTAAGAAACAACAACAACAACAAAAACCCTATGTTATATGTAACCTTTTAAATATTTATAATTTTTATGAATTAGTAAAAAGCACTATGAGTTGTAAATTTTACATGTCAGATATTCAAGAATCTTTGAAAACTTTTCTGCTTATAAAAGGCCATAATTAGAAAGGGAAAAATTTGGTATAAATCTTTGCAGAAATAAAAATTAGAAAATATATCAATGATGTCATTCAATATCACACTAAATAAAAAAGTGAACCCAAAGTTAAACAGTTTTGTTTGCAATTATGAGAAATATATACGTGTAAAATTAAAAGTCGTGTCTTCTGTTTTCCAGACCTGATAAATAATTTATAAGACCAACATCAGATAATACTCAATGGCCTTCAAAATAAAGATAAAAGATAAATCATGGGAAAAAACTGCAAATTTTAGAAAACAGTGCTTCAGTTTGAAATCCATTTCACTGATTCGCTTTATATAAGGAAATCATAATCTAATAAAAGAGAAGTAAAAAGCAATCTGACATGTTTTCCTTCATACTAAACATGTGGTTTTAAAGTTGATCATCAAAACTATCAACTGCTATTTACTACAACTATTCCTATAATCAGAACAGTCTATGAGCTATGCAGACAATTTTATGTGTTAAAAATGTATTTTAGGGGCTTTCCCTGGTGGTGCAGTGGTTGAGAGTCCACCTGCTGATGCAGGGGACGCAGGTTCGTGCCCCGGTCCGGGAAGATCCCACATGCCGCGGAGCGGATGGGCCCGTGAGCCATGGCCGCTGAGCCTGTGCGTCCGGAGCCTGTGCTCCGCAACGGGAGAGGCCACAACAGTGAGAGGCCCGCGTACCGCAAAAAAAAAAAAAACAAAAGTACTTTAATTTGTGTTAATGGTCTTCTAATATTTACTGGATACTTACCTGTCTGGATAAAGAGAGTACATCTATGCACAATTTAACTTTTCATGAAGATATTTAATAGTAATTCCCTCAGGAGCCACTGCTATCTTTAAGGCATTCTGCCTCTACACTAAAAGGCACCTTTCATGGAGTTCCTCTTTCTCTCTCTGTGCTTTACTGTTGAATGATTCACTTTTGCATCCTCTGCTTTAATGTAGCTTACACATCCTTCTTATTCATCCATAATCTTCTTACTTTTTCACTTTACCCTTAGATAGAATTAATGATGATAAGGAAACAAGTTTATACACTAAACATACTTTGGGTACAGCATTTTCAGAGAATTCAAATTTCAGTTTTACTTTTGTTTGGTTGGGGATTTTGTTGCCTTCAGAACTATAATGTAATGAAAAGTTGTGTTTCTGGACTCCTACCTGCTGGGGTAAGTAAGGTAATATTGTGCATCTAATAGCAAATATTTTAAACTAAAAGAAAAAATTCATGCTGATAACAAAAATTTCAACAAGTTCAATCAGTACCTCTCCAGATATCCCAATGGCTTCTTCTGCAGCTCCATACTGACCAATATGTCCATTCTGTAGTCGTTCCAAAAGCTCCAATAAAGCAAAATTTTTTTTCAATCCCCAGACACCTGAATCTCCTAGAATATAAAAATAAAAACTAAATCTAACAAAATGGAATATTATTTATTTTACCTCAAATCTCAATAGTAATTTCTATGTCTCATAGTTCAATCATTAATAATATCTAAATTTTAAAAATTCAAAATTTCTCCATTTTCTGTTAATGCTATAACAGTTGTCTTAATATTCTCTTTAAAATACAGAACTCCTTAGCATTCTAAGTAGAAACATATTATAAAGTTCTATTATTTGTCTATAATTTAACTTTATAAATCCTATTTTGTCACCGACTTTTACTACATATACTAAAACAAGTGCTTTAAATATTTTTAACAGCAACCTACAGTAAGAAATACATTTCACATTGCAACCCAGGATAACACACACACACACACACACACACACACACACACACACACCCCTGAAACAAAAGATTAACACACCAATATTCACCCTCACAGTTTGCGACACACTCTGATGGTTTTTATTTCTTTTTTAAAAATCCTATTCACAACCAATTAAATTGATTTTATGACCACAAATAAGCTATGACTCATGTTTGAAAACCACTGTATGAAAGATACACTTAACCAAAAATAAGTCCGTCTCTAAGTAAACTGAAACTAGAACAGCTAAAGATAATATTTTCCCCACCCCTCATCTAACCTAGAACCTAATAGCAGTCAGTGAACATATAAACTCTTTCTCACACAAATACACAGAGCGTCACACTAAGGCATGACAATAGTCCCTTTTAGGTAGATAAGAATCTAGGCACATTTGAATAAGGACCAACGGTTCTTTTCCCCAGAACTGACCATAAAAGGCCAGGTGAGCATTCATATGTGCACGCATGTGTGCCTACACAATATGGGCATGTGCATACACACATGCACATGTGCAAACACACACACAAACTCTTCCTAAGCCTATAAATAAGAGCCAGATCCTTCAGCAATTAGAAGGAATATGTCTGTTATGATGAGCTTCTATACAACAAATACTATCTGACACAAAGCTGCCACCTAATACATATTCACTGAAAAAGCAAATAAATAAAAGGATGATGGGGTCATTGGCTACATGGCTCCCCTTCCTCTTGGCCCCTCTTTTCAAAGGGAGGAAGGGAGGGAAGAAAAAAAGGAAGATGAAGGGAAGGGAAGAGAAGGGAAGGGCCTCAGCCTTGCCACCCCACAGGGCTTCCTCAACTGTTTTAATTTTTCACACATATTCTACCTCAAGCTGAGTTCTATCCACTTTATTTATAAAAGATTAAGAAGTATACTGAGTCCTTTATTTAAAAGTATTACCTTGACGATATCCAAATACTGTCATTATATAGTAAACACATACACGTAAACTCCTAGCAGTATCTAGGCAGTATCTATCTACTGCCTAGTATATCACTAAATACTCCTGTAACTGTCAAAATAACTCTAAAATCTCAATGGCTTAAAGCAACAAAGATTTGCTTTTTGCTCACGCAGCATCTCAAGGGTTGGTGAAGACAAGAGAGGCTCTGTTCCCTACTGTCCACGATCAGGGGGCACAGGTCACTGAGGTTCCAACCCCCTGGACCACCTCACTACAGCAGGGAGAGGGATTTACTGCAAACCATCATAAATCCATTCTTAACAGCTTCTACCTGGAAGTTAACACTTCACTTCTACTCATAATTTCACTGGTTAAAGGGAAATCACACAGCTCTTCCTACCTAATCATAAGAGGGCAGGGAAGTATAATTTTACCATGAGAACGGAAGAACCATAAGTAATGCTGACCAGTATTAATAACCATGACAAACAACTACTGATACTATTCTTTTTTTTTTTGGCAAAATAATACCTTTATTACCTATGATTGGCAGATATTTTATAAATAAAATATATTTATTCTCTCCATGTTTGAAAAGAATTTCAAAACAACAAAATGATTTTATACACCATACAATTCAGGGTAGGGTTGGGCTCAGGGGACTACTTCATTGTTCACAGGGTGAGCAATGAGCTCTGAATCCTGGTCCCAGTCTTGAAACCACAAAAGGTGGTTTCAAGGGCCTGGTGTGAGGGGAGGGTGAGGGCCTCTCCCAATCCAGCATTTCCCTGTGCTCACTGTGGGTTTCCACTCAATAGACCAGGGGCTGCCTTACAGCAGCGGCAGCTGTAAATCTGATGGAAGAACATTCTTCTAGTAGCTTCCAGATTCTAAAGACAGGGCCCAGTAGGACCTTCGATGGGCCCCAGCAGATCCGAGGATGCCAGGAGCTATAAGCGCCTGATTAATGAGATGGCCCAGCTAATGGTCCCAGGTCCTGGAAAGTACGGTCAGGTTGTTTTACAAGGACAGTCCTTCACTTGAACAGATGTACCTGTGGAATCACACTGGCATTGGGCAGATAGATTCCATTTTGTTCAGGCCAGAACCCCAAGTCCCAAACCCAGTGTTCAACAGACACAAAGCGGACACCAATCTTGAAGCTGAAGAACACATGGTTGACCTCAAAGCGGACACTGTTTCTACCCTGCCGGATGGAAACAGGCATAGGAGAGAAATTATGCAGCATGGTCTGGTTGGCATCTAGAAGTTGGACAGTTAGCTCATATACACAGGCCGTGCCTTGTTGGTCTGTCCACCCGGCAGAGACACAAATCTCAATCTTTCCACTATACAGGAGCTCTGGCCACAGACCCTCCTCCTCCAGGTCCAACATTTCCTTCTTGTGACACCACCTTGTAGGCAGACAGGAAGGAGTCCTGGGAAGTGGCCCCAGGCCTGACCTCCAAGTTTTCCTCCTCTCCCCAGCCGTCTCCACTGCTCTGCATCATCCAGTCCCGGAAGCCTTCTAGGCCCTTGGGGTTCTGGAGGAGGTTGCGTCCTATCGGTCTTCACTCGCAGAAGCAGCCCAGGATGCAGGGCCTGAGGTCGTCGGCAGAGGGCAGGTAGATGTGGAGGACAGGTGACAGGGCGGCACAGTCTTGGGCCAGGATGCTCAGCCTCAGGTCCTGGCAGTCCACCAGGTCACACCAGCACTGGCACACCCGGCGGCAGTGCCCGAACAGCACGTGTGGGGGCACGTGGCTCAGCACCATCTCGAGCAGCTCCATGGGCAGTTGGCCCAGACCCGGCACCTCCTCGGGTTCGGGGTCCGGAGCGGAGACCCTGGCGGGCAGGCCCCTGGAGGCTGAGGTGCACGTGCGTGGTCTCCTCGCCAGGCCCGGCTGCCACTGTGGGCATCTCAGCCATTGCTCCTCCCTGGTGGGCCATCACCTTGCCTCACGTGCTCCCTTCTCCACCTCCGCCCTTTTTATTCCCCCGCCCCTCCCTTCCTAATACCCAGCCCCAGACCCCTGCCTGCACCCACCCCCGCCCCGGCCCCATCCTCTCTCTGACTCTGATACTATTCTTGAACTAGAGAAGAATTCTAATTCTGATTCTGTCATATTAACAATAGTTTGGGGGATTAGGGTGTGGGGGGTGGGAGACTGGGAGTTTGGCATTAGCAGATGCAAACTATTATATATAGAATGGATAAACAAGGTGCTACTATACAGCACAGGGAACTATATTCAATATCCTGTAATAAACCATAATGGAAAAAAAACCCAGTAATTTGCTTCTTTAGAAGCAAAATATGGTTTTTTTTCTTTATACTTTTTAATAGATTTTTCAAATTTTCTGCAATGTATATATACATTATTTCTATAATACATTTAAAAATAGATTAAAAAACAATGACAGCAAACTATATCAAGGGTCATTAACACATATTCCATAGGCTGGAATCACGGCAAAAATCTAACCTACAAGCTATAGTAATTACCTATAATAATTACAACCTATATCCGAGGCAGAGTTGTTGGTTTGCTTGTTTTTTCTAATGTTGATATGATAGCAATCATGTTTGATTTCAACCTAGGATACGACTAACCATTACCTGTCATAAATTCCTCGTTTATCACAGTGAGGATGATAACACAGTGAGGATGATGTGGTATTTACGTAGAGAAGATAGTACCCTTCAAAATGGTGGAAGGGTCCGTCCTCTGTTTGCAAAATATTACTACTTCTATATAGTTTTATATAAAGAAGATGGTATGATATATATAAATTACAGAATAAAAGGCCAAATAAAAGAATGTCAAAATAGACATCTCCCCCCTCCACTTTATTATTTCTTGGCTAACAGTAAGTTAATGCTAACACTTTCCTATATTAGTTTTCTGGCAAATGGGCATACTAATTACTTAAATCAAGGACTACCAAAACCTTAAGAAACCCATTCTTTCCTTACAAGAAAATATTTTACAACCGTGCTTCTTAGCATTTTAAAGCTTTTCAGTCTAAAAATCTGGGTACTCTTGCTTCCTTTTTTTGGTGGTTACATTAGTTTAAATGTGTTCCACTTGACATATAGTATGAATACATTAAAACAGTCTTAAAACAATTAGTGCCACTGACCTGAAAAAAATGGACACGTTAAACTATTATTTTTGGAGAAATTCGATCATTAAAAAGAATAAACACAGAATTCATGGTTGTAAATTAACTTTTCAAATGTTAATAAATGTTATTTCCAAATCTGGTATCCCACAGTAATTAATTCATTTTGAAAAATATGAAGTGAAGTTTTAAAAGTATGTAGGGGGACTTCCCTGGTGGTGCAGTGGTTAAGAATCCGCCCGCCAATGCAGGGAACATGGGTTTGTTCCCTGGTCCAGGAAGATCCCACATGCCATGGAGCAACTAAGCCCATGCGCTACAACTACTGAGCCTGTGCTTCACAGCCCACGAGACAGAACTACCGAGCCCGCGTGCCCCAACTGCTGAAGCCCATGTGCTTAGAACCTGTGCTCCACAACGAGAAGCCCATGCACAAGGAAGAGTAGCCCCCTGCTCACCTCAACTAGAGAAAGTCCACGCACAGCAACGAAGACCCAACGTAGCCAAAAATAAATAAATAAATTTATTAAAGAAAGAAATAAATAAAATAAATAAAAGTACGCAGGAAACTGAAAAAAATCCACCAGACCTTTAAATTCATTTTAACAGAAAACAAGGAGTAGTTAGTAGTTATCACTAGCTGCAAACACTTCTGCCTCAGATATCAGTAAATAACAACATGCTGAAACTCAAACTACTTACCTGTATATTCATTATTGGCCTATTCATGTCTAAGATAAATGCTGTTTTGCAGGCAATGAAAAAGGTTAGTATGTTTTTCTCAGGTGTCTTAAAACTACTGACCTATAAGTACTGAATTTAAAAATTTCAGAAGATGAAATAAAATTAGTACCTAAGAGTGGGCTAGTTTATAGCTTCAAGACTACTGGCTTTAATAGAAACTGAAACCTCCTTGGAATTTTATAATTTTTCTTTTTTTTTTTTTGGCTGCACCACAGCATGCTCCCCAACTAGGGATCAAACCCGTGGCCCCTGCAGTAGAAGCCCAGAGTCCTAACCACTGGACCGCCAGGGAATTCCCAGAATTTTATGATTTTTAAAACCAAGGAGAAAAAAATTGTTTTCTATGATATTTGTATTATGTAAACAATTTTATATATATTTTTTCCTACCTAGGTCTGTTACTTGTCGATCAAAAGGGCAACGGATTGCTCTTCCGTGAAGAGGCAGCCGAGTGAGACAGTCATGACAGACTGTGTGGCCACAAAGCAGAAGGCGAGGAACTTTGTCTCCTTGCAAAGAAAAGACATCTTCACAAACTCCACACTCCAGCACCTAATATTTGGAAAGGACACATGTGCTCTTTAAATGACTTTAAAAGCATAAATATTTTAGGCTAAAAAGAAAAACCTGATCTAATTTAATGAATCAATCTTGTTAAATTACTTTATTCCTCCATGAAAAAAACTGTCTAGGTATAAAATCTTAAATCACCTTTTATTCTTTCATCTGACAGATCTTACCACAATTATATCATAGTGAAGTCTCCTTGAAAGGGTAAGTGTTAGGGATCAAGATAACGTTGTAAACTAACATCTTTAGCTTTTGAAAATTATGACATGATTTATTACATCAGAATCCGTAACCATACATAACTCTACCAAAGTTGGGTTCTTAAACAATTTCTCTGCAATTACCTAACCCTCAAAAAACCATCAATAATTTGGACAAAAATAATTTGAAATATGTGCTAGGATGACAACTTACCTTGTAAATGATAAAGAACTTGTTAAGAAAAGACTATAAGTAATTTTCAAGTGTCTTATACTATTCATTTACATCATACAATGTAAAGAATGCAATTAGACTTAAATTTCAATTCCTTGTTCTCGATTAATAAATATGCCCCTGGGTTAGAAAACAGAAAATATTTTGTTTATCTAGTTCCAATTACAAGTACATGACTTGCTCAAGGCCACGTAGTCAGTCAAAAGAAAGGTGACAAATCAACTATACTTCAATTAAAAAAAAAATCAACTATACTTCAACTAAAAAAAAAGAAAGGTGACAAGAATCGGCATATTCTGATTTCCCCGGTCCATCAGTTTGTTTTATAATTAGTCAACAAACTATATTTATATCAATGAAGGTACTTTTATTTCTTAATATACCTGAAGAGTTTAACAATTTAATTAATTTTTAAAAAATACCCACACTGGGGCTTCCCTGGTGGCACAGTGGTTGAGAGTCCGCCTGCCAATGCAGCGGACACGGTTCGTGCCCCGGTCCGGGAAGATCCCACATGCCATGGAGCGGCTAGGCCCGTGAGCCATGGCTGCTGAGCCTGCGCATCCGGAGCCTGTGCTCCGCAACGGGAGAGGCCACAACAGTGAGAGGCCCACGTACCGCAAAATAAATAAATAAATAGATAAATAAATAAAATAATAATTAAAAATAAAAATACCCACACTGAACTGTTTGATTGTACCCCAAACTCGGTGCCCACCATCCACGACCTACTACAATCTGGTCCCTGTCCTATTGCTTCTCTTCCCTTCCAAACTCTATTCTCAAACTATATTGAACAATTTGTAGTTCACAGCACATAACAAACTGCTTTTGCCTCTTTCTTTATGCTAATGCTAAAGAAACAGCTAAATAGACATTTTCCTAGTGGATTCTTTTTTTACATTAATAAACCAACAAATTCGTAAATGAACACACTATCCTTTGGGCCCCCATGTACCATGGATAAGTGTCAATCTTAACACCCAAAACACTTTAATACTTTTATTGGCATTCCAGCCTGTCTTTCCCTGTTAGACGAAAAAGCCCTCAGGAACAGGGTATTCCAAATATCAAGCTCCTATGTGCTTATATTAATGAAGTCCAACAAAATAAAATTTTTAAAACAGCCAACCACCATCCCCCAACAAATACATAATACAAGGTAAAAAAACAGAAAACCCAGAGTGGAAGTCGGACTTAATCCATTAAAATTTTAATCTTAACTCCGCAATTAAACTGGAGTCAGTGCTTGAAATGTAAACACCTTTCACTGTAAATAAACTGATAATTCATAACTGGCTCACATCTCAGTACGGTTCAAAAGAAGCTGAAGTGTAACACATAGTTCACAGAACAGAAAAAGAAAACAGCTTGTTAATTATATGAAAAGGTGTCCAATCTCACCCAAAACATTTTGAAGTCAGTTGAAGCTATCCCAATACACTTTTTTTCAGATTAGATTTTTAAAAGTTGATAACACTCTGTGCTAGTGGAAGTGTGGGAGAATAAATTGCTGGTTGCTGTGAAACGTTTATTGACTGATATAGCCTCTATGGAAGGCAATTTGGCAATACCTATCAAAAGTTTGAATAGCTTAGTAATTCTACCTCCAGGAGTTTATCCTACAAATATCACATGTGTAAAAAGATCTATATGCTATTCCTTAGAGCACCTTTTGCATTAGCAAAAGATTAGAAACAAAGTAAATATATATGGAAAATAAATTATGGCACATTCATATACTGCAAAACTGTGCAATCTGATGAGGAAAAGTTAGGAAATTTTTTATGTACAAACACAGAATGATTTCATACCAGCAAAGCAAAGTGAAAAATGACATAGAATATTTAACTTTTGCATAAAGGAGAGGAAATAAAGAGAGCATATATTTTCATATATATTGTTTTACAAGCATACTATCTTTCTGGCAAGATACACAGGAAACATTACTTTGGAACTGTAGTTCTCTTTGAGGAAGGGAAACAGCTGGGGAACAGCTACACATAAATCATATATATATATATATACACACACACATACACACACACACACAATATACACACTTCAAATTATCCTGTATTTTTTAAAAAGGCAGGAACAAAGTTTCACTTAAATATCCTCACTTTTAAAAAAAAGAACAAAAGAAAAAAAATCCTCACTTAAATAACAAATTCAACTAAATACAGAAAAGATATTCACAACAGAATTAGATATTATAAATGCAACATTTTAAATAAATGTCCTCACTATAGTGACAACATATTAAACTTATATGACAATAAACTCCAAAGAACCAAATTAAAATTTTACTATTTTCATTCATCTCTAACCCCATCATTACACAAGATAAGAGAACTTACTCATGTTGAGACCATAGGTGTTTTCCAAAGAGCACCAGTAAAATCCCACTGATTAGTAAACCAAACATAATTCCAAAAACAGTTATTGGACTATTTTGCATCAACTCAGCAAATAAGAGTAAGAAAATTTTTCTTCAGTATTTATGAATAGGAATTGTGGCTAACAGCATAAGAAATTAAGCCCTAGATAGGAAAAAAGCTCTTTATTTTACAAACTTCACAATATGCCAAAGAGGGCTTCAAACTTATTACGTGTAAATCAAATTTTAATACACCAGGCCATATTTTCAAAGGACTAAGAAAGCTCACTAGTCTTTTGTGAATGTATAGACCAATTTTGGTCTTTTTTTCCTAACGATAAAAACCCTGTCATCATCTACTTGTTCATTAAGCAAGAAGCCATTTTACATATATATATATATATATATATATATATATATGTATATTACCATTATATACTTCAACTTTTACCTTCCAACGAACACGTCTTGCTTTCATCTGTGAGATTTTTTTAAATTTATGCCACTGTATTTCTTACAAATGACAGCATGAGGATCTTGCCAAAAAGGACTATCCTACTGCACATCTCAGTCACAATTTACACATAAAAATGAAGATTAACAAAATGAGCCTCTAATTTATCAAACTCTGTGCTATAATAAACTGGAGTTACATCAGGCTTTGGTATATTTTTCAGATTTTAAGGCAAACAGGGTAACAAAAGTAGATACAGCAATAATATCCATTCCAATTACTTCTTAATTGAAGTTAATTCACAAAATAACCTTCAGGTATTCTCTACATAGAAAAAGCACAATTCAATAAATAAAATCTCAACCATACAACAAGCTGAATAATAAGAGGGCTCTTCTGCATCTCAGATATGCTATGTACCTTCAGAATAACTTCATTAATATATAAAGGTCAGATAAATCAACCACCACCAATACTAATTGATAATACACTTGTAAGCAGAAATGTATCATTTGTTGTCACATAAAACCAACATTAGGTGAAAAACCATAGGTGTCTATTACTCAAGATCTTAAAAGAACTTAAGATATCTGGTCCAGTGGTTCTGAATCCTAGATGCACATTAAAATCACTCTGGGACTGCAAAAAAAATACTGATGTCAACTCACTCAGAAATGTGGGATTAAGTAGTTTCTTTTTCTTTTTTAAGTCCTCAGTGATTCTAGTATGTAGCCAGGAATAAGAATTGCCAATATCTCAGATTACAGATGATGCTGAAGGTTATTCTACAAACCTTTAAGATCAGTTCTCCCTTTCAGATCTATCTACCTATGGAAAAGTGAATTCTACATACTTCATCTGAATTTTTAGTAAACCCACTTTACAGCATTTACACATGTTAGAATTTCAAACTTCAAGCACAGGGTAATTCATATCCCCCAGCGTTAATGGGGCTGTTGGAGACTTCTCAAAAGTGTTGACAGACCGTACTCCCAAAAGAGGAGGCGGGTCAACCAATAATAGAGGTCTGATTACAGAAGTAGTGCGATAGTCAAAAGCATACTTTACGGCCAGTCAACTCTGGTTCTGCTACACAGTGTTAACTGAAACCTGAGTCTCCTCACCTGTAAAATGTAATCAACACTTACCTCCTCAACAGATATTAACGAGCTAAAAAACCTAACTTTGTACCTGGCGATAATAACGGCTCAATTTCCTAAAAATAAGCTAATTAATGCCTGTTGGGCTTAACTAAAAACAGAGGGCCTGGGGAAAGACCAGCCCAGGTCACTCTCCGAGGCCCATTAGCTCCTTTTCACAAACGTCCCGTTGGCGACTCCAAGCAGAGGACTAGCGTGACCCGAAGACCAGGTAACCTCAGGCCTGCTGGGATAAAGGTCCGGAGGTGAGGGATAGGCTTGTAAAGCCGAGATGGGCCAGAGGCCGCGCATCCCGCCCAAAAAATGCCAGGGCCGCGGTGCTGCCGCCAGATCTCCGGGATAAACAGAAGGGAGGCCGATGGTGGAGAACAGAGCACGCAAGGTCCCTCACCTTCACCACGGCCGTCCCCCGGCTGCCCTGACGACCACTGTCTAGTCCCGCTCCAGGCTTGTTTACAACCAGGGCAGCCATCCTAGAAGGAGCAGCGCCGCAGAAGCAGCCCTCAAGGCCTTCACTTGATGGGCGGGGTAGAGCCACCTACCCAGAAGCCTCGGCGCTCGACGCTGGGGCACAGGCGCAGTACCACGCGGGGAGCTGCTGGGACGGTCTCTTCGAGCATCCTCCCGCCAGCCGCTAGGTGTTTGGGTTCGCAGGCCTGTGCGTGGGCACTTTGTTATTTTTTTAATTGTTATTATTGAGGAGTCTGAAATAGATGGGAGGAGTAAAATTAAGAGAAAAAGAAGGGATAAAACAAAAGTAAAGTTTTGGGGTGAAATTCCCGCTCCAGGAACGACCTCTTCTCCCCAACTGCAAAACGGACGGGGCGAGAGGGGACTACATGTCCCTGCATGCCCTGCGGCTTTTGAACTACAAGTCCCAGCATGCCACATCTCTATCATTTACTGCAATGTAGGTATTTGGGAGGCCGTGAATTGTCACCGAGGAGTGGTTTCTTGAAGTCGCGGTGTGTGATTGTGACTGGAAAATAGAGAAGTATTTTATGTATAGGTCTCTAAGAGGCAAGAGATGGCTTTGGTAAAAAAGCCGTTGGGTTCCTAAAGGACTTGGTAAGAAGAGAATTTAAGGCACCACCGGCAGAGAGAAACTTGGGAGTGTGTTTGACGCCCTGTCTTCCCGAACGTGCGCTTTTCTGTCTTCCGAGCTGATTGACCCTTTTCAGCCCCCGTAGGCAGTGGGTCCAAAGTACCGGTCAAAATGGAAGTGAATCCCCCCAAACAGGAGCACCTGCTGGCCCTGAAAGGTAAACTTTTGCGAACCCGACTCCCTTTAATCTGTTTTCTCCCTTTCTCTCACTAGTTCTCGAAGCCTTTTACACATAGACCTGGCCTCTGGGATATAGGCCTCGTCCTTCTTAAACGCTGTCAATGCTCGCCCTCCTGCTTGGTTCCTTGGCGCCGAGCGAAAGGAAACTATTTCTCCTCTTTGCTTTTCAGGTTTGAGAGCCCCCGTTAGAATGGAATAGATACCTGGTAAATTACTTACTCTGTTACATGCTGCTCAGATTTTAGCCGCAGATGCTGATGTCCCCACCCTACCCGGGGAGAGCCTTGTGAACCGAGATGATTAACAGCGGGTATATAAAGTGGTTTTTCCTTCTGTCTCTTGTCTCTTCATATGGCAATGACAAAGTTACCAGGCTTCAGCTTCATCTGTGAAATTAGTCTAGTATTGTGCCAAGGTTTTAGAAGTACATAGTACTACAACATATAATTTAGGTATGTTAAAACTCACTGTTTACGTCAAAGTATTGTGTATAGGGGGAAATTCATGTCGGTTTGCATACACAGCAAACAGTTTTGAGTAAGTCTGATGATTTAATTGGATCATTATTTAGGGGAAATGAGCAGGGCATTCTTTTTCTGGAATTCCTGTTGTTTTGTGAAACCTTTTATTTGAAACGCTTTCAGCTTTATTTCGTCGGTTTTCTGCTACCACAAATGCACTTATTTCTTGTATGCCCTACTCAGTGGTTACCAATATCTTCTTGGACTGAGCTGAAAAGATGCTCAATAGACATGTGAACTCAAGTGAATAGCACTTAACCTTCCTTGTGGGATCCATTTTGAGGGACCCTTATCCCCTTAGTTATGTTGTAAGCATCAAACCTTCCAGAAGCTCACCAGTTTCATTTGAAGCATAAAATCATATACTGATAGTTGGGGTTATCAGAACTGTCTCTGACTGTAGAACTAAGAAACTAAAATATTAACTAATGTAATAGCAATAGGACCTGTGAGCTTAGCCTGGACTGAAATGGCTTATTCTTGAAGAAAGAAGAGAAATTGTCATGTTCTTTATCTCAGACTCATATGTAGTATGTGAAATATATATTACTTAACTCTCAGAAGTTAAACTTTTTCAAGATCGCACAGCTAGTAAGTGATTGAGGTAATATTTCAACACAAGGCCTTCATCTTTCCAAGACTCCATGTTGCCTCCTAATGAAGGAAAGAGCATTTTCAGATATCATTCCATTAGTAGTTTGATGGAAATTTAGAGCAGTTCTGTTAGCTGCTAGGTATTATTTTATACAAATTGGAAGGTATTAAATACAGTTAAATTCCAGTGATGTGCAGGCTAACTGCCATAGTCCTTTTAGGCTGCTACAGTAGTCTTTCCCAGGTATCTTCTATTTTCCAAAGCAGAAGGTTCCTGGAGAAGAGTATTTTAGCAACCTAAAAGGACAAGTGCTTTGAAATTCAGTGTTAGTTTCAGCTTTCTTAAAGCTTTTAGGCCCCATTCTTCCCCACTGTTCTAGTTATCCAAGAGTTTCCACAAGTTTTAATTTTACCTATGTTGGATGCCAAATATATCAATTTGTCTTGTCATATAAGTTTACTTTCATATGTATGTAAAGTATTAAGGAGCTCTCACAACATCAGTGTCCCTGGAATACAACACTGAGTGAATTCAGACAACAATGAAAGAATTCTCAGTGGCATGTCTTAAAATGTGAAAATGTAAGGAAAAGGGAAGAAAAAATAAAAACATTATTAATTCTTGAAAGAATATGCTATCTATATTTAGATCCATATTAAAATTATGGATGTTAAGGATCACAGTCATTTATGAATTTGAGTTGCCAAATCTGTCAGTCAGTGGACATTAACAGTAAGGAAAAGAATTATTATGAGATTGGTTACTTCTTTTGACTTTCAGAGTCAGTGGTTAAATGAGTATTGTGACATCATGCCAAGGAGACCCCACTCACAGTCATCCTGGCAATGGGAGAACCCCCGTCAAGTAGTTCTCTAATGATTTTTGGAAGCAGGGATTTGACCTCTTGTTTTTTTCTCTGGTAGCTAGGATTTGAAAGAACCTGCATTATGGCTCAGGCAACTTTGGGCCCGATTAGGAAACCTAACTTGCAGATCCTGGTAGGCTCCATTCTTGAGCCTGTGTACTGTATGCTGGAACTTATTATTGATGACTTAATTTGGGGCAACTTGAAGACGTCTGTGTTCTAAGAGGAAAAAAAGTAAGGCTCTAGTCTTCTTGTTCATCCTTCAAATTGGAATTCAGAAGCCATGCTACTAAGGTTTTGACACTGCTTAAGTGCCTCATTTATACAAATGAGACTTTGTCAGGAAACCAGTTTCTAGCATGGTTAAAATGCAAAGTTAAACCGTTTTCAGTATTTACTACTGAGAATGAAATAAAATCATTAAGTATTGTGTCTATATATTTGTTTGGTAGAATTCATGTAATTTTAAAGTATAAAATGATCCATTTTCTTCAAAAAGATTAAAAATTACAATGATTTTCATTGTCCTCAATTCACGTCTCAAATTTTTTAGTATTATTACATTTTTGTTCATTATCTTCATATGAATCAAGTATTTTAAAAATCACTAATTTACTTTTTGTTTCTGCTATAGTCTTAAGATTATTATTACCTAACATATTAATATCAATACTTCCAAATCCATTATATCTCTTCAGTTAAACATGTTGACTACTAGCAGTTTTAGGCTGAAAGGATATGATAGGGCATCTAATCCAGATTCCTTATTTTGGTAAGAGAAAGGATTTCCAGTTTTGTGGATTACATTCACATTTACCAATAGCACTTTGGTAAAATATCATATTGGAATTGGTTTGTTTTTTTCTTTTTTCCCTGCCTATCTGTATATAGGCTATCCCTACCATATCTTATTCATTGCAATACTTCCACTTTAGGTCCTGTTTCCCTCTGATTTGGAAAGAGAGAGAGTCTTGTAATTATAAATTGCATTCCAGCTCTGAGGAGCTCAGCTAAGAAATATTCCTTCTTTAAGAGTAACTGGATTACTGCAGAATGACTACAGAAGTAATATTACATTATCGACCATATGAGAGTGAAACCACACAACTGCCAAAAATTGCAGAGAAAGCAATTCAAGACTTTCCTACACGTCCACTATCAAGATTTATTCCTTGGTTTCCTCATGATGGGTCCAGACTTCCACTCAAACCTAAAAGATTACCACCTGTGATTTCTGAAGAGGCAACTGAAGATGTAAGACAGTACTTAACCATTTCAGAACATGATATTAAGTTGCAGAGTTATGATTGCACAGTAGATCTACTGGAGTTTCAACCTAATTTGAAAAAAAAGCACTTAATCCGATCACACACACTGAATGAACAGACTAATTCTGGAAGTCTGGATAGACAATCAGAAAAAGGAAAACGGCACAAGAAGAGGTCTTGGAGTGTTTCACTTCCCAGCAGTAATTGTACTGAAAATATTTTTCCTTTGTCTGAAAAATTGCAAGATAGTTTAAAGGCACTAAATTTGCACTCATTTTATAGAGCAAGATGGACAATAGAGCACACTATTTGTAACAACCAAACTCTGGAAGACATTTGGGAAAAACTCAATCGAATTATCAGGTGCAATGAACTTCCATCTTGTAATGCTACAATTCAGAGACATTTAGGCCAGATATGGGTGTTCTGTGATGTTATGTACTGTGAATATGTCGGAAGTCTTCTTAAAGGAAGATTAGCTCTTACTGGGAAGATTAACTTATTTGTGCATAAATATGGTCTTATTTTTAGTATGTAATGAATTCCACTAATTGTCAAAAAGAAAAATATTCTGAATGAACTGAGTAGGAACTGAAACAGATGAATAAATTTTTAATTGTGTGGTAATATATGTACAGTTTGTATCCCAGAAATAAATATCAGGTGAATTCCTAGGCTTGTCACTTAAGTCAGGAACTTTCTGCGTTCTACTTTGAGCAGCCTTCTTTTAAATGAATTGTGATAAATTATTATTTTTACTGAATTTAAAGGTAAAATGTTCTATTCCTTTTGTTCTGTTACTTTTCCAATGGTTGAATTAGATATTCCTATGAATTACAGTGACTAGTTTGGATTTTGGTAAATCCCCAAAATCTAATTTTACAGTATTTTTTCTTTACTCACCTAAAGTGTAATGATTTTTTTAAAAATAAAACTAATACCAGTTCTGTTGGGGATGGTATTCAAGTGCCATGAATGTGGTATTCAAGTTGAGAGACCAGCGCACATTCTGCTGATATTTCCAAAGATATGTAATAGACAATAGTTGATGTGTTGTTCTGAAACAAAAGTATAAAATGTATAATTTGTCTAAGACCATAATATATCTTTAAGGCAATAAGCTCTTTTGAAGTAAAGTATCAAATATGGGTAAGAGATCAAGTTATTCTTTATTTAATACAGATAATTCAATCTTAATGACTGTTATTGCTGATTACTAATGCTCTGGTTCTTGGAGTCATGGGTTTCCCATAGCAAAATGTTGTGAATTAGGTTTACACATCATTTTATAAAAATATTCAAAGTGATTATATAATAAAAGTTTTATTAAAAAGTATATTTATTTAACAAATTTGAATGCGTACCATGAGCTAGGTACTAAAGTAGGGAAGGAGACAAACATGGATCCTGCCCTCACAGAGCTAACATAGAGTCACTATTCTTAAGTAGTTAAACTACATCCCTGAAAAAAAACCTGTAAGACTGTACTCATTAGGAAGGCAGAAACACATTTGCCTTGTGGCACAGTGCCTGGCGTGGTAGGGGCTCAATACTACATAGTAAATGTGCCCTTTGGGGGGTTTCTCATAGCCTGAGCTGGCTGAGGTTCCTTAAAACATAAGGAGTCTACCAATTTTTTTTTTTTTTTTTTTTTTTTTTGGGTTCGCAGGCCTCTCACTGTTGTGGCCTCTCCCGTTGCGGAGCACAGGCTCTGGACGCGCAGGCTCAGTGGCCATGGCTCACGGGCCCAGCCGCTCCGTGGCATGTGGGATCTTCCCAGACCAGGGCACGAACCCATGTCCCTGCATCGGCAGGCGGACTCTCAACCACTGCACCACCAGGGAAGCCCGAGTCTACCAATTTTTAACTAAAGAGGTTATCTTTT
Organism: Monodon monoceros; assembly: GCF_005190385.1. Taxonomy (NCBI): domain Eukaryota; kingdom Metazoa; phylum Chordata; class Mammalia; order Artiodactyla; family Monodontidae; genus Monodon; species Monodon monoceros. The sequence continues at coordinate 52,562,333 of NW_021703768.1, forward strand.
CTAATTAGGTTTCACACTATCCAAACACTGTTTTGCTTTTAACTTTTAATGCCTTTCTTACTGTCTCAAATGAGACTGCTCTGTAGAAAATAATCATCATGTGCATGAATGCTTCCAAAAGTCTTTAAATGAAAAATCACCAGGTGTAGAGGGAGTTTCCAAGGTAACTTCATCAGTAATTACTTCTTCTTTCATTCATTAGTCATCTTACTTTTCAATCAAGAGTGCTGGAGAAAAGTCAACAAGTTATTCATTATTACCAGCGAGCTTTGCAAATAAGAGTTGGCTAATGTTATTAGGCAATCATAAATGGTGGATTTGGTTTTTTTTTTGTTCAGGTCTTATTTAGCATTAGGTTGCTAATCAAGGGTTAAAAGTTAGGTAATCATAAAACAGCGTCACTTACATAGACCACAGCATTTCTTTTATGATACATTTTTATTATTTTGAAATGATTATACACAGAACTGAAAATATTCTTATGAATATTTTCTTATGGGCTTCTTATGAGCAGTTTTTTAATTCAAGAATCACACATTAAAAAGAGCTTCTTTGTCTTCATATGTGGCAGATTTAAATTTCTCTAATTTACTCTGTATAAATTGCTTTCTACCCCTCTGAGAAACAATGAAAAGGTGAATCAGAACAGGGAAAATGAAGATTGAGTTTTACTGCAACTAGTGCCGTGATCTTAAAGGAAGAAGCAATTCATTTCTCATCTACCTAGACAATGCTTAGGCAGTAATTATTGAGAACCTTAGGACTGATGATTCTAGCACTAGCTAATAGTAGAGCTCACCAGTGTTTCTGGGTTCCACTGTTAAGTCACAGACATGAATAAATTGGGGAAACAAAGACATATGCAGGAAGTTGAATCTGAGGGCATTTGGTAAAATGCCAAAGCATTTACTCTAGGAAAGTAGCAACAGTGCCATAATTTTATTTTTCCCTGACGAGCTATCCACTTTCAAATAAATGTTAACTCAAATTCTAAGAAAAAAGATGTGAAGGGCATCACATGAATTTAACTAAATTATTTGCCAACTTAGCAAATAATTTAAAGACCATTTTTTGAAAATTTCTAAGATGAGCTCCTGCATAATGGTTCCCTTTGATTTAATCTGCTCAAAATGCCCCAGATTATTCCAAGGTTCACAAACTTGAATGCCTTCAGGAACTAGAAAAGTAAGACTATAGAATGTGGTAAGGACTCTGAGAGTGAAGAAGATTTGACATATTTTTTTTTAATGTTGTGACCAAGCAAAATGTATATGTAAGTTGAACTGACCTAATTCATTAGTTTATAACCTCAGGCCTATCTTTTTTTTAATTTACTGAAGACTTTCAAAAGTTTTTTTTATAAGATTTTAGATGAAACCTGAATTTCATAAGTAAAGCAAATGTCTGTATTTTGTGAGTTCCACTGAGAGTGTTTCTACACATGGCACTAACTGCATTGTGTGTAGTGAATATTTGTCACTCGACTAAAAATCACATATTCTTTTTTGCCTCCTAAATTTTTGACCAAGAACCTGCTTTAACTTCAAGACTGGATACATAATTACCATTTAATAACCAGTGCTTTATTGTAGTTTCTCTGCCAGTTTTTTTTAAAACGCTGTTTTTTGTTGATGTTTGCTCTTTTCTAACATTGTGTTTAATTTTTGAGTTTCATTAATTCATTATAAGACAGGAAATACTAAGGTTTAAATCTATACTTGTTATGGACATACTTCGGATCATCCTTCAAGGAAAGAGATAGTTTTTTGTTTGTTTTTAACATCTTTATTGGAGTATAATTGCTTTACAATGGTGTGTTAGTTTCTGCTTTATAACAAAATGAATCAGCTATACATATACATATATCCCCGTATCTCCTCCCTCTTGCGTCTCCATATTTTTTTTTTAGATTCCCTATATATGTGTTAGCATATGGTATTTGTCTTTCTCTTTCTGACTTACTTCACTCTGTATGACAGACTCTAGGTCCATCCACCTCACTGCAAATAACTCAATTTCGTTTCTTTTTATGGCTGAATACTATTCCATTGTATATATGTGCCACATCTTCTTTAAAGGAATGAGATAGTTTTATGTTACAAATTTGGCTTTCTCAGTTTGTGTTTAAAAATCTGCAGTATGACAAATTGTGCTTTATAGTAATTTTCTTTGCCTCCACAGGATGATAGTATTTCTTAACCAACTGCTATCCCCTCTTGCTGATTTTTTACCCTCTTTTGAAAATAGGAAGAAAACTGGTACTTTAAATACCAGCTTGGGATGTTTTTATTTTTAATGGAGGGTTGTTCTTTACCCACTCTCTACTGTCTCATCCCCTAGAAAACCATAGCATCAGTAAAAGCTAAGCTCTAAAGGGCCTTTGTATATAATGGAAGTTTGAGCATATAATAAGCAAATAAGCTGGCTACACATTTAGGTGAATTAAGAACATTTTTTGTTTTGATCACTCCAAATTTATGTTTATTTTAACTTGTTTACTTTTTACTATTAACTGAGTATAACTTTGTAAAAAAATTTTTATTAAGGTATAAAATTTTTATTGGGGTATATAGTTGATTTACAGTGTTGTGAAGAACACTTTTTAAAAAGTGTTTCAGGGGCTTCCCTGGTGGCGCAGTGGTTGAGAGTCCGCCTGCCGATGCAGGAGACACGGGTCCGTGCCCCAGTCCGGGAAGATCACACATGCCGCGGAGCGGGCTGGGCCCGTGAGCCATGACTGCTGAGCCTGCGCATCCGGAGCCTGTGCTCCGCACCGGGAGAGGCCACAGCAGTGAGAGGCCCGCGTACCGCAAAAAAAAAAAAAAGTGTTTCAGGATTCCTTTGAGAGTGTATTTCCTCTTTATTAAGATTTGGTCTCACTTGAAATGAAAAAAAAAAAGAGAGAGAAAGCACCAATTGGTGTTAAAATTGAGCTTAGAGTCTTGAAAGATTGTGAAAAAAACTGTTTCCTGTGTGTCATTTTCAGAACACCTTTTTATCCCCTGCAGATTGTACTTAATTTTAATGTTTTCCTGGTTAAAAGTAAGAGTGAAAGAGGTTTGAAACACTTCCCCATTCACTCCCCCACCCACATCATTGATGTGTAGCTGGTTAATGTTCTGTTTGAAATAGTCGGACTTGGAATACCTGTGGGATGTTTCTAATAAAGCATGACATTCCAGGTTTATGACCCTGGGCTTATAATTAAGAATAGGGAAAATTATTTTTGAGCAAAGTGAAGTCTGCGGCCATCTATTTAATATAACGTTGTTTAATGGCCTCAGTTCTTGAAACTTTACATCTTCAAAAATACCACTTACTTGAAGAGTTTGGTGAGGCGTTAATACTATGTGCCAGAACCTGTGTCAAGCACCGAGCCCACAAAACTTAACATGATACATAAGAGCCTAAACTTCAAGGAGTTTGGATAGGAGTGCTATAAACTTATAAGTGAATAAACATAATTCATGATAAATACAAGGTGCTATGAAAGAAACAGGGTGACCTGTCATCTGAGAAAGATGACATTCAAGCTAAGACCAAAATGAGAAAGGCACTAAATTTTTTTTTTTTTTTTTTTTTTTTGCGGTACGCGGGCCTCTCACTGTTGTGGCCTCTCCCGTTGCGGAGCACAGTTGCGGAGCACAGGCTCCGGACGTGCAGGCTCAGCGGCCATGGCTCACGGGCCCAGCCGCTCCGCAGCATGTGGGATCTTCCCGGACCGGGGCACAAACCGTGTCCCCTGCATCGGCAGGCGGACTCTCAACCACTGCACCACCAGGGAAACCCAGGCACTAAATTTGATATGACTGATATAGCTAGTTAATTAGTAGTTAGGTGGTACATTTTTACATACATTAACAAATACCACATATTGTGCACTGACCATTTAAATCGACAGTCTTTAAAGATTTGAGTTTTGAGTTGAATGAACATCTTAATAGACTATAAAGAAACAGTCTTCTGGGATTCATTTTCTGAAATGTTTTATGAGTTTGTATGATTTTTACTTCTATATTTTTGTCTTTATTTTGATGTGGTCAAATGTCAATCTTATTTTTTTAACATCTTTATTGGAGTATAATTGCTTTACAATGGTGTGTTAGTTTCTGCTTTATAACAAAGTGAATCAGTTATACATATACATATGTTCCCATATCTCTCCCCTCTTGCGTCTCCCTCCCTCCCACCCTCCCTATCCCACCCCTCTAGGTGGTCACAAAGCACTGAGCTGATTTGTCTTTATTTTGATGTAGTCAAATGTCAATCTTAACAAAAAATTGAAAAAGATTTTTAAATTAGAATGTCCTATCCCCGCTAGACTAGGTTTAATTTTCACTTTTTTTAGTTTTCTCTTGCTTAATTTTTGTCCATCTATTTGATACATATGCAGCTTGATATTTGAAATGAATTTGTAAACTAAATTTCATTTTTCCCAGATAGTGAACCAGTTGTCCTAGCACCTTATAATGTTTGTTTTTGCTGCATCCTAATAACTTTTTAAAATTATCTAACATGTCAGTATGGTCTTGTATGGACTTGATTATGGACTTAAATGTTTTACTACATGTTATGTCCAGTTTTTTATCATTGTTTCCTATTAATTTCTATAGCATATTTTTATTTATTTGTTTTTCTAGATAAACTTTAGATACATTCTGTCATGTTCCGAGAACAAATGCTAGTTTTGGTTGGAATTCTATAAACCTACACATTAACTGGCACTTTCATAATTTTTACAAAGAATTAATATTACTTAAAGGGCTACTTACTGAACTTCAGTGGCCTGTGATTATAACCAGGGAATAAAGTTAACAAAAATCCTTTTGGCATAAAATTATTGTTTCATATTCAGAATGGTGCATCTAAATTCTTGTCCCTATCAGACTAACATTGGTTAATATTTTGTTGATATTGTTTACAGTGAAGTCATTCAAGATTTTTTTAAAGCCTTATTCTTGTAATATACCATAAGCTTTGAAATTATTTTATTTTCTACTTTTTGTATAATGAGCCATATTTCTTTGCATTTAATTTTTATAATTCATTAGGTTGTAAATAAAAGCAAAATTGTTCTTTCTTTTTGTCATATATAAAATTCTTTCTGTTATATCCTAACATTTTTATTAGTAAATCATTGCTGTGTAATAATCTTAGGAAATACTTAATATTATATTGTTTAGGAAGTATTTAGATTATATTTTATACTAGTATAAAATTGATGAATACCATACATTCAGCTTGCGAATACTGGCATAAAATGATATTAATATTTTCTTTCTTTCTTTTTTTTTCTACTTTCCCAATTCACAGTGATGCGGTTGACTAAGCCTACTTTATTCACCAATATTCCAGTAACATGTGAAGAGAAAGACTTGCCTGGTATGACACATGCTTTATCCTACTTGCACCTAGGGAAAAGTTGAAACCTGGATTACCTTACCTTGGAATAAGCCTAACCTTGCCAATCTTATGCTAACTCTTCGCTACATTATTTGTTGCCTGTTTTTGTACGTGTGAATGGTGGCCATCTGAGTAATAGGTCTCAGTCATAATCTATACATCAAAATACTATTGATATCCCGTGGCAACTAGAGACTTTTAGTTTTAGTAAAAATGCATTGCTCGTAATGACACTATTAAAATTTCATTTATCCTCAGATGTTCCATCAATGTATGTTAGCATTCCCTTTATTTAAAAATCATTGGAGCTTTCTATATATCTCATGACCTACGTTTTCCTTTGTTACTGAAGTGTTCATTTTCTGTAGAAACAGAATTTTTTTGGCATGCATTTGTTGTAGTGAAGATTAGAAATTAGATTTTTTAAATATAATTTTTGTTATGAGATTATTTTTTTAAATATCTCTCCCAGCTGTTTCTTCACATAAATAAAAGTTACTTACAAGGTAGGTGTTAGAATTTGATGTTTTTCTCTTTCTACAGGAGACCTCTTTAACCAGCTCATGAGAGATGATCCTTCAACTGTAAATGGTGCAGAGATTTTAATGTTGGGAGAAATGTTGACTTTACCACAGAATTTTGGGTAAGAATGATATGTTCACATTAGAAACACAACAACACTCTGAAGCCATTACAAATCATGTTTTCAAAAAGTAACTATGGGATGGGAAAATGCTCATGATACATGTATGTGGCTGAAAACAAAAAAAGTTTTACCAAAATTATACTATGTGATTCTGGAGTTTTTTTTTTAATTAAAAAAATAAGATGCATACCAAAATATTAATTCCTAGGGTGGTAGAATTTTAACTTTCTTCTTTAGATCTTATTATATTTTTAAATGCCTACATATTCCTTTTATTTTAACTGACTTAATCTCAGTGTCTTTCAGAAGCAGCTCTTTTATTCACCATCACAGCCCTTTACCAACTTAAGTTATTGGACTTGTCAGCTCATTAGGAGTTCTAAATATTTTATTCCTTCTCTTGCTCTTAGCTATTCCCTTACTCTAGATTATTACTGAGGTAGAAGTCCCTGGTTCCATTCTGTTTGCAACTGAGACAATTTGAGACCAAAAGGAATTTTTCAGGTTTTTCAAAAGGTTTACAGAATGTGGTCATTGACTAGTGTCTTGAAAGCTTAGAAATATATTCATGTAAAAAACGTATTCATATTAAAATATTTTTATAAATATATCTACATATATTTATATGTTTATATGCATTATATATATAACATATACTTACAAAGTAATGCCACTAGTCATTATTTTTATTAGAATGACTTAGAAAAAGAAAAAGAAAATAAATTGGTAGAAAATACTCTGAGATCAATAACTTGGTCTCTTCTAGGTTCGGGGCATAAGTTATTTCAAAAACTGCCTTTCTCTAGCCTCCTCAGTATCAAATCTTCAGACTCTTAACATGGATCTGATTTCAATGACATTTTTAGGAGGGCTGGCAGTTTTGGCAGTAGTTGAGGGTCAAGATATATAGCATGTTTTATAGATTAAATCTGTATTTTTAATTGCACTAGGTAATGAGTGAGCAGCCTAGTGTAAACAAAGAAATATTGAAATAGTATTTCACCTGATCGCTATCCTTTAGTAATTTCTCCATTTGACGTTCTCAGTGGTGCACAAATAGAAGATTTATGATAAAAGTTGAATGGATTTCTGCCTAAAAATTTATTTTATTTCACAGGAATATATTTTTGGGAGAGACCTTTTCCAGTTATATCAGCGTTCATAATGATAGCAATCAAGTTGTAAAAGATATATTGGTTAAAGTAAGTGGCATTCTTATTTGGGAGAATTTTTTTTAACTTTTTAATTTCTCTTCTTATGTTTTGAAACTTCATTAAAATGCCTGCTTGATACTGGACTTTTTACTTGTCATTAATAACAAGTATTAATTGAACACCTGAGTTCTAAGATATGCTGTGCACAGAATCATTTTTCCTTATCCTCAAAATTTGTGATAGCTTGGATGAGAAAATGTACCAAAGGTAAATAACACTTTAAATTTTTGTTAATAATTTGTGATTAACATAATAAAATTTGAAAGAGGAGGAAAGATCACTGGGGATTGCATCATTCAGGAAGGCTTATTGAAGGAGAGGGAGCACAAGAGGATCTCGAAAGAATGGATTTAGGAGAAAAGACAAAGAGGGACATGGTAATCGGAAGCAGAGACATAGGAATACGTAATGTGTTCTTGTAGCAGTGAACAGAATTCACTTAGTAAGAGTAGGTAAGGTTGTAGAGATATGTAGTAGCCATACAGTGGAGCATCTTAAAAGCAAGACTAAGGCTAAGGTTATTTTAAGACAGTATGCAGTCAGTGGAGACTTTTGAGCAGAGGTATTCAGGCTATGTTGGAAGACTGTCATGAAAGCATTGTATGGGATGGTTTGTAGGAAATAGGCCAATTAGAATATTCTTGCAGTTTTGAGAAATCAAGAGAGAGAATATGCTAGCTCAGTTAAACAACTGGAAATTTATTCCCGAAAAGAAAGGGCATAAAAAAAGGAAAAATTCGTCGTATGTTGTTGAGAAGTGGTCAAAGCTGTCTTCCAGTGGTGAGTTTAGGTCACTACGGCATCACCTATGGAAGGGAAAGGGAAGCCCAGTTAGAATGAGATTGAAAAATGATCAGCAAGTACGAGAACTGAAAAGGATCTCAGAGAGAAAATATTCCAAGTTCCGTATATGACCCAACTTCCAGAAACTGGATGCAAATTTTTGCATACATGTACATATGTTTGTCACTCTATGGTTAGGGTTTCTGCCTTTCATTAGATCAGGAGTCGGCAAACTATAGCGTGCAGGCCAGATTTGATCCATTGCCTGTTTTTGCAAGACAGTATGAAGCTATGCTAAGAATGAGCTAAGAAAGGTTTTACATTTTTAAATGATTAAAAAGAAACAAAAGCTTATTTTGTGATGTGAAAATTATATAAAATTCAAATTTCAGTCCGTAAGTAAAATTTTATTGACACATAGCCACACTCATCCGTTTATGTATTATCTGTGGCAGATTTCAAGCTACAACATCAGAATTGTGTAGTTGCAACAAACTGTATGACCTGCAAAGTCTAAAATATTTGCTATCTGACCTTTTAAGGAAAAAGTCTGCTGACCTCTGTATTTGATTATGAAAAGCACTGACTTTCAGAACTTCGAGAATGTATACTTTTTTCCTGTCATACAGTTCGCATTCAGTAAATGTTGAATTTATTTTTGTAAGATGAATAAATCAGCAAATGTGTGTAATTTAAGTCAATGTTAAAAAGAACAAATATTACCATAGTGTATTTCTTATAAAATATGTGATTATATTTCTGTGGGCTCTGCTCAGTTTTAATTTCTATAAAGGCAGTGGTGTTTGGCATAATAACAGAGATAGCTAATGTTTATTGAGCAGTACAGTGCCCACCAAGAGTCTTCTTACTCTTAACTAAGAACTAGCATTTTGTTTATCATTTTACAAACTCCAGTTACATACAAATTGGCTCTTCTTTGCCTGCTTTTCTTCAGTTTTCCTTAGTAAATTTTCATTCAAATCTATATTTCCTTGGGTGCTTTATAATTATCTCCAAATGTTTTTTTGAGGGTATTTAATTCACTTTGAATATTGTGTTGCAATTTTCTTCTGTTTCACTGTTGGTTTTGGTGGCAGTTTGGATCAGTGAATTGTTTAAATTATCATTGTGTGGTCTTTTTTAATAGTATTTTTGTATGGATTAAGACTCTTGCTAGCTTTGCATTCTGTGAAATGCAGTTTGGGGTGCTTTGATATTCTTAGTTCAAGAATACTCTCTTAGAGCCTTGCAAGCAAAGTGTCGTTTCTTTATCGGGTGGCTTTTGGGAGGGTGGTGGAAGAATAAAGGGTTGAGTGTTCCTCAGTTTTTCTCTTTCTTTTAAGTGACAGCATCCTCAATTTTCTCCTCCTGCTTCATTTTCTCTTCACTGACAGTGTCCAAAAGGTTCTTCTCCTTTTTAACTCTCTTCTTCCCCTGAATTGTTATCTTGCCAGAACTGCCTCTTCACCATTAAACATACTGTTATATCTCCTGTAGGCTGTGCTCTCATCTTCCAGTAATGCACTTTCTCAGTATTTTGACACTTAGGATAGACTTTGTCTTTCTGGCAGTACTTTTCATCATTCTTAGGCCTGTCTCTACCTTCCTTTTCTCTCTTAAGCTCAATTTTTCATGAACTTCTCTTGTTCTTTGCAAAGGCTTATGACGAGAGCATGAGAAATAGCTTGCAGAAATTTGAAGTTTAGACATTTGCTGCTCTCTAGCTATACTAACACTGAGTTTATATAGTTTTTAAATTTTATTTATTTATTTGAGGATGACTCAGGAGATTCAGTTATTCTACTGCCATTACTTCAGCTACTCAGAATTCTGCTCTCAAAAGTTTAATTTTTTATAGCTCTTGGAATTTTGGAATGTGGAAAAGAGATTATGAATCTGTACTCTTTTAATTCCTTTACTGACATCTTAGTGTTGTTTTTGAGAATAAAAATGCTATATAATCTGTCATGTCTAACTGGAAACCACTAGGGGGTTTTTTGTTTGTTTTTTAATTGAAAAATAATTTTCAGCAGTAAGTCTGAAAACCTTAGCATGCTACCAAAAAATGAAGTGTTCTATAAACAAAAAACAGCGTAGTGTACTATAAATAAAAAAATAGTAGGGACTTCCCTGGTGGTGCAGTGGTTGGGAGTCCACCTGCCAATTCAGGGGACACACGTTCGAGCTCTGGTCCGGGAAGATCCCACATGCTGGGGAGCAACCAAGTCTACGAGCCACAACTACTGAGCCCACGTGCCACAACTACTGAAGCCCACGCGCCTAGATCCCGTGCTCCGCAACAAGAGAAGCCACTGCAATGAGTAGCCCGCGCACCACAACGAAGAGTAGCCCCCGCTTGCCGCAACTAGAGAAAGCCCACGCACAACAAAGACCCAACGCAGCCAAAAATAAATAAGTAAATAAATTTATTTTAAAAAAAATAACTTTAGGGCTTCCCTGGTGGCACAGTGGTTGAGAGTCCACCTGCCGATGCAGGGGACACGGGTTCGTGCCCCGGTCCGGGAAGATCCCACATGCCACGGAGCGGCTGGACCCGTGAGCCATGGCCGCTGAGCCTGCGCATCCAGAGCCTGTGCTCCGCAACGGGAGAGGCCACAACAGTGAGAGGCCCGCGTACCGCAAAAAAAATAAATAAATAACTTTAATGATCTGTACCATTGGTGGTTTATTTTTATTTTATTTATTTATTTTTGGCTGCATCAGGTCTTAGTTGCAGCTTGCAGCCTTCTCTCTAGTTACGTTGCATGGGCTCCAGAGTGCACAGGCTCTGTAGTTGTGGCACGCAGGCTCAGTAACCCCACAGCATGTGGGATCTTAGTTCCCCGACCAGGGATCAAACTGGCATCCCCTGCACTACAAGATGGATTCTTAACCATGATACCACTAGGGAAGTCCCTGTACTATTGGTTCTTAAACTTTAGAAGGTATTAAAATCATCTGGAGGACTTTTTAAAACACTGATTGCTGAGCCTCACCTCCAGTGTTTCTGATTTAATCAATCTGAAATGGTGCCCAAGAATTTACCTTTTTTTTTGGCCACACCACGGGGCTTGTGGGAGCTTAGTTCCCCAACCAGGGATCAAACCCAGGCCCCTGACAGTGGAAGCGCAAAGTCCTAACCACTGGACCACCAGGGAATTCCCAGAATTTACATTTCTAACATGTTCTCAGGTGATGCTGATTCTGTTAGTCTGGGAACCATACTTTGAGAACCAATGGTGAGTAATAGGCATTTGCTCATTCATTCAACAAGTATATATTCCAGGCACAATTCTAGATACTGGGGTTATAGCAGGAAACAAAAGAGACAAGGCCTCTGTTCGCTTGAAGTTTAGTCTAGATGTTTTTAAATGCTTTTTTCTTATTTTTTTAACATGAATTCCTTAATTATATCGAACTCTTTCTTGATCTTGAGCTTTTACACTTAAGGTGTTTTGCTTTTTTTAACTTACTTGAAATGATTCTCCATTTCCCCTTTCCTCTCTCCCTTTTTAAATCCTGCTCATCCAAAAACCAATTTGCAGCATGAAGCTGACCCTGTAATTTAAATTGTATTCCCCTACCTCAAGCCAGCCCTCCATTCCTCCTTTACTCTATATTATTTTCCCCAAACATTTAAATTCCCTAGGGGCAGGGATTTTGGTCTATTGTTCACTGGTGTATCTCCAGCTCCTGGGAAAGCCCTCATAGGTAATTAGGAAATAAATGTTAAGTGCAGCAGTGTTTATAAGATGAAAAAGGAGAAAAGTAAAAGTGTTTAGCCATATATAATACATGCTGTAGTTATGATTAATGTTTAGAAAATGATACATAGGAAAACACATTGGACAGAAAGCCCATGGATTTGACTGTTTCTTTTCCCCCTCTTCTCTAATTTCTAAAATGTTTGTTAAAGAATTTTGAATTTCAGCTTCATTACTTATTAGTTGTATAACCTAAGGGGAGTTGTTCCTTCTATGTGCCTTGGTTTGTCTGTAAATTAGGGATAGTATAATGACCTACTTCAGGGTTGTGGGCATTAAATGAGTAATGTGCTTAGAACAGGGCCTTGCACATAGTAGGTGCCCAATAAATGTGAGCTACTACTGTTTAATAACTGAATATAATAAAAAAAGACAGCACTAATAAATATTCCACTTGGAAGTGCTGCATTCAGAATGTTAGGTTAGAATTAACTGCAGAAAACCTGTTAACTGATTTAAAAAAAAAACAAAAAGCTTTTAAAAAATCTGCACTCTTATGGACAAAACCTCCCCTAATCCCCATGACTTAATGTTATCTTTGCTTTCTCTGAATTTGTCTTGACATTTGCCTTGAAGTTTTATCATAACTTCAGTATGCAACAAACATTTATTAATTGCCTACTGTGTGCCAGGCACCATGTTATAGTGGTGAACAAGAGAAGGCAAGAGGTTCCTGCCACAACAGACATTACATCTTTGGTAGGGGAGACAGAAGGAAACAGGTAAACAAAATCATAAATAAGGTAATTATAGATCATAATAAATGTTACAAAGAAAGTTAAAATTGAATGTGATAGAAAGTAGCTGAGCTTAAAGGAGGATGCCATTTAAGAGAATTAGAGAAAATGATCAATGTTCAAAAGGAATAAGGGAGGGAATATGATAGAAAGTAACTTGGTAGGGGCAAGAGAGAAAATGGTCCTTTCTTAGTTGATGACTTTAATGCTGATCTCTAGTTCTACAAATCAGCTGGTCTCTGACATCTAATACTGTTTTGAATGATTATTTACCTGTTACCTTTTAGTGTTATATACTAACACATGTGTACACATCTATATATGTTTCTGTAATATCCATCTGTATATGTATAAATTTCAAAACCGTATGTTCATACTGATGCCCCAAATTCCAGTCCAGCACCAAAGGTTTCATTGCAGGCTTCTCTCTTTCCTTATCTGTACCTTTTTTTCTCCAAAAGTAAGAAACTTGTCTCTTGTTATCCATAATATATATATTTTTTGTTTTGTCCTAGTATACATGTAGAAGTTTCAGAACCGCTAATCCATACCCCTGCAAAACAGCAAATGGGCTAGCTAGAGTAAAGTATTTGTGTGCCGCTCTTTTCATTTTTAGCTTTTGTTTGCCAAACTTTAGTTCCTTTTTTCTGTTTCCTCCTCCCAGTATGGTTGTGTTCATTTGTAGTACAGTTAGGTTCATGTGGTACTGTTTGTATTACATTTTGGATTCCCCCTACTTTATAGCTGATTTTATCAGTATTTATTTTTAGGTGTGTGTGTGTGTGTGTGTGTGTGTGAACCATTACCCTGTTCCTAAGCATCAGAGCTATACAAAAAGATGTACACAGAGACGTGTTGCTCCCTCTTCATCCCTACTTTCTTGTTCTTGTTCCCCTATTCTTTCCACCCATACTTATCCACACCCTGTAGGTAACCAGTCTAATTTGGATTTTATTCTCTCTTTCAAGGCTGATCTTCAGACAAGTTCTCAGCGTTTAAATCTTTCAGCCTCCAATGCTGCAGTGGCTGAACTTAAACCCGATTGTTGTATAGATGATGTCATACACCATGAAGTAAAGGAGATTGGAACACACATGTAAGAATTAATTTTACTAGATCTCAGAGGCTTTTACTTATATATGCCTTTATTTGAAATTTTTGCTTTATTTCCACTTATTCCACTTGTTATTAAGCCTAAGAACCTACTTCAGAAGGAATTTTATGTACCATGTTTACATGCTTGCCAGAAACAAACTTTAAACAAAATGTTTATTTTTGAAAGGAAAAAATATCTTAATTTATCTTCACTTATCTCTAGTTTCATTTTTGCATCTACAATCTTATTTAAAAATAAAAATCCATGCAAACCTTTAAAACTCAGGTAGCACTCTAAAAGTACATTTATTCTTTTGAAATGCTAACTGATGTTAATAACATTTATTTTTAAATTCACAATTTTTCAGTTCTGTATTTAACTGTATAAATATACTCTACCCTGAGAGTTCAGAAATAGAGAACCAAAGTAGAGGTATGAGGGAAAAAAATCTCAAATTCTGTATTCCTGGCCTGTGTATGTATTTGAATGTGAATGCTGTATTTTTCGTCGTCTGAGAGGCAAATATGAAAATTTCAGCCATCTAAAGTAATTTTAGACTTCTCTATCTGCCTTACCACCCCCATATCCAGTTGATTCACAAAGACCTGTTAGTTCTTGTTAACTATCTCTCAGTAGCCTCTCTTCATCTCCACTTAACGTCACCATTTTTGCTTCTCTTCTTTGTCTTAAAGAAATATGTAATATTATCTATTATTTAATTCATTTTGGTGACAAGCTCTGTTGTAGGCACTTTTTAATATATATTCTGTGGTTGGTATGAGCTTTGAGTCAGATTTTCTGGAGTTCAAATTTTACCTTGATTATTTATTTAATTATGTGATCTTGGATAAGTCACTTAACACTTCAGTGATCTCCTACTACCCTTAGGAAATTCTAACTGTATAGGTTTTGCAGAGCTCTCCACAACTAATCCTTACCAACTACGTACTCTAGTTCTCACCTTTCATCATGCTTCCCTCCCTCCCTCTCTACTCTGCAGTTCTTTTACCTCTGAACTGCTCTGTGACTTGAAATGTATCCTTCCCTTACAAAGGAATGCCTGTGTCATTTTGTTTAGTTTTCTTCCACTTTGTCATATCTCAGATTCATCATGACTTTCTCAAAGAGACTTTTTGACCTCCTAGACTAGATAAAATCCCCCTTCTTGTCTATTTTATAGCATCCACAACTTGTCATTTTTTTCTATGTCTTTTATGCTTGACATTACTTACTGAGTGCCTGCCGTTCCCATTAAAGTATGAGTTCCACAAAGTCACCTGCATCCCTGGGATTTAGCGAGAACAATGGTCAATATTTGTTGAAATTGTTTTTATTGAAATGATATTAAATGTGTAAAATCCCCATTTTACAGAAAATGAGACTCTTAGAGAATTTAATAGCTAGCACATAATGGCATAGAACTCAAAACTAAATCTAACTTCATAACCTGTACCTTGCTACACTGCTTCCAACTGTGAGCACTTGGAGAGCAGGTATTGAGTTCTGATGAACTCTAAATACCTAGCACCTAGTTTACTACTAGGTACAAGTATAAAGTAGAAATTAAATTACCTGTAATGTCACCACCTAGTATAGCCGCTATTATAATATTGGTATATTTCAATCCTTTATGTGCATATATATATAAAACAGATGTGTATAAGTAACTTAAATAATATTTTATAGAATTTTGATCATATTACGCATGGTTTTATCTTTGTTAATACACCAGGAACCCAGTTTAGTCAGTATTCTTTGAAAACATTCTTTTTTTTTTTTTTAATTTGTGGTACGCGGGCCTCTCACTGTTGTGGCCTCTCCCGTTGCGGAGCAACAGGCTCCGGACGTGCAGGCTCAGCGACCATGGCTCGCGGGCCCAGCCGCTCCACGGCACGTGGGATCCTCCCGGACCGGGGCACGAACCCGCGTCCCCTGCATCAGCAGGTGGGCTCTCAACCACTGCGCCACCAGGGAAGACCCTGAAGGATTCTTTTCTAAATTTCTCATAACCACCAACAGTATAAAGAGAGTCAGTTTCTCTAAACTCTCACCAACCCTGATATTTCTTGGAAAGAATTTTTGCCAAATCCTAAGATAAGGAAAAATCTTATTTCATTATTTTAATTTGTTTCTTTGACTACTTGTGAGGCTGAACATTTCCACATTTTTGTTAGTCGATTATGGTACTACAATTTATGTGTATATCCTTTTCTTCTATTTTGAATGAGATATTGTTTTGCTTATAAAAATTTCTCTTCATATTGTTAGAAGCATTTTTTCCCAGTTTGTTGTCCTTCTTAAAATTTTGTTTTAGTGTTTTTGATTTATCCAATTTCTAAATTTGTGGAAGTCTTTTCCTTTCCATTGCATTTATATTAAAAAGTCTTTCTTCATCCTGGAATTTTTTAAAAATTTGTATTTTCTTCTAGTTTATATGAACTTAACTTTTTACATTCAACTATTTAGTTATCCTGTGATTTATTTTGGCTTATGCTTTACTTTCTGAAGAAAAAAGTTTCTGACTTCCTGCTTTAAAAATGGTATATCTTATTTTACTAATCAGCTTTCTTGTTCATGGAATTATATCCATATCTACTGGAACTCTTTTTTTCCTGCTCTAGGCTCATTTGGCTGCACTTTCGTGTCATAGTATAAATATTTTCCAAATTTGTTGGTAGAACTGAAGGTTAGTAGATTAACTATTAAAAAACAAAATTTATAGTGATTCAAAATCATTAAAACATCTTTCTGTTTCAGCTTGGTGTGTGCAGTGAGTTATACAACTCAGGGTGGAGAAAAAATGTATTTTAGAAAATTCTTCAAATTTCAGGTATTGAATATGACAGTGGTAAATAGTGTTTAGATGCCCTTTTTTCCCCTAGGAGATTACTACTATTTATCTGCAGTAAAAACAAACTCCAAATAAAGCAAATAGCTTAATATTTTTTGATTTGTCTTATTACTAGCAATCTAAAGTTGGACTAAAGTAAGTTAGATAAAAGCAGAGAAATTATCATTGTGGTTACTAGCAATCTAAAGTTGGACTAAAGTAAGTTAAATAAAAGAGAAATTATCATTGGAAATGTAATGTTTTATCCAGAAAACAATTTGTTGTGTTTTCATGCCTTGACAAAACACAAAAGAATCTAGAAGATGGATAAAATAAGTGTAAAGTCCAGACAAAATAAGTGTAAATAATATCAGATTTCTAAGGAAATATTTAAATGAGAGATTATTGCCTTGGGCTAAGTGGACCAAGCTTCCTTCAGAGACTTCATGAGTCACTGAAATTGTAGTTAGATTTTTTTATTTATACACAATTTTCGAAGTCCATAATCAAAAATAGTTAAAAACCACTGTTTTAACCCATGTATGTGTGTGGATAGGGAAATGAGATGACCATATACGGTTATGTAGATCTAGATATGATACTATATATATTTTTCATTCCTCTGTTTGTAAGTGGAAGAAAAAGTACCAGCAATAGGAAGAAAAATTTTGCTTTATTCTATTGCTTTTGTTATCACTCATCTGTTTAAGATTTTGCATGTCTTTTAAAAGAAAATAAAAGGTTTGATTGCTTATTTTGATAAACATGCTTTGTGAAATATATAGAGAGAAATACACAAAAATGTATGTGTTCAGTTTAACAAACTATTATGAAGTACAGATCCATATAACTCATGTAACTATTACCCGGTCAAGAAATTACGGTGGCTTTTTTAAAAATGCATTTGGGATTGTTTTTGTTTTTACAAGAGTACTGCATACCCATTAGAAAAGTCTATTACAATTAAAATTGGAAAATGCCTTTGACAAATTTAAGCTCTATGGTTTAAAACAGATAAACAAAATAAATGGTCAAATGATAATAATCTCCTTTGATTGATATGCTTTATTCAACTAGGTTCTCAAACCATTGGATGTGAAAACCAAATTTTACAATGCAGAGGTAAGTGTTGAGCACTTAATGGGATTTCAGGTTCAACATTAAATCTTATTTGACTAAAATTCTCATGTATTACATTTCTTTTCATATCAGAGTAAATTGCTGATATGACTGTGAATTACTTGTGAAAAATGAGCATAAAGTTCAATTGAAAGTGAATAATTTCACTGCAGATCTCTTTTAGTCTGCTGTTTTCAACTGACATGAAATCAATATGCCTTGATTTTTATTCTCGTTAATTTTGTGAGGCTTTCACCCTCTTTCATTAAATGATTGCCCTGTGCTTCCATTTAATAGTTGTTGTTACCATCTAAAAACATTAGCAATCTGTTAAATATTTTATAAATGTGGTTGTGATATTACAAAAATTGAAGTGGTAGATCCAACCCTGCAAAGAAGATTTAATATTCACCTAGAAAAATATTAAGTAGAGCTCAGTACATTAAATTCTTTGTCCTGGGAAGTCAGTGTGCCAGCCAGAGTTAGGTTGCTAAGTTTAGTGAATGGTTTGAAATGCTCCTTGGGAGAAACAAATCTGGCAAAAATATAGAAAGAAGTAACTTTTAGAATAGAAGATTATCTTCTTTCCTAACAAAAGAGATAAAATAGAATTTTCCATAAGGAAAAGGTTTTATGGCTTGGATTTCTTTTACAGTTCTATTTTATCCTGGTATCTAGAGGTCCAGAAAAAGCAGATTTCCTAATGGGCCTTTTACTCCCCCAAAGTCATGTGTTTCATATCACAGTGATAAACTGAAAGATATTCAAATGCAGTATTTTGAAATGAAAATTTTGTCTATTACTCCAAAACCAGCTGATCAGAAATTTGTAGTCACATGTCAAATTTGATATATATTTTTACCATCAGCATCTGAATTTTTATTCACTATAAAGTTTGTACTACAGCTGGGCATACTAAGACATCTAAGATAAGGAACCTAACCTTAAAGTAAAAACCTATTAGGAGAAACGAAAAAAGTGCATAAAATAACAAAAGTAACTAGTATAGTATATAGTCAGACTAAAGAGCATGACGCAAAAAGATGTGCTACAGGAACTCAGGGGATGAGATTTTGGAGTAGTCTAAAGAAGCTTCATGGAAAAGGAAGAGAACTGCATCAGTGTCTAGAAGGAATAGGTGTTAGAAACGTCTAAGTGTCAGAGCAGTGAAGGCATTCCAAGCCGAGTTGGAAATACAAGTGGAACGTACAGTATGTAGTGAAGAGTATACGTATTTGATGCGAGGATACAGTCTTATCAAGGAGATAACTAGATGTTTAAAGGCACATATAGGAAGGCACATATTAAACTATTTCAGGTTTTCTTTGTTGAAGTATGGTGGTACATTAAGATACTTGTCAAGTAGTTTTATCACACCAATATTCAGAGTGAGTTGCAAATTGTTTTTTAAATTGCTAGTTATTCCATAAATAACATAAAAGTAATATACTCCCCAAAAAGAAAGGAAAAAACCCACAAGTCCACCACACTAAAAAGTAATTGGTTCTTCATTAACCCATATTCTCTTTCAGTCTTTACTCATTTATATACAATATTCTGTTTTTATAATCATAGTAACAATTTTGTTTGCTTTTTCAGTTAACATTAAGTATAGACATAATTTTTAGTCTAAACTTAGCCAACAAACTTCAGCTAAAAAATTTTAGTAAAATTCTGAACTTTTGAAAATAGACATTTTTTTAAAAATGAGGAGTGAACAAATAGCATTTAGGATCTCTTTAAGATATTTGGTATTACCTATTAGGCAAACAAATACTGTTCTGCCTGTAACATGAAGCAGATTCTATGGACTCCATCTAGGAAATTCAGGTAAATGTAGGAGTTAGTTAACCACACTGATATCAGTAGTTTATTTTTATTACACTATGCCATAGTCCTTACACGACAACTGTTATTAGCCCCACATTTGTCTCAAACATGTTTTTATGCTGCTTCTAAAATTTCTGTGTGAATCACCTAAAGGAAAACAAGTTTTGTGAGAAACTTTGTTGTAGTCTTCTAATATAAGAAAGCCTTGTAAAAAAAAAAAAAAATTGGTGACATTAGAAGCTAGGTGTCAAACCTTTGGTCACAGCTCCATGCCAGGTACTGAAGAGAAATAAATATAAACAACATCTTCCCAGTCCTCACGGTACTTAGATCTAGTGAAGGAGACTGACATGACATAAATACAGTGTAAGCATCCCCGCCCACCCCGATCATAAGTGTACTTATTCTCTGGGAACATAGGTGAAAAAGATTTCCAGCTATGTGTTTGATGAAAGAGCTGACATTTGAGATGGCCCTTGGTAAATAAGTAGCTTTAGCAATATATATGTGAAAAAAAGACAAACTGTGAAATCTGTTAACTCTCAGTTGTCTGAAGTGGTCTAGCCCAGCATTCCCTGAAGTGTGATCAGTGGAACTGTAATCACCCAAGATCCTCCTTGAAAAAATGATTCCATTATTAGATAAATTTAAGAGAAGCTATACGGTGTATATCTATTCTGAATGTGGCAGATAGTATATACCCAACCTAAGTAATCTATGAAGAAGTTACAAAGTGAGTAAAGAATTTATAGAACTAGAAACGCATGGAATATACCTCTCTCCCCCAAGATATGCCCTTGAATATTTGCTCCTGTTTAAGTATTCACCTATAGTGTTCTTCTCTATTCATTTAACCTTAGCAGTTTCACCTTTTTAGAAGAATGATTTGTCATATTTCTTTGTATTACTTTCTGTTTACTTCCTTGTTTTACTAATGCTGTCTTGTTTAGTAAATTAAAAAAAATGCAGAAATGCATTTTATTTTAAAGTTAGTTATTCTTTTTCTTTAACATTTAATCTGATTTTTCTAATTTTTCTTTTTTATTTTTCCATTAGAGTGACCTCAGTTCTGTGGTAATTTGATTTTTTATTATAAATTTATATGCTTTTCTTACTTACCACTTTTTGACTCTGCCTAATTAATCTCTCTTTATAAAACATAGTGGAAAAACAAAGTTAGTTGTGAATATACTTACGTGACTTCAAAAATATGTATATAATTTGTACTTTTTATATTGATCATCTTATTCTATGGGAAAAAATACATCAAAGATTAAATTGGCATATTGAAACAATTATATTCTTATTTTTAGTGTGTTTCCTGTAGCTGTTTTTAAAAAGAGGCATGTTAACCTTGTTTAAAATAGCCTCAGGATTTTCAACCTCTTAATATAAAATATCCTACTATAATTCTTTGAGTAAACTGTGTAGTTGAAATTCATCTTCAAGTGAGCAGTGGTTTTAGTTTTAAGTCTGGGTGAGGCAAAGGTGGCCCTTTGACAACAGTAAACAGAAGAAAATTAAATTTTCCCACGTTGACTAAAATCATATTTTCAAATTTCTATTTAATATAAGCAGCATTTGCTTATAACACAATATATACATGATAAAAACATAAACTGCCTTAGCACTGAATTCTTATCTTAATTTTTTAAATGTCAAGTTATTTCATGCTAACTGTTCAAACTAGCTTAATTTTCCATTATGCAGCTTGTTTTTCTTTCATTTTATCTAAGCTCTTCTAAACTTATGCAGAAATTGCATTTTTAAATTTGAAATGTGGGTCTATGGTTATTTTTTTTAAAGCAATGGATCGATGGGATATTTTTTTTTGAGAAAAAGTAACAGAATAATGCCTTTGAATGTGTACTTCTTTTAAACTGATAAATCGTATTTCTATTTTCATTAGAGCACATGTGCCAAGGACTAAAGAATCTGTTTTGTTTTAGATAATAATACATTAAATTATAACTTCATCATTATATTTTTGCAAATGATTTCTACTTTCCTGGATTTATTGTTAAAAAAGCTCATAAGTGCCAAAAATTTCTGGTCATAGTTTATTTTATTTCTGTATATATATTACTATGAAACTTCTGAATAAAATAATTCTAGAATATCCTTAGTATACCATTTTATGTATAGGTTTTTATCAAAAATGAGCCAAGTTTTCTGTTATCCGCCAATATATACCCCCCAAAATAACCAAATAGCATAAAAAGAAGAATGTTTAACATAAATAATTAGGGAATTTAAAATATTATGTAAAAGTACATATGTAAGTTACCCATTGACTGAAATACTGCTGTATAGCCCCAGTTTTCACTAAGACCACAAAATACCTTTTGTTTGATTTAAAAACTTAAAGATTTCAAATATAATTCACATATATTTTTGCTCTAAATATACATTTTCAATGAACCAAGAAATCACTAGTGACTACTTTAAAAAAAGCTTTAATTAAAAAGTTAAATTCTTATAAGATTATAAAATAGATTATTTGCTATACTATCTAAATTGAAGTAACATGAAAA
Organism: Monodon monoceros; assembly: GCF_005190385.1. Taxonomy (NCBI): domain Eukaryota; kingdom Metazoa; phylum Chordata; class Mammalia; order Artiodactyla; family Monodontidae; genus Monodon; species Monodon monoceros. The sequence goes on from NW_021703768.1 coordinate 52,584,289, forward strand.
TTGAAATTAATAAATTATGCTGGAATATTATAACAAAGACCTAATTATCTTAACACATCTCTGAAATGATAGGTGCACAGGTAAATTCATTATACTAAATTGCATTTTCACATTTTAATGACTTACCAGAAAATTTAAAATATATGTAAATGAAATTCCAGTTAAGCGTTTTTGGATATCAATACAAAAAATATTATAGTTATCCCCCATCCATTGTTTGACAACTTACCAGTTGACTAACACTTGACTTTGCCCCTGTGAATTATGTTAGGAGGACAGTTTCTTTTCTTGCATTAATTATGATAACTTTGATTTGCAGGCATGAACTAATCACATTTGTGGTTAATGTTTTTTCTTCATATAAATCAGATATTGTTGTGGTGGTAAAGTACTTTAAACACCAGCATACTTTGGTGGATTTTTCTTTCATATTTTCAGACTGATGAAGTATTTCTTGAAGCCCAGATTCAGAACATTACAACCTCACCCATGTTTATGGAGAAAGTTTCACTGGAGCCATCTATAATGTACAATGTAGCAGAATTAAATTCAGTCAACCAAGCTGGAGAATGGTAAATATGGATTATGAAGTGTTTGCTTTTATTTTGAAAGATGAACTTTTCTAACACTGTTACTCTTGGGTGGTTTAAAATTTTTTTTAAGGGATAGACATTATTTTATTAGAGAAGTTTTAAATTCACAGAAAAATTGACCAGAAAGCACAGCATTCCCACATGCCCTCCTCCCCACTTACAGGATCCCCTGTTATTTACATCTTGTTTAATGTGGCACTTTTTTTTTTTTTTTTCCTTTTTTTGCGGTACGCGGGCCTCTCACTGTTGTGGCCTCTCCCGTTGCGGAGCACAGGCTCCGGACGCGCAGGCTCAGCAGCCATGGCTCACGGGCCCAGACGCTCCGCGGCATGTGGGATCTTCCCGGACCGGGGCACGAACCCGCGTCCCTTGCATCGGCAGGTGGACTCTCAACCACTGCGCAACCAGGGAAGCCCCCCAGTGTGGCACATTTTTTACAGTCGGTGAACTAATACTGATACTTATTATTAACTGAAGTCCATGGTTTACATTAGGGTTCACTTTTTGTGTTGTGCATTCTGTGGGTTTTGACAAATGTGGTGACATGTAGCCATCCTGACTGTAGGATATAAAAGTTTCACTGCCCTAAAAATCTATGGTCCACCTGTTCAGCCCTCCCTTCACATGAAAATAAGATCCTAGCCATTTGTACTTGAAGCACTTATTCTTTTAAATTTTTATAACAATTCAGTGAGATAAATATGGAACATTTCATCCTTATCCTGCAAATGATAAAACTGAGGTATTGTAAGAAATGATGGAGAAGTTAGAAGGGGTAAGAGTAAGCAGTGAGTTTTAAGGAGTATTCTCTTAAAATCAAAAGGAGTGAGGATAGGAATAGATGATTTAATTTTTCATGAAAATGAAATACACATCTTTATAGGTAATATAGAAAAAGAATAAATAAATGTAGGGTTGATATTAATATGGATAAGAAGGTAATAGCTGGAGAAAGTACCTGATTTTAATAATCAAGAATGAAAAATTTACTTTTACTTATTATGGGGCTTACAGTAAAGTTCATAGCCTCTCATACCCCCACAGAGGAAAACAATAATTTTCCACTATTTTCCTGATCTTTTAATTAATTTTGAAAAGTCATTAGTTTAGAATGGTATGTTTCTTTTTATTCTAAACTATTTGCTTTCATAATTTTAGAGAAGAGACAGGATACTTAAGGTTCTGATTTCTATTGCTATTTTTCAGTTAATCGATGTATATCCAATGCTTCAGGTAATATATTGCATTATATTATAAAGAATCTCAAGATTTTCCATATCAACTGGAAAAAAATAAAGAAAAATAAGTCCTCTCAGTACAAGTCCTTTTCATTGTGTTGAAACCACCGACCTGTTGTATTCTGGATCTTTGGATGGTAAATCATTCAGTTCCTGTCCAAAGGAACAATCACAGCTATGGTTTTTCTTCTAAAAGGTTCTAGAGAATTTTTTCCATCTCTGTCTCCACCCCACAGCGTAACTACATTTGGGTCAAGAGCATATCTGCAGCCAATGGATACACGCCAGTACTTGTACTGCCTAAAACCCAAGAAGGAGTTTGCAGAAAAAGCAGGCATCATTAAGGGAGTAACGGTAATTGGAAAATTGGATATAGTATGGAAAACAAATCTAGGTGAAAGGGGAAGATTACAGACCAGCCAACTTCAAAGAATGGTGAGTCTAGAGAAAACACTGATGGGGGTTTTGGTGTGTGGTGTGCGGATAGTTAGAACAACTTAAATTTTCCTATAGGTTTGTCACTAAAAATCAGAGCACTATAAAAGACATTGATATTACTGGAGAATAAAAGACTAATAATTTCACTGATATCTAGGTAGAAAATTGGTATTGATATGAATGGGAGATTTTCAAATGTTAATTTATGCATTATACATGGTTTTTTACTTTACCAAATTAAAATAACTGCGTATCAATTGTTTCCTCCTGTGGTAATTTGTCCTCACCGTTACCTGACTTCCACTATATTGAAGTTTTCTTTTCTTGCAATGTCTTGGAACTCTTGGGCTTATACTACATTTATCTACTCAGTTCATACCTTTTTTAAAGATATTTAAAATGTGGGTCATCTGAAACTCAGGTGAGTCCCACTCAAATTATCTTGTAAACATAGGTTGGATATTTTACCTAATTTCTACTCCGAGAGTATGGATAAGCTACCAGCCTTCTTTTTCTTGTGCTAGTGAGAATATACTACAGAATCATCTGTTTATACTGAATATCACCTACTGTGATATATTCTAAAATTTACTTTTCTTTTACTGTTTGAGGTAAAAATTGAAAAAAAAGAGATTATCACTGGGCCTATTTTTAAATATAGCCATTAGCTATCATCCTGCCATGGCATGTTGATTCTGTTGTCTGTCCCTGCCAGTGTGTCTTGTGAACAGACATGATTTTCTTCTTGGATCATTTAAGTGACCTTCCTTTTCCTGTTTTACCTATGAAGAGTTACGTATGTAAGCTACAGTATCTTTGGAAAGTATCCCTTTAAGATCAGACCCCCTGAAATTCCTTTACTATTTACCTGTGAGATTCATTTTAACTCTACTAAACATGGAGTAATTATAACAAAAACAGTCGAGGTCTGTAGTGCTATGCTGTAGGCAGTAGCAGCAAAAGAAGTTAGAATGACTGTGGTGCCCTCACTAAAATGGAAAGGTTTTGTAATAGATGTATGTTAACTGTATTGCTTTTTCTCTTAGGCTCCAGGTTATGGAGATGTTAGGTTGTCTTTGGAGGCAATCCCAGATACTGTAAACCTAGAAGAACCTTTTCATATTACTTGTAAAATAACAAACTGCAGGTAATGCCAGTATTTGTGGATGGATGTCCTTTCTTCCTTGCCTACTTGAGAGAATTTTAAAATCTTTTAAATATGCTACCTCCTTGTAAGTTTCCTCTTGCCGTATAGTCATCTCTGACGTTGACATTGAATACTGTAAAGTTCTTCATCTGGTAGCTGTATATTACATATTTTAGAGGTCCTACTGTATTAGGCATTTTTTGTATTTTGTTTCCGTACCTATGAGGTAGGTATTAATTATTCACATTCTTTGCAAGAGAAAGCCAATTCAGAGGATGTGGCTTATTCACCCTCAGAGAGCTAGAAAAGATGGGATCAGAATCTGAAAGCGGGTGTATTTGACTTCAAAGTCCATGTTCTTATCCTCATTTACACACTTCAGATTACTAAAACATGAACTAGCAGTTTCTTATGGAATAATACATTATAGATTTACTGTAATAAGATAAATTTTTCTGAGCCATACTTATACCTGACCTGTATCTTAAGTATTAAGAAAGTTAGAAGTGGTTATGAATTTAATATAGGGGATAACCATAGATTGGAAAACAGGGCTTTGATAATAGAGTATAATCTAGCTATTGTGAAGCAAAGAGCACAGGGCTTTGAAGCCAGAAAAACCTAGGATTAAATCCCAGTCCTATCACTTTTCTACTACTTGTATTACTACTTGGTATGTATTATTAATTGGGGCATTTTGATAATATTGCAATGATGAATCCCTATCCTTAGTCCAAATGTATAATCCTTTTTAATTCTATATCCCTTACAACTTTATATTAGGGAGATAAGAAGTATTCATCCTTCAGAATTACAAAAATACCTACTTCCCCTGTGAAGCTTCCTAGACCCTCCCATGCACAATCATCCTTTTCTCTGTCATAGCAAATTGTAATATAGTTTTTTAGTGGTATTAATATATTGCTATAATCATTAGTCTCTTCCTCACTGAATTGTGAATAATTCAAGAAAAGGGATCATGTCCTACCCAGCATTATAAATGCAGTGCCTGCCACATCATAGGAGCTCAGTAGACAACACACACAGGATAAAGACCCTGTGCATATAGGGTGTGCTTTTGGATTTTTGGTTTGTTTTGCATTTTTGAGTTATAACAAATCAGTTATTGACCAAATGACAAAGTGCTGTAATAAAGAAGTTTATTTGGGTATTCACTTTACCTTTTGGCGATTCAAGTAAGTTTTCTAAAAAGCACTTGTTTCTTAGATATTCAGTTTCCTCATCTATAAAAATGGAATTTCGACTTCCCCAACACACAAAGACACATACACACAACATACACTTACCGGAGTTTTGTGAAACGTAACGAGAAAATTCATGCATTGCACCTAAACTGGTCTGTAGCACACAGTGAACATTTCAAATTTGGCGGGGGCGGGAGATGGAGACATATAAAAGCTAAATATCATTAAATCAACATGTCTAAAAATCAAGTTTGAGTTTAAAATTAAATAAGTATTTAAAATGTGGAGCCAACTCCAAGGAGAAAAAAATAGCTTTAAAGAGTTGAAAGCAAGTCATGAATGGTGGTAGAGTAGCAGACCATTTTCATTATGAGCCTTTTGGTTTTGGTCTTGATTTTAAAAACAATGTGCATACTTTCATTAAAAGTTTTTTAAGCTTAAGTTGAACTGGTGGTATCAATTATAAGCAGAGGTAGTCTTTTCGTGTTAATTGAACATCTGAATAGTTTTACTTACAAATCTTGCCATTTTCTATGTTATCTGCATGGTAAAGGAACATAGATTAAATAGAAAAAGCACTGGACCAGACTCAGTTTATCTTTTTCTTTCCTGTAGAGTGCCCTACAGAAATAGGAAGGATGCATAGCAACAAGATTAGACACAGATGTCTGGAAGTCTTCCAGAGAAATGGCAAAACTGTTAACAAATCAGCACCAGGGAGCCAGTGTTCAATAAGAGAACCAGAAAGCCTACATCCAGACAGGCAGATTAGTCTCAGTGTCACTGTAAATCCCAGAAGACACCATCTCCTTTCATTTTCTTGATTCTACCTTAAGTGACATAAAAATATGATAGCTTTTCATTTGTTCCTGGTTTTCTGTTGGACACCCAGAAAAGAAATTCACCCACAATAGTGGATGAAATATTGCAGTACCTCTTTGTGAAAGGAACAAGATTTATTCCTGTTTTTCTGATTCCTCCAGCAGTGAAAGGACGATGGATCTCGTTTTGGAAATGTGCAATACCAGTTCTATCCACTGGTGTGGCATTTCAGGAAGACAGCTTGGAAAGCTCCATCCAAGTTCCTCTCTCTGCCTTGCCCTCACTCTACTGTCTTCAGTACAGGGACTGCAAGTATGCTCTCTTTTCAATAATTTCGGTATTTGGGGGCTATTAATCCATAGTCATTTATTATATCCATTCTTTCTCTGGTCATTACCAATGAATGAAAACTTAGGTCTATATGTTTCTCTCAATAGAGTGTCTCCGGCTTAAGACTAACAGACACGTTCTTAAAGAGAACATATGAATATGATGACATCGCACAAGTCTGCGTGGTATCTTCGGCCATTAAAGTGGAAAGCTGAAGAAAATTTCCAATGTTATGCTTGTCATTGAGTTTCCCAGAACTTTCTGTATTTTTGTCACTTTTGTAAAATGATCAAGTCAACAGTAAAAATAAGTATATTATTTAAATTTCTTTCCTGTAAAACAGTTAAAATATTTGTTTTGAAAAGAACCATCTACTGATTTTATCTTGTGAGTTACAGTCTAGATGAACATTTGTATACTTTCCACACATATGCTATTTTGTTTCATTTTAAATGACCATTGGACTTTGTTCTCCAAAAGCTCTATATTTGAGGCCATTTGTCCCTAGCAGGTATCTTGAATAATGGTCAGCAAACTTTTCATGTAAAGGGCCAGATACTACATATTTTAGATCTTGCAGTCCATGTGGTTTCTATTGAAAATGCTCAACTCTGCTGTTGTAGTGCAAAAGCAGCCAGTAGGCAAAAATTGCACAGCAGCGTTTACAAAAACAGACAGCTGGCCAGATTTGGTCTGCGGGCCGTAGTTTGCTGATCTCAATCTAGAAGATACAGTTGTTTCTTAAAATTTTAGAATTCTTATCATACTTTACTTAGAAGTATTTCCGTTAACCCCCGTTTTTTCCCTCAGTCAATAAAAAAAGTTTAAAATAACCGGGGTGGTCCTCATGTAATCTTGTATTTGCTACCACAATATGAGTTTTTCTAGTTGTTTTCAAAATTATCATATTGTTATCTGTGTTTGTGTGTACAAACACACACGTCTAAGTTTCAGTTACTAACAGCAGATCAGAATTGGTTTTATTTCTTAAATTGTTGATTACTCTGTTAACTAAGAAGTCTGATAATTTTCTAATTCTAAGCCAAAAAAGTCCTGTTTTTTTTTCCCCATTGAAAAATAAGCCACTTATTTTCATAAGGATTAAAGGATTTCCAGCTTCTGATATTTGCTTTTGAACTCTACATCATGTATTAATATTACAAAACTTTCTATCTCTGCATGTAATCACACTAATTTACTTATGCCATATACAAAACAATGAGAAAGTTAAGACTATAAACAACTTTACAACATGAATGTAATAAAAGTTTCAGTATTTTGAAAACAAAAGCTAATACTGTTAAATAAAACTTATTTTGCTAAGTTGAAATTCAAAGATGTATATATAATTGCTTACATGTAAAGAGTGCATAAAGTCAAATACAAAAGTTGGTTTTTCTTAAATGCATAATTATTTATTGCCATGACAAACTGTTTGGTCCAAAATGAAAGCTATATTCAGAATGAGATTTGCCCTTAAATTGGAGAGGTAATCAATGAAATGTCTGTGCAAAATAAAGTGCAAGCAGTATAAAATTGAAGTCTGTGTTTCCTCCAAAATGAGTACAATTGATTAAATGATGAAATAAGACTTTATAGCCACTGCACTGGGTACTGCGATAACTTTTCAAGCATCTTCTCATGACTGAACCTTCTGTTTCAAATTTTAAAAGTAACATACAATGGTCACTTGGAATATGCTATATAATTTGACTTATAATTACAAAGACTCCTTTTATAAGCAATACCTAGACACATAATGTTCCTCCTTTAAGTAAAGGTTAGAAAATGTCATCTTAGAAAGGATCTGTTTAAACCATGTTATAAAAATTAGCTAAACAATTTGGTACATTAAGTGGAAATGTCATTTGTGTAAAAAGGACATTGTAAATTTTACATAGCATAACAGCTACAGCTACTATAATGAAAAGTGGTTAATGGAAGTCAGTTATTCCTAAGTAGAATGTATATAAAGATTTACTTTAATGCTCTCTTGTTTCAGACAAGCAAAATAACTTTTGGAGCACTCTTTATCATTTTAAGAGTAGCTAACACGATACAGCTACACAAAACCTTCTTGCAATAGCGTGCAATGCAGCAATTCCAAAGTGATGAAAGTACTTAAAAAGCAAAAATGGCTTGAATAGAATGGAAATCCAGGTAAGTGGACAGATTATCTAGGTTTAATTTGTTATGGATTGTATATTAGAAGAGAAACAAACTAGAAGGATGAAATGGAATACACCAATTCGCATTACTTCATGTAAAAAGAATGGCTACCTTAACTACAGATATTAGTAAATCAAAACATTTGTTTTAAACTGTTTTTTCTTATAATGTCTTCAGTTTTGGTATCAAAGTAATGGTGAAATAAAATGAGTTGGGAAGTGTCTCCTCTTCTGTTTTCTGGAAGAGATTGTGTAGAATTGGTATTAAGTGTTTGGTAGAATTCACCATTGAAACTGGGCCTGTATCTTTCTTTTCTGGAGGATATCTTTATTTCTTCAGTGAGCTTTGGTAGTTTGCATCTTACAAGGAATTTGTCTGTTTCACCTAAGTTGTTAAATACATGGATGTAAAGTTGGTCATAGTATTTTCTAATAATCTTTTTAATGTCTACAGGGTCAGCAGTGATATCCCCTCTTTCACTTCTGATACTGTTGTTTCATATTTTCTCTATTTTCCTAGTCAGTTAGAGGCTTACCAATTTTACTTATTTGAAAGCATTTTTAATATGCTCAAGATAGTTATGCTAGGAACCTTTTCTTACTCAACACTGGATAAGAGTGTTTTGGGGGTTTTTTTTGGCCATGCTGCACAGCTTGTGGGATCTTAATACCCTGACCAGGGGTTTGAACCTGGGCCCTCAGCAGTGAAAGCACCGAGCCTTAACCACTGGACCGCCAGGGAATTCCCAAGAGTGACTGATTTTTAATTAAGGATCAACTTTGCTTTTTTTTTTTCACAGTCATCACTTTCCTATGATTAGTTAGTACTTTATTCTGTGTAACATTTGAACACCAGGATCTGAATTTAACTTCATGAAAAATTAAGTTGATTTAGATGCAATATAGGAGAGTTAATTCAGAAGGCTTAGCTTAGATTTAAGTCCCGCTCTGCTCTGACCAGAACTGTAGGTTCACGTAGCTCTTCCTTGTAGCCTGAACCCAGGCAGTTAGGTGTCTGCTGGCCTAAAAGAGAGAAATCTCTAACCTAGTGTTGCATTAAATTAAGAGTCCTTTGGACCTACATCAGAATCACTTGGTGTGCTATTTGAAATGGTGATTCCCAGACCTCATTACAGGACCTACTAAATAAAAATTGAAAAGTGTGCCCCTGAATCTGCATTTTTAACAAATCCCCAGGTGACTCTTACAGTGAAATTATAGAACCACTGTTCTAATCTCACAAAGGAAAAAAAGGGAAAGTTGGCTTTTAAACTTCAAAATACCAAGTAATTAGCCTTTTGAGGAGAACAGTCATTAGTAAAGCCCTGATCATCATCGGTATTACTGATTTAATTTTATACTACTTTCTATTTCAGTTTTCTCTCACAACACTTGTGAAATTTATGTGTCCGCCAACCTTACCAATTTCATAATAACAAACCAAAGAAATTCCAGTTGGAATTAGAACAGTCTCATCCATCACTATAGTTAAAGCCATTCCACTAATACTTAGTGCCACGTCTCTCCACTAATATGTATTCTAATTTCAATAAAATATTTCAAGTCCCCTGTTACGTTTAAGCTACATCAAATTAAGGTTAAGCATAAAAGCGACATGCCAAGCCAAATTATAGCAGAGGATTAACATGAACAAGCAGTGACAGTGATAGATGCTTTTTATAACCCATCAAGTAATTACTGAGTTTAAAAAAATCAGTGTTTACAGGCACATAATTAAATGCCACCTAGAAAATCCTTAAGGGCCAAGCCATTGGTTTATTTAAATGTAGATATATTTGAGAGTTTCCATGGTAAGGTCACCACTGGGGAAATTGTGCTAATTAAACTGAACAGTCACACAACTGACCTAACCAGTATCATTAAGGGTTTCTAAATGTATTTTATTATGTACTTAGCATAAGTGGCCATGCTAATGTTATCAATACCAAACTGTAGGCAAGATTAGTTAAGAGCTACGCAAAAAACCTGAGCACCCTACATTCACTTTCTATACATTCACAGCAGCTATTTTTTGCTTTTCTAAACAACACTGAATACTGCTTTCCACCAACTCTCAAGATTTCATCACCCAACAGAACAAGCAGCGTTAAAGATAGTACTGGTCCATATCATATCATCTATTCATTACTGATTGCACTATCAAAGCTAAACCCAGTAACGAATTTCTTCTCTCTAGAGATGTTGCTCAGTGGCAAGTATATTTCCCCTAAATCAGCGTGAGAAACCTTTCCTCTTAGTCATCTCCCCTTTCAAAAAGTTTGCCTACAGGAATTTGGTGCTAGAGAATTCACCAGTAAACAGCCTTACTGTTCAATAAATATACTCTGCTATTAAATCTAGTATACAAATATGATGAAGATTTGAAAATGGAACCCTGTCCAGTTAAGTGCTATACTGGCACTTAACAAGGTTACTGATGATCACTCGTTTACAAAGGAATCATGTTATGTTCAAGTCTGTTTCTGATAAACCTATTGTCTAGACAGATTTATTTTTTAGGTTTGTTTTTGTTTTGGCCACTATCTACAGCAAACATTTCAGAGCCATTGCCATTTGCATTCTGGGCTAGGGCCCCTGGTCAAGTCAGGAATGTTCTTCAGTACTGCTGCTGAATGACCTGCTCCGGATGTGATTTCTAAGTTGCTCTATAAGTTCAGGATTCTGCTGCTGTATCTGCTGAGCAAACTGCTGTCCCCTGTAGTAAAGAGGCAAAGTTATATGAATTAGGGAATTTCCAATCACACAATACCAATGCAAAAAGAACTGCAGAAGATGTGGGTACTACCCAAAGGGAACTTTTTCTATTAAAGCAAGTTTTAGATTCATGACTTTAGTATCTGCAAGTTTACTAGTGCCTCCATATCGTATTACTACAGTGCAGTGTTCTTCATGAGAAATGAAACACCCAAGCTAAAAAGTGAGTTCTTAGGGCTTCCCTGGTGGCGCAGTGGTTGAGAGTGGGTTCGTGCCCCGGTCCGGGAAGATCCCACATGCCGCGGAGCAGCTGGGCCCATGAGCCATGGCCGCTGAGCCTGCATGTCCAGAGCCTGTGCTCCGCAACGGGAGCAGCCACGACAGTGAGAGGCCCACGTACCGCAAAAAAAAAAGTGAGTTCCTGAATTGAGTGAAATCCACCCCCAACCCAGTGCTTAACTACAGATAAATAAAGGGCTAAAAAGTGTATGCTTTTATTGTATGTGCACAAATATAATGCAGGGTATTTGTTCTTATAGTCAAGTCTTAGTCTCTCATACAACAGGTGTCACACCCATTTTGGGATGCTTATGAAGTCACCCAACAGAACTGATTTTTGGAAAGGCAAAGAAATTTAATCCAAATTCCTGAGTGTGTGCCTCCCAACTGCAAGTGTTAGGTATCACTATAATCATGCCACTTAAAGATCACTCTAAAAATGCCATATTTCGAGTGAGTTTACACAGCTGTGATCACAAACAGAAAATGATACTTGTTGCTTCATATAGTATTTCCAGTGACAGCATCACACAGACTCAAAAAGCACAGAATTTATGCAACTTGGATGGAGGTGGAGGTAATGTGTTCAAGTAATGAGAAGATGAAACGAGTTCCCTTAGCAATGAAGTGCACTGCAGAGTTTGAATAAAACAGCTGCCTAAGTTGTCTGAACACTAATATATGCAATATATGATTTTTAAATATATACGTGTACCTAAATTCATACCTACTTTAAGTTAATATTTGACATTCATATATATTCTTGAGTAGCTCTTCAAGTCTGCTGAAAAAGTTTTTCTTGGATCCAGATCTTCTGGATTCCTACCCTTCAGTCTGAAAATTTCAATTTATGAACCACTTTTAAATTTAATAACTAATGAGGTAACTGATACTAACAGTAAAAGATAAAAATTTAAAAAGAAAGCCTTGGTCCCCTTACCTTAGAGACAAACTGTAAAATATAAAATACTTTTTTACTATTTCTATTTTAAATAATACTTACGCTTGGATGAGGCTAGACAGGTCAGTTAGGCCCCCAACTCCAGCAGCAGGTCCCCCAATAGCATTTGTCATCATTCCTGACATTCTATAGTAGGCAAGAGATATATCACTCAAATTGGCATATATATATATATTTTTTTTTTTTTTTTTTGCTGGAATAAGTGTATTTTTAAAAATTGGTTCACTGATTGATATTTTTAGAATGTTAATTTTTTTAAAAAAGGCAGGACTTCCCTGGTGGCACAGTGGTTAAGAATCTGCCTGCCAATGCAGGAGACACTGGTTTGAGCCCTGGTCTGGGAAGATCTCACATGCCAGGGAGAATCTAAACCCGTGCACCACAACTACTGAGCCTGTGCTCTAGAGCCCACAAGCCACAACTACTGAAGCCCACACACCCTAGAGCCCACGCACTGCGACTACTGAGCCCACGTGCCACAACTACTGAAGCCCGCGCACTCTAAGGCCCGCAGGCCGCAACTACTGAGCCCGTGTGCTGCAACTACTGAAGCCCGTGTGCCTAGAACCCATGCTCCGCGACAAGAGAAGCCACCACAATGAGAAGCCTGTGCACCAGAAAGAAGAGTAGCCCCTGCTCACCACTAGAGAAAGCCCGCGCGCAGCAACGAAGACCCAACGCAGCCAAAACTAAATTTAAAAAAAAAAAGGCAACTCTGTGTGGAGTCAGTCAGTTTTTGGCATCTTTGCCTACCCTTCACAATAAGAACCCAAAAATCATTATGCATATCAAGTGGAAACCCAATCTCATAAACCTAAATAACCCCTAGTACTGATGGTCTATTATTCTTTTCTGAGTCAAAGCACTTAAAAAGAATTGGCATATATTCTTAACAAGTAGGATACCGGCCAAGGAAAAGCAGGTAGATATACCCACATTGTGTAGGTTAGGCCAATTGGGTGTGGCTTTAAGTTCCAACTAACTGGCATTTGGGCCAGTTTTATCATTTTGGAGCTACTGTGCTCAAATTAGGAGGCTGGCAAGTGGAAGGGAGAAACGTAATATGCTCTTTCTATATACTTACAGCTGTTGAACTTGAGGATTCTGCATTAAACTTGCTGCCTAGAATTGAAAAATGGCATCTCCTGTTAAAGGCAGTTAATATTTAGGGATCTTTAACAAGGATTTCTTTTTTTTTTTTTAAGCAGAGGAGTGAAAGCTTAACCATGTATATACTAACATTTTTTAGAGTTTTAGTGTGCTATACAAAGTGAGTGGGACTGTAAAAAAGAGGAGGTACTAGGAGAAATTGGTATTAAAAATACATCGCAAGGATAAAGAGATTACAAACACTATAAACTAAGGATATTGACAGCAGTTTACTTCCTACTATCAGATCAATAAAGCCAAAAGAGCTTAGGAAACCACGATAGCCAAAATCCTATTAGAAGTCTGATTACTAGACCTTTCTAGGGTCACTTTCATGTAAGAGGGTGGTTTTTAACCTTTTGTAGATTTGCAGACCCCTTTGCCAATCTGATGAAAAATACGGTTCTCTCCCTAGAAAAATGCACATATCCACATGTACACAAATTTTCATCTACAATTCCAGGGAATCCATGGGCTTCCTGAAGTCCACCCATGGCTTTTTCACGAAGCAGTACAGGGGCAGGTTAAAACCTCAGCCATAGCTTTATATCACCACTCTCCTACCACCGCCATCACAAAAGCTCTCTTACTTGTTTCTAAAAAGTTTGGAACTATATAGTTCTAATGGAAAATAGAGCCAGCAAAGCAGAAAAGGAAATATACTCACCATACTAATGAAGGCTGGATTATTTATTAAGCTGGCCATGTCAAAACTCAATCCAGTTCCTGTCTGTAAAACAATTATATATGAAAATTACTCTAAACACTACAATTTGATTACAATAAATTGTGAATGACAAAATATTTCACTCATTTGGCATTAGTAACTTACAGGACTAGATACCTCTCTTAACTTCTGTTCTGCTATTTTCAGATTTGACTTATAGGAATCATTTTCAGGATCAAGATCTAATGCCTTCTGATAACTTGTAACTGCTTCTTCAAATTTATTCATGGCAGTGAGGGCAAGCCTGAAAAGAATACAGTGTAAGATATATGATTAAAGAACATCAAGACACCACAAATGTAGTCAAATATCTATCTTGTATTCAATTTGAATCCAGATTACACTAAATTTCTTCATTGTACAGTTGCCCCCTGAACAAGGGCTTGAACAGCATGGGCCCACTTATACATGGAGTTTTTTCAATAGTAAATATAGAAGTACTACACGATCTGAGATTGGTTAAATCTGCAGATACAGAGGAACCACAGACGTGGAGGAACTGCGGGTACAAAGGGTTGCCTATAAGTTATACACAGATTTTTGAGAGCAGAGGGTCGGCACCCCTAACACCCACATTGTTCAAGCGCCAACTGTACTATGGCTCACAGGAGTATCATTTCCTTCTAATTCCAAGATTCTATAAGTCTGGACTCTCTCCATTCTCCTTGGTGACAACCTCGGCTGTCCTACATGAATCAAGAACTTAATGATTAGAAAGGGAAAAGAATCTGAAAAAAAATAGATATGTATGTATGTATAACTGAATCACTTTGTTGTACAACTGAAACTAACATAACACTGTAAATCAACTATACTTTAATAAAAATAATTTTTTAAAAGAACTTAATGATTAGAAATGAACCTTACATACCCTTCCATTTTTAAGCCTAATATGTAAAGTAATTTGCTTTATGAATGATTAAGCTCCATAAAGATGTGAGCTGACTAACAATTCTGTGGTCATATAACTCCATGATGCTAAAACCATTTAAAGAACTCTGAACTAGATTTGCCCTTCACTATGTCCCACTTTCTTTCTTCCTTCTTAGCAGAGACATTGAGCCACAATAAATATCAATTTACCATGAAAAATAAAAAATAAAAGTAGGCTGTGGGGTATCAGCTAACTACTCCTGAATAAGACATGTTAGTTGTTAAACAACTAACTAAATTGTTAAACAACTAACTAAATTGGCAACCTTTACACTTCAATAACACATTATCCCAAGCACAGGTCAAAGAGTTAGTTACTAAATTTAATGTTTTCCTCCACCTAGTTAGAATTTATTTATTGGAATATTACTTCAGAACTAAACAATAATGGTATATATGGAGAGACAGTATAGAGTGTTTTTTTTCCTAAGTTTATTTTTAACAAATTACTCCAATTCTTTCTTGGCCAACTTATCTCACAGACTTCTGATCTAAATAAAATATAATGCCTAATCATAGAAAAAAATCTCAGAACCTAATTAGTTTTCTACCAGTCAACCATGAAAGATACTTCATCAGAGTCCTCACTTAATTAAGTCAATACATATTTACTGGAATCCTACTAGGTACCAGGCACTATTTTAGATTCCTCAGTGAAAAGGGAAAAGTCCTTGAGTTTAAGAAAGTTTCATTCTACAGGGGAGGATAAGCAATAAACATGCAAACGAAAAAACAGTAATCTTAAAGAGAATGAATAGGGGAGCTGCTCAAAGGCAGCCATACTGAAAGGACCTGAACAATGAGAAGAAAGCAGTCATATGAAAATTAGAGGAGAGACATTCTAAATAGAAGCAACAATAAGCACCAAGGCCCTGAGAACGTTGCAAGCTTGGTATGCTTCAGGAACAGGACAAAGGTTGAGGAGGGAGCACAGAAAACAAAGTGTAGGAAGAGATGACGTCAGGGAATATTATAGGACCGTGGTTTGGAGTCTGGATTTTACTCTGGTTGTAACAGAATGACATGATGTGATTTATGCTTTAGAAAGCTCACTCTGGCTTCTCTGGGGAGAGTGAAGTGAAGGCAGGGAGACCAGTTAAGAAGCTATTGCAGCAGCCTAGGTACAAGATGGTAATTTGGACTACAGTTGTAAGCAAGAGAGCAATCAATACTTGAATTCAAGGAATATGTAGAAACTAGAATTCGTAGGACTTGCTGATAGATTAGATGTGTCAGGTGTAATAAGAATGAAGGATGATTCCTAGACTGGAGCACTGGGTAGGTAGAATGACAGTATATTTACTGAGGTGAGAAAGATTTAAGAAGAGAACAAGGGTTCTGTTTGGGACATGTTAAGTTTAAAATGCCTATTAAACATCTAGGTAGAGATGAAAAATAGCTGAATATATGAGTATGGAGTTCAAACATATAACTTAAAGAGATCCATCAACATATACAGTTGATTCTCTTTATCCATAGTAATTATGCTCTAAAAGGTCACTGCAAATACTAAATTAGCAAATACGGAACAATTGGTTCTAGGGGAAATAAAAGTTGTGTTCCTGTGAGCCTCTGGTCAACAACATTTTCATCAACCAATCCATACATAACCTTGATTTATGTATGTTTCTGCTTAAAGAAACCTTATGTAACACACATCACTGATCCACAGCCAAGTGCACTAACTCATGCCTGAACAAAACTTATCTAACACATGTATTTTCTTGGTGAGGCACATTGCAGCCTTCTTGCATGCGAAAACAATAGAAACACTTCAGCCTATGTTTGCAGGCCATTGTAAACAGAAACCAACAACAAAAAGCACATAAATGCAAAAAATATAGCACTAAATAGACTGCGGAAAGGACACTCATTTTACAGCATGAGAGCTGAAACAAAAAGGTAGAGCATTGCCTTATCTGACCTCAGCTGAGATCTTGCACATCAGATGACTCAAGTTTTTCACCACTCTGTAGATGACCACAAAGCATACTGAGTACAGATTTGGAGTTACAAAAATAATTTTAGCAAGTAGGTGAATCTTAAATACAGTATTCATTAATACAGAGTACTGACTGTAGATGGAATTTAAAAGCATGGGACTGTTTGAAATCAAAGAGAGAAGAGAAACAGCAGCAGCAGAGGAAAGAGCCCTGAAGCACACCATTATTTACACGTGGCAGAGGAGGAAGAACTAGTAAGAGAGACTGGAAAAGAGCGTCCAGTGAAATAGAAGGAAAACCACGAAGTGTGGTATCACAGAAGCCTAGAGAATGAAGTATTTCAAAAAGAGGTTAATCATGGGAATTCCCTGGCAGTCCAGTGATTAGGACTTGGCGCTTTCATATTCCATGGCCCAGGTTCAATCCCTGGTTGGGGAACTAAGATCCCTCAAGCCTTGCTGCCCCAAAAAAAAAAAAAAGGTTAATCATGCCAAATACTAAAAGATGGGGAAGGGTGAGGATACAGAACTGAATACTGACCTTGGAAAAATATAGACAACTGGTGACTTTGAATAGAGTTCTCAACAGAGTGATACAGACAAATGTCCTACTGGAGTGAGCTGAAGAGAGAATAAGAGATGGTGAAGACGAGACGGCAAGTACAGACAATTATTAGGGTCTTTGCAGAGAAAGCGGAACTAAAGAATGATGTAGCTGTGTGAAAGATGGTTCTAACAGATGATTTTTTATGATCTTTTCACATGCAGTCATTAGCACTGTTAGAGATAGGAAAGCTGGTGGTGTAGAAGATAAAGGAGATGATTACAAGTGTAAAGTCCTGGAGAAGGTACAAAGGAATGAGATCTCAAGCATGAGTGAATGCAGTAGTCTTAGATAAGAACCCTTCCATTTTAACAGAAAAAAGATAATCTGTGTAGATACAAGTGCAAGTAGACTGGTAGATTTGCAAGTAAGAAGATGAATCACTTTTCTTCTAAATACATTCTATTTTTCAATTGAGTAAAAAGTTGAGAGTCACCATGGAATGTGCAGTGGAAATTTGAAAAGAGTAGGTGTGAAACAGTCAACTCAAGAGAGTAGTAAGGTGAATCTAGAAGGAAGTGTAGTAGCATTATCTGCCAAAATACTGAGTGCTTACTTGAGATTTGTAGCCTTGAATATGAAGTAGGTCTATTCAGTATGGTTGTTATGATTTTCTCCAAAACCAACCACTCATCATACACTAATCATCTCTCTCCCAAGTCAGAAACTGCAGTCATTTCCTACCTAAATGTTACATTTATCTTCTTATTAGTTCAGAGGGTACAATATGAAGCAGGAAATTCAAAACCAAGCCATTAAGAACAGCATATCTGTTCTGTTCTGCACTTTGAACGTTCTCCCAAAACTTACCCCATTCTCCCATAGGCCTTGCTGTACTTTGAATCAATCGCTATTGCTTTTTCACAATCCTTTACTGCATCTGTGTAGTGACCTAATTTACTCTGAGCAGCAGCCCTAAGAGAAAGAGAAGAGATTTTTATTATAAGGAGCATTCAAGGCACTAATTTAGATTTCCAGGTGCTAATAAAACTACATTTAACTTGTCCCAATTTGTGTATCATTCCCAGTAAATATCTAAATCAAACTAAGATAATTCTGTAATCAAATGAAAGCTCAGAAACAAAATTCAGAGAAAATATGCAGTCTGCTTTTCCCAGTTTGCTTTGCTATAGAAAAGATAAATATGAGAACCCTACAACCGATCAACTGATCTACCTGCTTATTGCCTTTCTAATTTGCCCAAACAGAAAACTGAAAACACCAGGACATTTGGGATTACCGGGGAGGCACACAGAGTGATTGATTGCTGTGAATGGCCACTCAGAGTGTTGTGCTGTTAAATGATCACTTTATTAGTAAAGTTAAGATCATCTACAAGTCTAAGATGAAAAATGAAACTTAACCTGTGTGCCTAAATCTGACTGTAAATTAAGTATGGCAATGTATTCCATCTACTTAGCATAGAATCTCAGAGCAATTAAGGACTATTTAAACCCGTCCAAGTTACCTCTAACAAAACTCTCCTGAAATAACTGGGACTTGACAATGAAGCTACTTACC
The DNA here is from genome assembly GCF_005190385.1 of Monodon monoceros. Lineage (NCBI taxonomy): Eukaryota > Metazoa > Chordata > Mammalia > Artiodactyla > Monodontidae > Monodon > Monodon monoceros. The sequence goes on from NW_021703768.1 coordinate 52,603,061, forward strand.
CCCTCCACACAATCCTGATAGTATACAGCTCTCTGTTTCCCTGTAGTAGTGTTCACCTCAACCCTCAGGGCCATACTAAACAAGTAGAATTACTGTTCAAATGCAAGTCCTTCAAACTAAAAGGTTCCATAATGTCTCCTACCCTCTATCCCACCATTACCCCATTCCTTCTTCTCCAGAATAAGTATTTCTACCTTACACATTCAACTAATATATCTATTAAGGGTGAGCTAATGCATAGATACTTTTCTAGACATAATGGACAGAACAATAATCAAAATAATATTCCTGGCCTTAATAGTGCTTAGATTCTGGGGCAGGGGCAAGGGTGATGGCTGAGGGCTGGCAGACTGTAAAGAAAAGGTTGTGGTGAGTCCAGTTTTCTGTCAACCTTTGTTTATACTGAATGACCGAGACTACTTCTCAAACTAAGATTATAAAATTTGAAAAAAATAAACACATAGTCTTCTTTGCTTGAGTTAAAAAATATAAATATGAAAGTAGATGATTCAATAAACCTATTTTGGTGGTTCATGTGGAAAAGTGCTATGGGTTTATTTGACTGAATACTCAACACAAAACTAACAGGATGGGGCCTCCCTGGTGGTATAGTGGTTAAGAATCTGCCTGCCAATGCAGGGGACACGGGTTCGAGCCCTGGTCCGGGGAGATCCCACATGCTGCGGAACATCTAAGCCCGTGCGCCACAACTACTGAGCCTGCGCTCTAGAGCCCGCGAGCCACAACTACTGAGCCCCCGTGCCACAACTACTGAAGCACATGCACCTAGAGGCCGTGCTCTGCAACAGGAGAAGCCACCACAATGAGAAGCCCGCGCACTGCAAGGAAGGGTAGCCCCCACTCGCCACGACTAGAGAAAGCCTGTGTGCAGCAACAAAGACACAACACAGCCAAAAACAGAAATAAATTTATAAAAAAGAAAAAACAAAAAACTAACAGGATGACAAGAATGTCCATTAAAAATGACCATTAAAAGAAGAGATACAGAATGTATCACTTCCAAATAATTAGAAAGAAAAAATGAAGTAAAAATAACAATCACTAACAATAGAAGGCAAAAGAAAAAAAAAGAGAGGAGAGGGAGAAGAAGACAAAATATAAGATAGCAGAAAATAATTCAAATATGTAAGTAATCACAAAGTTGCCTAGATAAACATCAGATTCTAAAACTGTATACATAAGATATCACCTACAACATAAGCACACAAAGGCTGAAGTTAAAGGGGTAGAAAAAGACAATGAGACAAACTGAAAACCAAGCAAAACAAAGCAAGTGTAGGAACCTTAATATCAGACATAAGGCTAAGAACATTATTAAGGATACAAAGTCATCATATATTAACATTCTTTTTAGTTTAATTTTATGAAAAACATTTCCATGACTCATAAGTCAAACCTATATTAAAAGCCTCACTCTCATCCTCTAGAGGATGGGTGGGAATGGGGTAAATGGGATAGAAACGAGAATGACACTTCAAAAAGGATGAAAAAGAAAACCTTCAAACGGAATAAAACAGAAACAAATGATCCTAACTGTATGTCAAAAAGAAAGAATTCAAGTATTGGGTTGGCCAAAAAGTTCTTTGGGTTTTTCCATAAGATGTTAATGGAAAAACCCGAATGAACTTTTTGGACAACCCAGTAACTTTCAAACACAGAATTCTGAGTATATATCCTTAGTGAGATGCATTCTAAGAATAAAAAATAAATTGCAAAGAAATCCTTAAGTTTCCTTAGTAGGCTTGCTTGTGGTGTAACACTGGTGTTGTAATATCAGCTGAAGGATAGAGCTAATGAGTAAGTACTCTGGTGCTGTTGGAAAGCAGGGCTCTCTTGTGAGAAAGAGATACAAATATAAAATGGGGGAAAGTAAGGATAACCTCTGTGACACTGGATATGAATTGAGGGTATCTGGATAAAGTGATGACTTTTCCAAAAATATATTTCCTAGCTCTGTCCTTTAAAAGGACCTAGAAGAAGTAACACTTCAGTAGCAATGATCAGGTCTTGCAATCAGACCTTGGTTTCTGCACTAAAAGGAACAGGAGCTCCTTGCAGAAACAGCTGAGCCCAGGTCTAGGGGCAGAGAAAGTACAAGGCAAATCTGGAATACCCTTGTTCTCCCAGAAAGCAAGAAAGTGTTCAAAAAACAAATGAAGGTATGTAAGAGGACACACAGCCAGTTTAAAGGGACTCCCACTAGACAAATACAGTAAGTCCCCTACATATGAACCTTCAAGTTGAGAACTTTCAAAGATGTGAACATGCGTCTGCATGTCCAATCCCATAAATTAGTTCATGTATCTGGCTTACACTGTCACATGCGTGCATCCTCTACAAGTGATTTTGCTTTTGTGTATTTTACTGTACAGTACTGTATACAGTACAGTAGTACGGTATCTTTATTTCAAGCCCAGGATTCCAGGAGGCAAGTGTAAAAGCAGCGGTGATGTAGCTGGTACTGCTAAGAAGCTCTAGGATTGGAGGCCCAGAGAAAGGATGAAGAGAGACAAGAGGAAGAAGTAACTGAAGAACCGAAGAGATTAATGATGCAGGAAATTTCAAGGGGATTTTCTTTATTTGAGGAGGCACTGTTAGTTTTTGAGGCACAAGACCCAAATGTAGAACAGTACACGTACACGAAGGTGGCAGCAGCTGTTCAAAATGCAATTCAGTGCTACTGTGTTATCTATGATGAGAAAAAAAAAAGCTACTACCCAGACATCACTGGATCATTTTTTCAAGGTAGATAGAATTGATTCCAGCAAAGAACCAGAACCTGTGCCATCAACACCAGGCATGAGTGAAACTGCAGCTCACCCTCTGTCTCCTATTGCTGACGACCCTTCAGCTCTACCATCTCCCGCCTCCTGTCCCTCCTCCAGTCAGTAACTCTCCTTGCCTGTTCACTCGGTGCCAGCCCCTGCATGCCAGCTGTTGTACTGTACTGCTGTACTTTACAAGGTGCTGTACTGTAAGGTTAACAATGTTTTCTGTGTGTTTCTTTTCTTTTTTTTTTTTTTTTGTGGTACGCGGACCTCTCACTGTTGTGGCCTCTCCCGTTGCGGAGCACAGGCTCCGGACGCGCAGGCTCAGCAGCCATGGCTCACGGGCCCAGCCGCTCCGCGGCATGTGGGATCCTCCCAGACCGGGGTGCGAACCCGTGTCCCCTACATCGGCAGGTGGACTCTCAACCACTGTGCCACCAGGGAAGCCCTGTTTCTTATGTATTATTTGTGTGAAAAGTATTATAAACCTCTTATAGTACAGTACTATATAGCTGATTGTTAGTCGGTACCTAGGCTAACTCTGCTGGACGTATGAACAAATTGGACTTAAGAATGCGCTCTTGGAATGGAACTCGTTCGTATGTAGAGGACTTACTGTATAGGATAATTTAAGGGTCAAAATAATAATTATGGTAATTTATTATAATACACTGAATAGTAAATTTTTAAAAATTCATGAGTCCATACAATACTTTCAGAGGACAAAGGAGGAGGAAAGCCAAAAAGAGTGAAAAGGAAAGAAAACTCTTCATTTCAGAAATATGTGAGAAAATATTATGTAAAGGAAATGATAAAATTAGAAAAATCACCATTTTGTAACCATCAATGTATTAATGATTCAGGGACAGATCATCAGTGGATGATAAAACACTGAGTAAAAGATTGTTGTGGAGAATTCTCTGGCAGTCCAGTGGTTAGGACTCGGCACTTTCACTGCCAGGGCCCGGGTTCAATCTCTGGTCGGGGAGCTAAGATCTTGCATGCTGCACGTGCAGCCGAAAAAACATTAAAAGATTGCTGGGGAACAGGATATTTACATGATCTGACCATATAGATAATTTTTTTCCTTTTTTAAAATTGAAATACAGTTGATGTACAATTTTATGTTAGTTTCAGGTGAACTACATAGTGATTGAACATTTACATCCATTACGGAATGATCACAATAATTATAGTATCCAACTTTCCCCATACAAAGTTACTACAATATTGTATACCATATTCCTTATGCTGTATATTACATCCTCTGGCTTATTTATTTTATAATTGGAAGCTTGCATCTCTTAATTCCCTTCATCTATTTCACCCAACCCACCACTCCACTCTCCTCTGGCAAACACCCGTTTGTTCTCTGTATCAATGAATCTGTTCTCATTTTGTTTGTTTTGTTTTTTAGATTCCACATATAAGTGAGATACAATATCTGTCTTTCTCTATCTGACTTATTCCACTTAGCATGATACCCTCTAGATCCATCCACACTGTCACAAATGGCAAGATTTGGGGTTTTATATGGCTGAGTAATATTCCATTGTGTGTGTGTGTGTGTGTGTGTGTGTGTGTGTATATATGTATATATAAAACATCTTCTTTATCCATTCATCTATCGATGAACACTTAGGTTGCTCCCATATCTTGACTATTGTATATAATGCTACAATGAATACTGGGTTACATATATCTCTTCAAATGACTGTTTTTGTTTTCTTTGGGTAAATACCCAGAACTGAAATTGGTGGACTGTACAGTAGTTCTAGTTTTAATTTTTTGAGGAACCTCCATACTGTTCTCCATAGTGGCTGTACCAAATTACACTTCCAGTAACAGTGCATGAGGATTCCCTTTTGTACACATACTCACCAACACTTTTTATATGCTGTCTTTTTGATGATAGCCATTCTGACAGGTGTGAGGTGGTACCTCATTGTAGTTTTGATTTGCAATTACCTGACGATTAGTGATGTTGAGCATCCTTTCATGTGTCTGTTGGCCAACTGTATATCTTCTTCGGAAAAATGTTTATTCAGGTCCTCTGCCCATTTGTTAATTGGTTTGTTTTTATGATGCTGAATTGTATGAGTTTTTTTGTATGTTTAGAATAGTAACCCATTATCTGATATATCATTTGCAAATTATCTTCACCCATTCAGTAGGCCGCTTTTTCATTTTGTTGATGGTATCCTTTGCTCTGCAATGGATTTTTAGTTTGATATAGTCCCATTTGCTTACTTTTGCTTTTGCTTCCCTAGCTCAAAGAGACAGATCCAAAAAAATATTGCTAAGATCAATATCAAAGAGTGTACTGCCTATGTTTTCTTCCAGGAGTTTCATGATTTCAGGTCTTATGTTTAATTCTTTGATTCATTTTGAGTTTATTTTTGTATTGATATACAGTGTGAGAAACTGGTCCAGTTTTCCCAATACAATTTATTAAAGAGGCTGCCTCTTCCCCATTGTATATTCTTACCTTCTTTGATGTAGATTAATTGACCATGTAAGTGTGGGTTTATTTCTGGGCTCTCTATACTGTTCCATTGATCTGTGTCTGGTTTTACTTCAGTACCATACTGTTTTGATTACTTTAGCTTTGTGGTTTAGTTTGAAAACAGGAAGCATGATACCTCTAGATTTGTTCTTTTTTCTCAAGATTGCTTTGGCTATCCAGGGTCTTTTGGATACAAATTTTAAAATTATTTGTTCTAGTCCTGTAGAAAATGCCATTGGCATTTTGATAGGGATTGCACTCAACCTGTAGATCGCTTTGGGTAGTATGGTCATTTTAACAATACTAATTCTTCCAATCCATGAGCACAGTATATCCTTCCATCTGTTAGTGTCATCTTCAGTTTCTTTCATCAATGTCTTATAGTTTCCCGAGTGCAGGTCTTTTACACCTCCTTAGTTAGAATTATTCCTATGTATTTTATTCTTTTTTATGCAGTTATACATTGGATTGTTTTCTTAATCTCTCTGTTAGTCCATCTTTAGCGTATGGAAATGCAACAGACTTCCATATATTAATTTTGGATCTTGCAACTTTAAAAAATTCATTTATTAGTTCTAATAGTTTTTGGTGGTGTCTTGAGGGCTTTCTATATATAGTATCATGTCATCTGTAAACAGTGACAGTTTTACCTGTTCCTTTCCAATTTGGATTCCTATTATTTCTTTTTCTTGTTTGACTGACCTGGCTAGGACTTCCAAAACTATGTTGAATAAAAGTTGTGAGAGTGGGTATCCTTGTCTTGTTCCTGACTGTAGAAGAAATGACTTCAGCTTTTCACCATTGAGGATGATGCTGGCTGTGGGTTTGCTACAGATGGGCTTAATTGTGTTGAGGTATGTTCCCTCTATAGCCACTTTGTAGAAACTTTTTATCATAAGTGGATGTTGAATTTTGTCAAAAGCTTTTTCTGCATCTATTGAGATGATCATATGACTTTTATTCTTCAATCTTTTTATGTGGTATATCATATTGATTGATTTCCAGACATTGAACCATGCTTGCATCACTGGGATAAATCCCACTTGATCATGATGTATGATCCTTTTAATGTCTTGTTGAAATCAAATTGCTAATATCTTGTTGAGAATTTTTACATCTATGTTCATCAGTGATATTGGCAGGTAGTTTTTTCTGTGGTGTCTTTGTCTGGTTTTGGTATCAGGTTTCGGTGATGCTGGCCTCACAAGTTCAGAAGCATTCCTTTCTCTTCAAATTTTTGAGAAGGACAGCTGTTAACTCTTCTTTAAATGTTTGGTAGAATTTACCTGAAAATCTCCTGGTCCTAGACTTTTGTTTGTTGGGAGTTTTTGTTTTTGTTTTGTTTTTTAATTACTGATGCAATTCCATTACTGGTAATTGGCCTGTTCATATTTTTTATTTCTTCCTAGTTCAGTCTTGGAAGATTGTACATTTCTAGGAATTTATCCATTTTTTCTAGGCTGTCCAATTCATTGGTGTATATTTGTTCATAATAATATAATTCTTTGTATTTCTGTGGTGTCTGTTGTAACTTCTCTTTCATTTCTGATTTTATTTCTTTGGGCCATCTCTCTTTTTTTTCTTGGTAAGTCTGGATAAAGGTTTATTAATTTTATCTTTTCAAAGAACCAGCTCTTGGTTTCATTGATTTTTTTCTTTTTTTAAAGTCTCTACTTCATTAATTTCTGCTCATATCTTTATTACTTCTTTCCTTCTACTAACTTTGGGTTTTGTTTGTTCTTCTTTATTATTTCCATTAAGTGTAAGGTTAGATTGTTTGAGATTTTTTAAATTTCCTGAGATAGGTGTGTATCACTACAGACTTCCCTCTTAGAACTGCTTTTGCTGAGTCCCATAGTTTTTAGATCACTGTGTTTCAGTTTTCATTTGTCAGGTATTTTTTATTTCCTCTTCTATTTCTTCAGTGACCCACTGGTTGCTTAGTAGCAAATTATTTGGCCTCCACAAGCTTGTGTTTTTTGCAGCTTTTTCCTGGCAGTTGATTTCTCATCTCATAGCATTGTGATCAGCAAAGATGCTTGATATGATTTCAAGTTTGTTAAATTTACTGAGACTTGTTTTGTGGCCTAGCCTGGAGAATGTTCCATGTGCACTTGAAAAGAATGTGTATTCTGCTGCTTTTGGATGGAGTGTTCTAAATATATCATTTAAGTTTATCTGGTCTAATATGTCACTTAAGGCCAGTGTTTCCTTATTTTCTGTCTGGATGATCTGTCCATTGATGTAAGTGGGGTGTTAAAGTCCTCTACTATTATTGTATTACTAACAATTTCTCCCTTTATGTTAATATTTACATTATGAATTTAGGTGCTCCTATGTTGGGTGCATATATATTCACAATTATATCTTCTTGGTGGGTTGATTTCTTTATCATTATGTAATGTCCTTTCCTGTCTCTAGTTACAGCCTTTGTATTAAAGTCTATTTTGTCTTGCATTTGTATTACTACCCCAACTTTCTTTTCATTTCCATTTTCATTGAATACCTTTTGCCATCCCTTCACTTTCAGTCTGTGTGTGTTTTTATATGTGAATTGAGTCTCTTGTAGGCAGCATGTATATGGGTCTTGTTCTTTTCTCTATTTAGCCACCCTAAGTCTTCTGACTGGAGCATAGAGTCCACTTACATTTAAAGTAATTATTGATAGGTACGTACTTACTGCCATTTTGTTAATTGTTTTCTAGTTGTATTTGTAGTTCCTGTTTCTTTTTTCTTCTCTTATTCTCTTTCCTTGTGATATGACTGCTTTCTTTAGTGTTGTGTCTTTATTCCTTTTAATTTTTTTGTATCTGTATAGGTTTTTTGTTTGTGTTTACCACGAGGTTCATTTACAACAACCTTTGTACGCTGTAGTCTATTTTAAGTTGATGGTTGCTTAAGTTCAAGTGCGTTCTAAAAGCACTACATTTTTAATCCTCTCCACCAACATTTGATGTTTTGGATGTCATATTTTACATCTTTTTGTGATTCACTTAAGTAATTTAGATATAGATAATTTTACTACTTTTGTCTTTTAAGCTTCATAGTAGCTTTATAGACTGCTGATCCACTACCTTTAGTATGTGTTTGCCTATACCAATGAGATTTTTCCTTTCATAATTTTCATATTTCTAGTTGTGGCCTTTTCTTTTCCACTTAGAGCAGTCCCTTTAACATTTCTTGTAAAGCCAGTTTAGTAGTGCTGAACTCTTTTATCTTTGCTTGTCTGTAAAACTCTTTTTATCTCTCCTTCAATTCTGAATGATAATCTTGCCAAGTATTCTTGGTTGTAGGTTTTTTTCCTTTCAGCACTTTGAATATATCATGCCACTCCCTTCTGGCCTGCAAAGTTTGTGCTGAAAAGGCAGCTCATAACCTTATGGGAGTTCCATTGTATGTAACTAGTAGCTTCTCTTGTTGCTTTTAAGATTCTCCCTCTACCTTTATTTTCTGCCATTTTATTTATAATGTGTCTTGCTGTGAATTTCTTTGGGTTCATGTTGTTTGGGACTCTGTGCTTCCTGGACCTGTTTCTTTCCTGTTTCCTTCCCCAGGTTAGGGAAATTTTCAACTAACTTATTTCTTCAAGTAAGTTACCTGCCCCCTTCCCTCTCTCTTTTCCTTCTTGTACCCCTTTAATGCAAATGTTAGTACACTTGATTGTACCTTAAACTATCCTCATTTTTTAAAATTATTTTTTTCTCTTTTCCTGTTCAGCTTGGGTGATTTGCACTACTCTGTCTTTCAGATTGCTGATCCATTTTTCTTTATCACCTAATTTATTGTTGATTCTTTCTAATGTATTTTTTATTCTAGTTATTGTATTTTATTATTCAACTCTTTCATTCTTTTATATTTTCTAAGTCTTTGTTGAAATTCTCATTATGTTCATCCATTCTTCTCCCAAGTGCAGTAAGCATCTTTATGATAATTACCTTGAATTCTTTATCATGTAGATTGCTTATCTCCACTTCGTTTAGTTCTTTTTTTGAGGTTTTGTCCTGTTCCTTTGTTTGGAACATATTCTTCTCCTCATTTTGCCTAATTCTCTCTGCTTATTTCTATGTATTAGGTAGGTCACTTATATCTCCCAATCTTGGAGAAGTAGCTTTATGTAGGAGATGTGCTATGGGGCCCAACATCATGCTCCCTTCTGATCACCAGGCTATATGAGCTAAGAGTGCCCTCTATGTGGGCCGTGGGCACTCTTCCATTGTGGTGGGCTGACTACTGTGGGCATGCTGGTAGGCAGTGCTAGCCTCCAGCATTAACAGGCTGGAGGGAGGATTCCAAAATGGCACTTCCCAGTGCCAGTCTCATCACAGTAGAACAAGCTCCCCAAAATGGCTGCTGCCAGTGTCTCTGTCCCCAGACAGACAGTTGCCTCCTGTCTCTCTGGGAGGCTCTCTAAGATCATCAGGTGGGTCTAACCCAGGCTCCTTTCAAACTACTGCCTCTGCACTGGGACCCTGAGGGTGTTAGATTTTGCATGTGCCCAGTAAGAGTGGAGTCCCTCTTTCCTACAGCCCTCCAGCTCTCCCAAATGTAAGCCCTGGTAGTTTTCAAAGCCAGACTTTCTGGGGACTCGCCTTCCTGGTTCAGAACCTCTAGGCTGAGGAACACAAGATGGAGCTTGGACTCCTCACTCCTTGAGGAGGACATCTGCAGTTGAAGTATCTTTCTTGTCTGTGGGTCATCAATCTGAGGTTGTGTATCCTGCCTATACCACATCTCTGCCCCTCCTCATTGTGGCTCCTTCTTTGTATCTTCAGTTGTGGGAAATCTTTTCTGCTAGTCTTCAGGTCATCCTCCTAGATATTTGCTCTGTAAGCAGTTCTAATTTGGGTGTGCCTATGGGAGGAGGCGAGTTCAGGGTCTTCCTACTCAGCCATCTTAGGGAAGCTCCTCACTCTTTTTTTTTTTTTTTTTGCAGTACGCGGGCTTCTCACTGTTGTGGCCTCTCCCGTTGCAGAGCACAGGCTCCGGACGCACAGGCTCAGCGGCCATGGCTCACGGGCCCAACCGCTCCGCGGCATGTGGGATCTTCCCAGATCAGGGCACAAACCCGTGTCCCCTGCATCGGCAGGCGGACTCTCAACCACTGCGCCACCAGGGAAGCCCTCATACATTATTTTTAATTATAAAAGGAGTAATAGAAAGATATGGTAGTCACCACCTTAAGATATAAATTTCAGAATCACCATCAGTGGGACAGTTTGAAATTATGGGCCTCCTAATATAATGCAATAAATGGTATACAAATTATTTATGTAGGCTTCATGCCAAAATGTAACCTAAATTTAATCATGAGGAAGCCATCACACATATCCAGAATATGACACATTCTATAAAATCACTGGCCTTAACTCTTTGGAAAAGTCTATGTCATGAAAAATAAACAACCAAAAAAGACAGGAATATTTTCTAGATTAAAAGAGACTAAAGTGATATATCAAAATGCAACGTGTGGTCCTTGATTAGATTCTGGATCAAAAAACATAGCTATAGATGGTATTTGGGGGACAAGTGGAGAAATTTCAATACTAATGAAATTAATTAGAAAATTAATGCTAATTTTCTTACATGTGAATGGTAGGGTAGTTATGCAGGGTATGTCTTAGGAGATATAACTAAAGTATTTGGGATCAGCAAGAAAATTTTATATGTGTGTACACACATACACACACACACACACACACATACACACAAACACACCCTTGTAGAGAGACAGAGAGCAAGAAAGAGAGAGGAAGTAAACACGGCAAAGTATTAGCTACTATTGACTCTAGGGTAAACATATATGGATGTTCATTGCATTTCTCTTCCAGTAAGTTTAAATAGGTTTAAAATATGTTGAAATTTGTTTCCCTAAATAAATATATATCATATAAAATTATTATATATAATAAATATGTATTATTTGTGAATATATATATGCAACATGCTGCCATGTGACTGTTTCACCATTAGAAGTCTTCAAGTAGAGGCAATTCTCCCTTCTAAAATTCACTGAATCAATTCAACTCAAAATTTTGTTGAACACCTGCAATATGCTAAATCCAGCTCAAAATCAAGTATACAGAAATGAAGAGGCTATATCTTTGCCCTCAAACATTCACTGTCTAATAGGGAAACAGACATGTAAATAAATAAATAGTATGATAAGTGCAACAGTGGAGACATCAAAGAAAGAGGCAACACAGAGAAAGATATGGTTAACTCTATGCAGAGCTGTCTAAGAGAACTTTCTGTGATAGACAAGTTCTTTACCTGTGCTATCCAATACAGCAGTCCCTAGCCACATGTGACTAAAGAGCACTGGAAATATGCTACTGCAGTTGAGGAACTGAATTTTTTATTTTATTTATTGTAATTAATTTACATTTGAACAGCCAAATGTGGATAGAAGCTACCATATTGAACAGCACCACTCCACAGGGCATGGCAGGGAAGGGGAGGTTGAAGAGAGAAGAAATTAAGAAAGCCTTCCCAAAAGATGCAACATCTAACAGGGTCTTGAAGGATGACAGGAATTTGCCCAATTAGATAAGGTAGGAAATATTCTATGCAGATAAAGAAGCACATAAAAGTATGAAGAGATGTCCCAACATGGCATTTTTAGGAAATCAGTAAATTTCACGTTACATGGGCATAGAGAGCAGAGGAGAGGAATGGGGTAAGAAGAAGAGTGAGGATAATAAAGTTAAAAGAAAAGAGAGAGCTTATATTATAAAAGATCTGATATATCATCCAGAGGAGCTTAAATCTGATCACGGTATTTGGAACTAGCAAACAGAAAGCTAGAGTTAGACAATTAATTTCATATTTTAGAACAGTCATTTTGACAGAAGACTGGAGTGGAGACTGCAGGTAGAAACGGGAAGCCAACTGAAGTTACTATTGCACTAGTTTAGCAAAAGTTAAGAATCTGGATGGAAATGAAAGAGGGAACAAATGAGCTATTTGGGAGGTATATGGAAAAGGGAAACAAAGAGGAAGACTCCCTGATATTTAGCTTCTGATACTGATAATAAAACAGGAATAAAGCAGGGAGAATCAGACCCAGAAAGACGAGTGGGCAGAAGGAAAGAGTATGACTATGTTTCAATACTGATAGCTTTAGCTTTAGATCACAAACTGCAAGCTGGGATGAAAGCAGAATGTGCAGCTCACAAAAGAGGAGAGGCGTCTGAATCTGCATCCAGGAAAGGGAAGAGAAATCAGGCTATATTTGAAGCTTCTGTGAGATGCAGCCAAACACGCCAGTGTCTGAACTGAATAACAATGTGGTCTGCTCTCTCTGACCCTGCTGTCTAGTTATCAGGGCATAACTAATGAAACTCCAGCAGAACAAAACAGTCAGAGTCATCATGTTTTCAGACACCCTCGCTTTCTTTACCTTGTTAGAGCGAGAGCATGAATATAACTTGTGCTCTGTTTTTATAGGAAATAAGGCAAAAAAAATTTACAGGTACCTAACATTTCCCATACTGTATATCACATATAAATAAATTATAGCAAAAGCCTACTCCTACAACTAGGAATTACACTGTTTTTGAAAGAAACAAATATTGAAAGCCTAGAACTATGACATATATATATATATATACACATATATATACATATACATATATACATATACATATATACATATATATATACACACACACATATCATTACTCTTCACAACTACCCTGTGAAAGTGGTTAGTATTATCTCTATTTTACAAGTGAGGAAATTGAGGCTCAGAAAGGTTTAGTGGCTACCCAAGGTCACACAGCTAGTTAGTGGCTGAACTGAGATTCAACTCTAAGTTCAACCAACCAAAGTCAAGTCCCACTGAACCCAATGACTATATGCTGCTTATGGAGGTGGAAGAAAACAAAATGCAAAACAATGAGGTCTCTGTTCCCATCTTTCTGAAAGCTCACGCTGTCACCAGCATTCCTTGGTACAATGCCCTGATGCTTCCTAATTTTGCCTTTTAAACTACACTCTACAACCTAAAATGCCTTCCCCTCCCCTCTGTTTATCCCAGTTCTACCTGTCCACCAAATCCACCTTCAATTCAAATTCCCCATCACGTGAGAGGCCTTCCAGACAAATTCTTTCCATCATGCACTCTCTTTCCCAATATCTTTAATTCCATTTATGGACTCAGTCATTGAACCACCTATCCATCCCAGAAACAGGAGATGATTCTGTGTAAGGTAATGTATTCAGCAATGAGGCTGTACAAAAGAAATACCTATAAGAATACAGATGGGCCCTGACTTACAATGGTGCAAAAGCAATACTCATACAGTAGAAACCATACTCCAAATTTTGAAGGTTGATCTTTTCCAGGGCTAGTAATAAGTGGCATGATACTCCCTCGTGATGCTGGGCAGTGGCAGCGAGCTGCATTTCCCAGTCAACCATGCAATCACGAGGGTAAACAATGACACACTTACAATCATTCTGTACCCATGCAACCATTCTGCTTTTCACTTTCAGTACAGTATTCAATAAATTACACAAGACATTCAACACTTTATTATAAAATAGGCTTTGTGTTAGATGATTCTGCCCAACTGTGAGGCTAACGTAAGTGTTCTGAGCATATTTAAGATAGGCTAGGCTAAGCTGTGTCAGTAGGTTAGGTGTATTAAATGCATTTTCGACTTATGACATTTTCAAGTTTATCGGGATGTAACATCGTAAGTCGAGGAAGATCTGTACTGTTTCGGGACGGAAGACATGGAAAACTAGCGAGTTTAATATGAAATATCATTTCATATTATAAAATACTTGGAAATATTTTAGACCTATAAATCATTTGTTGTTTTATGTATACAAGTGTTAATTTGAGTGTCTGGTCACTTCAACATCACTGGAAATTTCTTATATTTCTTCTATAGCCTTCCATGCATCCAAAAAAAATTGGCTGAACTCTTGCGAGGCACAGTGCTAGGTATTACAGGGAATACGAATAGATACAAGATGCAATCTCTGCCCTTCAGCTGAAGAAATAAAACAAGTATGCATATAATTATAAGGCAGAACATATATGATAAACTTATATAAGTGTTATATATCATAGTAAGTGCTAGGAACATAGAATAAAAGCAAAACTTAATAATAGTTTTTCAAGGAAGGACTCATGTTGTCCTGGTATCTGAGCTGAGCCTAAAGCACCATTAGGATCCTAAAAGCCCAAAATAGAAGATTAAGTCTAGAAAAGAAAGATTCATGCTTAAGAAATATACCAATTTATTGTTCTCTAATCAAATAAAAAAGTCACTTCTATAAAAAGTAAACTTTGGTTCATCCTAGCAAGTTTAATATGCAAACAATATTTTGATTAGTAATAAACTGTGAAAATGAGTATCAAAAGAAAGATTTAGATCTGCTATTCTGAGCTTCCAACTCATGGCAGTCAGCTGGCTAAGAAAAATGGCAAGGGGTAGCTGGCAAACTACAGGCTATTGAGATATTTATAACCACTTGAGTCTAAAAAAAATTCCTAAAGCTTTATTTAATATTTGCAAATAAAGTTTTCTAATTATTTAATATTAAATTGCATACTCTATTACTGAACTCCTCAGGGAAGAAGATACTATTTAAATGCAAAACAGAAGCATAATTATTCATTTCAATTTAACAATAATTAAATGAAAAGCAAGTACAGGTACTGCCAAGAATCTCTTCTAATACTGTACTAGTGGACATGTGACTATTAACAAACACTAATCTCATTAAAAATAAATGATTTATCTAGGCTCAGATTCATCATATTCATAGTTAAAAGTATATGGCTTACGGAGCTCTATAAATAATCAATTTTCTGATAACATTTATACCTGGTCATAACATTCTGTGCAGTATTAAATGTATTTATTTCAAGATTTCATACGCTAAATGAAAACATGTCTAGTCATCTTATTACAGAGAATAAAATCCAAACATAAAAGCAGAGCTTGGGAAATTAATTCTCCACAAATTATTTGGATTTTCTATTTTTCTGAGCTGGATTATTAGAACAGATTAACAAAGTGATTTGCGTGTGTGTGTGTGTGTGTGTGTGTGTGTATGTGAAGAGAGAAAATGTAGGTTTTCAGTATGGCCAACTAAATTCCTATGGATCCAATGCTTCCAAAAATAACAACTCTAAATTCTGGACAAAATACAAAAACAACAACAACTAAAGGCAGCCTGGGTGCCTATGAATAGGAAAATGCCTAAACAAACGGTGATGCGTTCAAACAACCAATACTGAGCAGTTTAAAAAAAAGAACCATGCAACAACAGGACTGAATGTCAAAACCATTATGTCAAGTAAAAAAGGTCTCACACACAAGGGTATACATAGTATGATTCCTTTTATGTGAAATTCTAACAGAGACAAATCTAATCTATGGTGGAAAAACAAAACAAAACAAAACAGTGGTTTTCTCTGGCGAGTGTTTTAGGCAACTGACTCTGAAGGGGCAGGGAAAACTTCCAGGGTGGTAATCTTCACTATCTTGATAGGGGTGGTAAGTTATATAGGTGTATGCATCTGTCAAAATTTAGTGAACATACAGTTGAGATCTGTACTTTTTATTGCATGTAAATTTTACCTCAAAAGAAAAGAATGTAAAATATTGAACTGTAGTCAATGACATGCATACTAAAATATTTAGGGGGAAAGTGTACTGATGGCTGCAATTTACCTTGAAATGCATCAAAAATAAGATAGGCACAGATAGATGAATAAATATTGATATAGCAAATATACTAAAATATTAATGGCAAAATCTTGGTGTGGATATATGCATATTCACTGTAAACCTCTTTGATTTTTCTAAATCTTCACTAAAAAAATGTTAGAGATCAAAAAAAAAAAAAAAAAGAAGGAAAATAACATTAGATTAATTCAGAACAAGTCCTATGATGCTAACATCATTTCCTTTCTATTTTATCGGGATTACCACCAGACTGGTAACTCAGAGAAAAACAATTGACAATGTATTTGGACCCCGATAAATTTGGATCTCTCTTCATAATCTGATTAAGGCAAAAACCCCAGATTGCATAAATAATAATGATAATAGCTACTGCTGTGTACAATACTCTTTACTAGACACTTTCCTAGCACTTTATATATATTAACTATTTGATCTCGACAACAATGCGATGAGATAAATACTATTATCCACATTATACCAATGGGGAAACTAAGATGTTAGGATAATTTGCTCAAGGTCACATACATGTAAGTGGAAGAGCCAGAAATTAGAATCCAAAGAGTGTGGGTCAGAACCCCTGCTCTTAACCACTTCCCCATGACTGTTCCCCTAGTTGACTCTGTAACTGATACAATGTCATATAGGGTGCTCTTGTCAAGTTTGTGGTTGACATGAAGCTAGGAGCAAAAGCAAATATAGTACTTTACAATTTATCCCAAACGATTAGGGACATATAAATAAAAGACTAACAAGATAAAATCCCATAGGGATAAAATATAAGATCCTGCATTTGAGTCCAAACAACCAACTTTACCTCCTGTGACAACACTGGTGCACAGCAGGTGTTGGGCAAGAACCTGTCAAATGAATGTACGACTGAGTGGCAGGGGAGAGAGAGTGTGTGAAAAAGGACAGGCTTTAATAAAACCAAAGCAAAATATAAATTTAATAGATAATGCTACAAAACACTAATATATAACTATGTTATCTAGAAGTAGGTTAAATGAGCAGTCTACAAGTCTGTTCTAGTCAGACCAATGCCAGATATGCTGTGCTAACGTCTGGGAACTACAGAGTAAAGACACAGGTAACCTGGAACAAGTTTAGAACAAAAGTGTAAGACTTAAAACTGACCTATGTGAGGTACAATGGAAAAAGCTGTGAACATTTAATGTGGAGAAAAGAATTAAATGAACACAGTAGCAAACTTCAAAATGTAAGGTACTGTCATGAAAAAGAAGAATCACACTTATTCTATAATTGTCCGTAAGAATAAAAATAAAGTCAATTGAGAGAAGCTACAGGAGCTTCAGGGAAACAAAATCAGTGTCAAGGAAGACTTTTCTAACAGATATAACCACAAAAGAAAAGGTGGGAGAGAAGATACTATCTCATAAGGGTATGAATACCCTAAATATGATAAAAATAACTCAATGAAAGATTGGACCAAATTAACCAGAAGATCTCTTTCAAATCTAAGAACTTACTATATAATAAAAGGTAATTTTTATAAATCTGTCATAAAAAGCTTCAGATTGATTAAAATAGACTTGGCATGACAAAATTTAAACGTAAAGGAAAAAATAAAAGTTATTTGCCAAGTCTGTAAATGCAGAGAGCTTTCATCCTAAAAACACTGTAATAAAATGCAAAAGAAAAGATAAACAAATTTGTCTACATAAATATTTAAAACTTTTACATATGAAAAACATTAAAAGGCAAACAATAAGCTATGCAATTAGGACAAAGGGATTTTATCTTTAATATAGAGCTACGGTGTCCAGTACAGCAGCCACAAGCCACATATGGCTATTTAAATTTAATTAATTTAAATTGACCTTAAATTAATTAACCATTAAAATTTTAGTTTCTCCATTGCACTAGCCACATTTCAAGTTCTTAACAGCCACTGTGGTTAGTGGCTGCTGTACTGGACAATGCAGATACAGAACATTTCCATCACTGCAGAAAGTTCTATTGGAATTTTAATATTTAAAAAATTTAGTGCAGGGAATTCATTACATAGCTGATGGAAGAGCTGAGATGCCAAACAGGGGGTTGTGCATCAATGCAGAGATTAGCAACAGCAGGAAGCCGTTACCGTCCCTAAAACAGAACAGAGTGCAGAGCCCCAAACCCAATGTCACCTGGAAAAAGCTGGGACCATAGCGGGTGTCTTGGGTGGGAGCTGGAGACTAGGAGGAGAAGCAGCCCCTGCTGGATAAACACCCTGATGTAAAAAGAGGGGAAGAAATACCCAATTTCTGCCTTCCTTCTGCCCTCCAATCTCCTGCCAGTACCTCCCACGGCTGAACACAGACAAAACCCAGGTGTCAAAGGAGCCTGGGAAACATAGCCTGCAGGGGTCAGACCCTCTGTTAAAAAGGGCAGAAAAGGGAAGGGAAGAAATGTCTGAGGTCAAACAGGATGAGGCCTGGCACAGGTACAAATAATTTAGAGAGAAAAAAAAAAACACAAATGGCCAACATTTGAAAAATGCCCAACCTCACCAGTAATTAAATGTAAATTACAAATCACTATTAAAATAAGAATAATATTAAATTAACAATAATAAATAATAATTCAAGTACTTAGTACTGATAAGGGTGTGGTAAAAACAGATACACTCACATGTCCTAGGGGAAGAAAAGAATTTTCAAAATATTTTCAAAGAAGCCGGAACAATTTTGAAATTAGCATCAATAAATTTTTAAATGTTTATACTGTTAGACCAACTGAGTGCATTTCCAAGGATAGATACAAAGTCTAGAAAATCTTAAGTCCAGAAAATAATATTAGAAACAAAGATGTTCATTGCAGCTTTATAATATTGAAAAAAAAAGGGACACCTTCAATGTCCACCAGTAGGACAAAGCAAAGTAAGGCAAAGTAAGGTACATCTATCAATTTATTAAAAAATAATACTGCTTGTTTGCCAGCCACAATGAAAGGTGCTAGATATATAAAAAAGATTAAGAGGTAATGATAAACTAATTTGTATTCATTTAAATAATGTTTATGAAGGATTTAAATAAAATAAGAACGTGTTTGTGATATGCCTAGTGAATAAAGATTAATCTGAAATTGATTACTCTTACATCAAACAACATATGCCAAAAGGTTATTAGTAACAGTGGTTGCCTCTAAGTGGTAAATTTATGAGCTTATTTTTTCCTTCTTTTATATGTTTCCAAACGTTCAAAATTTTCTAAATAAAAAAACAAATTTTACGGAGCTATAAAAAACTCCTTCAGAGCTATTAATGCAAATGTTTAACAACTGTAAACCTGCCACAACAGTGCCAGTTTACCTGTTACAATAATAAACTGCATTATTTGGATCCAATTCTATCGCCTGTGTGTAACAATCCACTGCAGCAGCATAATTTTCTTCTTTCATGTGGTTATTGCCTAAAATAACCAATAGGTACAGTAAGTACAATATACAGAAGAAAAAAGTCTGGAAGATAAATTTTAATCATAGAAACTACAGTAATACGAAGGTCAGCAACATGATTTTTCATTCATACCAGAAATAAATTTTATATTGTACTATAGAGTTGATACCCCTTAGCTTTCAGTGTGTTTGAATGATTTTTAACAACGGAGAGTCTTTAAAAAATTAATCTTTGACCATGCCACTCTCAAAAATTGATTTTTTAAAGACTCTATACACTACCAAACGTAAAATAGATAGCTAGTGGGAAGCAGCCACATAGCACAGGGAGATCAGCTCGGTGCTTTGTGACCACCTGGAGGGGTGGGATAGGGAGGGTGGGAGGGAGGGAGACGCAAGAGGGAAGAGATATGGGAACATATGTATATGTATCACTGATTCACTTTGTTATAAAGCAGAAACTAACACACCATTGTAAAGCAATTGTACTCCAATAAAGATGAAAAACAAAATTAATCTTTTAATATCTTATAAAACCAGACTTCAATAAGTGAGTAAGTGTAACAATTATGATTACCTCTTGGCAAAACCTAATCTCTTCTCACCTTCCTTATCTTCATCTCTCTCTTTCCTTTTAGAGCTGCCCCACCCCATTCCAGGTGGACCACCCTCCACAATCACTATCTCAGTCTGGACCTGGTCCTCCATTCCTTCCCTGTCAAAACATGCACCTGCTGATGAGCAAGCCCTCAGAACATGTGGTGAGGGTAAGCTAGTAAAACTACTCATGTCAATGTCATTGGCAGATATTTTTATGTGCTATCCCTTCCAGAGATAGATTCTCTCTTAAAGAAGGTTATTGGAGATTAATTTCTAGAAAGACAGAATTTCAGATACCACAGCTAGCCCACAGCATACTGATCTTCAGGAAGGGCTTCTGCAGACACATCTGGCAATAATTTAGCTACATTAACGACTGGTCGGCAAAATAAGGGATTTCTTGTGGCTATCTTCTGTAATCCATTAAACAGAAAAAAAGTGTCATGATCACTAATAAGAACCAATGCTCAAAATTGAAATTTTTAAAACACTGGGATTACGAGGAAGTGTTTACATCTCAAAAGCCTCTATTATTCCTTCCAGCTTTCTCTGAACCAGAAGCTCTCCTATTAGCCTTGTTTTCTTAACAGATCATTAGCTACTTAATGGGAGGAGAGTGTAAATTTGCAGATAACAGTAAGATTAAAGGAAAGACATGTAGATAAGAGTACCTAAAATCATACAAACGTTACTTCAAATTAAGAAGCAGAAATGAATATAAAGAGTGATTGCTAAATGAATATAAAAAGTGATTTCTACATAATTTCTCTTTGGGATGATAAAATGTTCTAAAATTGTGGTGATGGCTACACAACTCTGTGTACATACTAAAAACCAATGAATTCATACATGTTACAGTAAATCCCATGGTACGTCAATTATAGCTCAATAAAGCTGTATTTTTAAAGCTAAAAAAATTAATTTACCTCTCCACCCCCAAAAAGAAATGAAGCTAAAAGGTTACATAGCTTTTATGATTGAGCAAGAAATTAACTACATTAGCCTCAGTACTTAAATAGATTTGCTTCTTCCATGTAAAAGATTTAAATTCTCTGGGTTACGTGGATTTTCTTGTTGCCATTGGGTCTTTTTGCCTTGGGATGGCATTTCTTGGGTAGTAGTAAAACCTAGTGTATGTCTTTTCCCGTAAACCACACTAAGTGCACAGATACTAAATATATATATATATATATATATAGCGATATTAATGATAAAAAGCTTCAAGTCAGAAAATATTCAATATATAAAAACTCAGGACACAGATATTTGTGAAGATAAATATAACTAGGCACTGCACAGCACTCTATATTTATACACAGAACTCTCCTGTCTCCTTTAATCCTCAAGACAACCCTGTGAGATATGGCTTTACTTCTGTGACATGGCAGGGAATTACAGCAATGAACCCTTCTTGGTTTTGTCTGATCTTATTGCAGCTCTTCAGAAGCAAAGCACACAAAAATATTTGAAAGCAACCTTCCAGGAAGGTACTAGCTGGCCAGAAGCCCTGATTAACACAGGTAAGTATAACATGCAGCCTGTAATAACCCTATGCTTGACAGTCTACCGTGGCCATTTGTTTTCACACGAATAGCAAAATCTGTATGACAATTGCTTTAACTTTATGTGTGACATGTCTTAGATGTGACATGTCTTAGTGAAAACAAAGATTAAGAGCTTTTGGTTAAAGCCACAGCAGTAAGTAATTCAGTTTACCCATGCTGCCAGAGTAAATGAGCCTCATTCTGCATCTCCTTCCAACCCTCAACTTACTAACATTCATTGTATCAAAACAAACTCTACAGGGAATGCAGTCTCCCAATGTTCTGCCATGCAGAGGGAGTAAATATGACGGACAAAAATAAAATTTCAATTTGCCATTTAGTACTAGAGCTAAAACAAGAGAGCTGCAAAAGCAAAATGTCAGTGGAGCATATATTACATCACTGAGGATTTCACACACTACAAAAGTCTAAGTAGAAGGAAAAAGAAACAGATTAAATTGTTTCAGTGAGAATAATATATGAAAAACGCATTTGTATCTGGATAGTTCAAATGCAAATTCTTTGGGGAATACTATAATTCAAATGACAATGAGGATCTGGTTACTTTATTTTACATGTAATTTACGAAAGTCCTAATTCTAAAATTTTAAGTCACTGTAGTGATAAGATTTCTTAAAGGAAATAAAAAATTGAAAACTGAAACCAGTCTATTTGTAGGAAACACAGCATTTTCTAATGTAATCCAAAGAAGATAATCACACAATAGTGAAAATAAATATAGAGAAAGATATTAAGACAGCTTTACTTAGGATTACAAAATTATCTGTCTAGGTAAGTAAATCACGGTCTAACAGTACCATGGAACACTACGCAGCCATTAAAAGCAGTGATATAGTGTAATTTATAGACCTAATAAAAAGGACCATGCCCGAGGAATAGGAAAAGCATACTCTTTTCCATATCTACCTTTTTACACAACAACCAATTTTTTTAAGAAAAAAACTCAACTGCCTTCTTCAGAGTATAAACTAAAGAAAAGGCCAGAAAATGGTTCTGAACCATTTGTGTACAGCTTCAGAACATTGCACATTCCCTAATAACTCTCTGCCTATAGGACAGTGTCTTTGTTGGCTCTCATTCACTGGTAAGGATCAGGACTCTGCCCTACAGCTCCTTAGTACAAATCTTGTAGGCCTGACCTGGCTTGCCTCTATAGCTTAACAAAACTGACGTGATATAAAAACTGAACACAGATCCTCAATGGTGACTTATTTATTAAAATCAAGTATGCTTCAATAGTCACTATTAGAAAATTTAATAACAGTAATCATGTGTGCTAGTTAATAAATTCTTAAATGCCATATACATATATTAAATTTCAAAGAACTCAAAAATGCTAAATATACAAAAGTTAAAAATAATACTGAAAATCATTTTCATGTCTTTGATTAAGCATAAAGAATTTGGGATCCTAGAGTACACACAGCAAATACAGTTGCAAATAATCAACCCTTCAGTGACTTGTTTTGCAAGTTGTACTCACAACAGATCTGCTTCTCTTGAAGCAAGCCATACCTATATTGTTCACAAGCCATTCTCTATTTCCAGGCTCATTTCTGTTTCACAAATGCCACAAGGACTTACGACAACCCGTCTTGGCAGTACAAACCAGAATCTTATTGGGTGACAGAGTCACTTTCCCTAGAGTTTCAGAAAGCTTTACTAAGTAATTTTTCTATGAAATATTCACCTTCATCTTTTAATTGGTCAGCTTTTCCCACATCTTCAGGCACTGAGTTTGAGAGAGGCAGAATGTCATTCTGAAATTAAATAAAATACAATGTACTTCCATTTAGCTACATAAAGAGTCATCCCAGAGAACTATAAATTAAAGTAATAATTATTCAGTACATCATCTGTAAATCTATGTCATGACATCTAACATCTAAATAACACTGTCAGCAAGAAATAGGGAAAAAGTCCCCCAACATACTTTATTAGAAAAGCAAATATGTGGAATTTTTTCTAGAAAAAAACGGGCAACTGTGAATCAATTTTTTTTACTTGCTTTCGCTGTATCTAGAAATCCTACTTCATAAACAAAAACAGAATCAGTATACAAAGAGTAGTAATAGAATTATGCTCAAAGGATTGTTTAGTGAAAATTTTGAAACATAATGTTAATATCCTAAGAGAAAGTCAAATCCACAGGTACCAAAAAAAGCATTTATAATATGATCTTATTGTTTAAAATATATGCACATACATTCACATGCACACAGGCTGAAAATCAAAGACTGGAAAGGTATACACAAAAGGTTAACAGTAGGAATATTTGGAAGTAGGATTTTCAGTCTCTTCTTTATATCCTTTCATATTGTCCAAACTTTTTAAAACAATGGTCATAGATTTATTTCCTCATTAAGATAATAAGCATGGGCTTCCCTGGTAGCGCAGTGGTTAACAGTCCGCCTGCCGATGCAGGGGACACGGGTTCATGCCCCAGTCCGGGAAGATCCCACATGCCGCGGAGCAGCTGGGCCCGTGAGCCATCGCCGCTGAGCCTGCGTGTCTGGAGCCTGTGCTCCGCAACGGGAGAGGCCACAACAGTGAGAGGCCCGCGTAAAGCAAAAAAAAAAAAAAAGATAATAAGCAGTATAAGATTCCTGTTTTTAGCACCTACTATCATCCTCAAACCTCTTTTTCAATAAGGTTCAAACCAAAGTGCTTATGAAAACTAAATGAAAATTTAGAAATGTCTTGAGTGGCACTGGAAACACAGTGTATTTTTCCATTTTTGGAAGGTTCTTTTTAAATTGTGTTGTTAAACTTGACTCCAAAGTTCATAAATGTTTATAATTTTCAAAAAAGTATAATTTGTAGTCAATATACCTATGTACCATATTTATTTATTTATTTTTTGCGGTACGCGGGCCTCTCACTGTTGTGGCCTCTCCCGTTGCGGAGCACAGGCTCCGGACGCGCAGGCTCAGCGGCCATGGCTCACGGGCCTAGCCCCTCCGCAGCATGTGGGAATCTTCCCAGACCAGGACATGAACCTGTGTCCCCTGCATCGGCAGGCGGACACTCAACCACTGCACCACCAGGGAAGCCCTGGAGCCAGTTTTAAGAAACTATATTTTTAAAATAGTAAGCAACAAATTTTTACAATTAAGTACAATCAGACAGAAATAGAAGAAGAAGAAAAAAAAGAGCTCTATTCAATCAATCTGAGCTTCCTAGGAGGAAAAAAAAAAGTATTGATCTCTTCAGTACTAGTCAATGATAACAGGAGCTAAAGAGTGAGCAAATCTAAGTGCCGTCTCACCCACAAGCCTCTCGGGCATCTCAGAGTAAAGAAGGTCGTCTTCTGCCATAGCCATGTCCAGCCTCTGAAATAGGGCTCCCTAAGGATGCCACAAGCTCAGAAAATGAAAGAACCACAGAAACCAAAGAAAACAAAAGGACCATGGAGACATTCCACTATCTCCTTGCATCTTGTCAGATAATTAGAATTCATCTGTTTGATGAATTAATGTATAACTGTATTATCCTTTTTCCAAGTATAAAAAGAGGGAGCAGTTTACTGCCAAATTACCATTTTCATTGCAACTCTAAGAACCTCTTCCCAACAAATTCTAAAAACAGTCTGTGCAGTATTCTCAGCCATGTCCCTGCCAAGTTGAAGTATACCCTGCAAGTTTCAGCTCCTCTCCTGAGTTCCTCATTCTGTACTGAAGCTTGAATACAGAGTTAGAATAATAAAAGAGGTTCACGTGGCACCAAAATGTAATGAAAAACCACGTGGGCAGACCCCCTGTGGCCCTAAACTCACTAGCCTTTAGATTTTTCAATCTTATAGTCCATATTTCCTGAAAAGGCCAGAAACCAGAGACCATGTAAACAGTCCTAGGGAGCAGAGATCAGAACACTTGGATTTCAGTCTTGGTTTTGCACACTGACCCTGAACCTTTCCCTGTTTAAAGAGCCCCATCAATGGCCAAATTTGATAAAATCTGCTTCAAAATGATGATGCAATTCCTGATGATTCCTTTTCTATATGGTTTCTTCCTAAACATTAAGACTTTTACTTTTAATTTGTATTTCATGTTTTCGGGGAATATCAATTCAGATGTCAGAAATCTAAAAACACCCGGATACTGTAAAGGACTTAAGAAGTCAACTACGATATATCATTAAATATAAAAGAAGGTGAGAGGATGAGAAGAGTTACTAATATGAAAATCTAAAGCACATTAAAAGTTATATTTTAGGTCCCAAATCATCCATGTGGACCAACTATCTTATACCCAGGAAGAAGTTAGTTACTTAAAGCCTGGCCCCTCAAATATTAACAATCCAACATAATACTGCAGTCATACTTAGAAAATGAGATACTAATGAGAAAACAAAGACAGCTTACCTTACAGAAGGAATTTGTGAACATTTCTGTCAAAGGCTGTGAAACTGCTAGATGTGTATCTTCTGCGCTGATTTTAAAAACTGTCTCCAAGCACTGAATTGCAACTTGAAATAAATTTTAATAGTGAAAAAAAATTAGCAACCTAAAAAAAGAAACAACCTTTTTTCTGGTAGAAATCTGCACTCTGCAATCTGTGGTAATTCAGCATTTTGATCACAGAACATATGGAAAACTAAATGGTTCATCTGCATAAAGATTTCTGTTTTTAGACCAGCTATTGAGGGAAGACAACTTAGTTTCTTATTCCTCATTTAAAGAAAAATGTTACCTAGAATATAATTTCTCAGTATATGTATTACATCATATTCTTTTTAAAGCAGGTCATTAACAACATATTCCCCATTACCAGTATCTTGAATAAAACTTTAAAAATTATCTTTTTTAATGTGAGAAACAGAATTCTCAACCTGATTAAAAATAGTAAGAGAAACAGTCTTTGGCACATAGGAAACACTAAATATTAATCCTGGTGTACTTACTTATGTTAAAATAGTTTGGCTTTCAAAAATTCATTCAGGCATGCAAATTTACCAAGCACCTACTATGTGAAAGGTGCTGTTATAAGGTGGTAGAGATACAACAGTTAACCTAACACAAAAATCACGATCCACGTGATGAAGCTCACCCTTAATAGAAGGAGGCAGACAAACACAGTAAGTAAAGTACATGGCATGATAAATGTTGACAGGTGCCTCATCTACATTGACGTATGACAAGATAACCAGTATGGCTAGGGTACAGACTGGGTGGAAAGACATGGTGGGCGATTATGCTAGAACAAAGTCTGTCGCTGGATGACAAGGCACCTTAAATAATATTTTTAAAGGACATGGATTTGATGCTATGGGCAAATGGAGAGCCATTAATGATTTTAGTGAAGGAGAGCAACATAACTGGATTTGCGTTTAGAACTAAAATGCTAGTTAAGTATAGTCTAGTAAGAATGCTGAGAATGAATTAGAGAGGGAAGCTGAGGGAGAAAATGGAAGCAAAAAAGCAGGAACCCATTTATGGGTTCCTACATCAATGACCTAAACAAACAAGGAGCCTAAACTAGGGCAAAAACAGTGAAGAAAGCATATCCTGCCCTTTTTACAAGTCCTCACTGAGGGGAATGGAGGCAGATTCTTATCCTGAGAGTGCTCTCCTTTGAACAAGAATTCTCTTCTGGCTCAACAAGATGGGGATGTAGCCAAAGTGTCCAGTGTACTTCTAGACAGTGTGGAATAGATTCACTTACATTTGTGTATGACTTTTTTTTTTTTAATTCAGTTTGTTTAAACCAAAAACAAAAATTAAAAACAGGTCACACATTCTCCCATTCCCCACTCCCTGTCTCTGGCAACCACCAATCTGTTCTCTGTATCTATGATCTTGGGTTTTTATTATTATTATTATTTATTTTTTAGATTCTACATATAAGAGAGATCATAGGGTATCTGTCTTACTCTGACTTATTATAGATCCAATTACATTTGTGTATGACTTTTAAAAGACACATTATGGTCCTGAGAAAATTACCTCTATCATAAAAGAAACACTATTACTGTCACTATCCACAGATCAATTCTCCTTAGAAAAGGGACTGAATAACAAACTGAGTTACCAACTACCAAAAGTCAAAGTGTCTTTCAGAAAGAAAATAATGCACTGTTTACCCAACCCTCATTCTCTCCCTTTCTATCCTTGCTAAGTAGTTGTTCTTTTACTTCAGTTGTACTTGCACTAAACACACTGGGCCATAAGAAAATAGACTCTCATTGCCATGAAGACAATTAATTAAAAATCAATTATTATTAATAATAATACATGTATGTATATGTATACATTTCTTTTTGATCGGCATCTTTCTTTCCTTATCATATTGGTCATTTACTGTGCCACGTAGCTAGCTGGTACATGTTTCTAGTATCGTACTTACCACACATACTACATTATATGCACTTAAAACATCGGTCTCCCATATTAGACTGTCTCCTTGACGATAAGGCCTACATTTTACTTATCTTTTGACTTTAACACAGCCTGGCAAATAATAGATGCTCAATAAATTTAATCTACGTCTTTGTTTACAGTGGAAGTAACAGTTTAATTTCAGAGGAAATAGAAACAATAAAATCTGCAGAAGAGAGCACTTATTCCCCCCAAAACATTAATTCACAGCCTTGTGAAAGGTGGATAGAACCCAACCGAGGCCTTAACCAGAATCAGAGTATGGAACATCACACTGACAGGGGAAAAGTCCACATAAAAATATGAGGGATTTTTATACTCTAACTTGTTGAGGCAATCCAGTCCAGCTCCTTTACCTCTGCTGCCACTAACCTTAGAACACAGATCTGGCACATTCTAGACACAATCAAGTATTACTAAAGGAGGTGGCTCTTTGGGGTTTTTTTAAACACAATTGTTCGTTTGTTTTAAAATCACTTTACTGAAGTATGATTGACATGTAAGAAGCGGCACATATTTAATGGACACAACTCAGCAAGCTGGGGGATAAGTATACACCCGTGAAACCGTCACCACCATCAAGGCCACAGACATATACATACCCATCACTTCCCAACATTTCCTCTTGTCCCCTTTATTGGTGTGTGTGTGTGTGTGTGTGTGTGTGTGTGTGTGTGTGTGTTAAGAACACTTAACGTAAGATCTACCCTCTTACTAGATTTTCAGTATACAATCCAGTTAGCTATAGGCACTGTGCTGAACAGTAGGTCTCTAGAACTTATTTATTTTGCATAACTGAAACTCTGTACCCTTTGACCATTACCTCCCCATTTCCTCTTACCCCAGCCCCTGCCAACCACCATTCTGCTCTGTGCTTCTATGCATTTGACTATTTTAGATTCCACATTAAGTAAACACAATTGTTTTGATACATAAACTTGCTGCCAAAATGTTTAGTGTTCAACGCTAACACTTATTTAGAGAGATAAATGGTTTAGTGAAAAAACCCACCACAGCCTTGGAACTCAGGACTCTCATTATCATTATTAATCTAGAAAAAAAATCTAATAACCTGGGTGCAGTAATTTATCTTACTTTTACCTCAAGATTTTCATTCATGAAACAAGGATTATTATATGTGATCCTCCTTTCAGAAGGTTATACTCAGGAATAAATCATAAAAATCTAAAGAAATTCTATATACAATTTTGCTCCACTTTAACACCAAACAATAATAGTCTGTTTGGTACTGATAAGGAGAGGGACAAGCGAAGAATTCTCAATAATACCATATCCCATCTACATAGCACTTTATACTAAAGCTTCCATATGCTATATTACCTGCCATCACTAATTCTTGACAAATCTAATTGTCTTGACAAATCTATTAGATAGAGGGGGCAGAGATCTCCACCTAACAGACTTAGAAATTAAGATACAGACCAAATGAGTGAGATGCCCAGGATCACTTGATTCAATTCATCAATTCAATTGAACAAATATTTTTTGAGCACCTATCATGTATCAGGCACTTTTCTAGGAGCTTTGTATATAACAGTGAATAAAACAGAAAAGATTCCTGACTGCTTGGGGCTGCCATTGCAGTGGGGGATGGAGAGGCAGACTGTAAACAATATACTATACAAAGTAGAACACGGTGAAGAGGATGGGAGCATGGGGAGCAGAGCAGGGACGCAGGCTGCAGATTCAATGGCATGCTCAGGGAAGGCCTCATTCAGAAAAGAGGACTTGAAGGAGATGGGGATATTACCGTTATCTGGGGGAAGAACATTCCAGGCAGAGAAAACAACTGGAGCAAAAGCCTTTAGGAAAGAGCATTTGGTGCATTTCATTTGGTGCATTCAGAGTGAGGAAGCTAATTTGACTAAAGTCAAATGAGAAAGGGAGGAGTCTGTGAACAACACATCACAGAAGTCCAAATTATATAGATCCTTTAAACAATGACTGAGTAACATGAAGAGTCACTGCAAGATTTTGAGTGGAAAAATGATGGAATCTGACACAGTTTGTTTTAAAGGATCACTGGTTGCTGCATTTAGAAAAGTCAATGAAGCAGCAATTATAGAAGCAGAGAGACCAGTTAGAGGCCATCACAGTAAAATAAATACTTAGTTCTATCCAGGGGTAATATCAGTGGAAGTGGGAAAAAGTCAAGATATCCTTTGAAGTCACAGCCAACAAGATTTACTGAACAGTTAGATGCAGAGTCTAAGAGAAAGACAAGAGTCCAGAATGATAACAAAACTTTTGGCCAGAGCAACTGAAAAGATGGAGTTGTCATCAACTGAGTTGGGGAGGTTGTGGAATAGAACAGATTTTGGGTGGGAGGATCAGGAGTTCAGTCTTGGAAATGTTCAACTTGAGGTGCCTGTTAGACATATAAGTGGAGATAACTAGTAGGCAGTTAGATATAGAAGCCTGGAGTTCAGAAGAAAGGTCTGACCTGAGGGTATACATTTGAGATATCAGCATATACATTTGAGAGATATCAGCATATAAAAAAGAACATTTAAGGCCAAGAAGCTTAACTGTATCATCAAAAAAGTGAATGCAGATAATGAAGAGAAGAAGATCAAGTACTGGACCCTGGATATTCCAGGTGAGGGAAAACAAGAGGAACAAGCAAAGGAAACAGAGAAAGGGCAAACAATGAGATTAGAAGAAAACCAAGAGAGCATGAGGTATCCTGGAAGCCAAGTGAATAAATAAATAAATAAATAAATAAAGTATATGGGTGGAGCTTTATCAGAGGCAGCTAATAAATCAGATGAAGACTGAAAACTGACCATTGAACTACCTAACACAGAAATTGCTGATGACCTTGATGAGAACAGTATGAGTGGAGAGATGGAGGCAAAGGCCTATCTGGAGTGCTTAAGAAAGAGTAGGAGATGGGACTTCCCTTGGTGGTCCAGTGGTTAAGAATCTGCCTTCCAATGCAGGGGATGCGGGCTCGATCCCTGGTTGGGGAACTAAGATCCCACATGCCACAGGGCAACTAAGCCTACGCACCGCAACTACTGAGCCCATGCGCCATGAGCTCTGGAGCCCACATGCCACAACTAGAGAAAAGCCTGCGAGCCACAACGAAGAGCCCACACGCCACAGCAAAAGATCCCGCATGCTGCAACTAAGACACAACGCAGCCAAAAATAAATAAATAAATAAATATTAGGAAGGAAGGAAGGACAGGAGAGGAATTGCAGAAAGCAAGTACAGACAATTCTTTCAAAGAGCTTTCCAGCAAGAGACAAAAAAAGCAGGCAATATTTCAGTGGGGGGAGGGGTAGGTAGTAGTATGGCAAGAGTAATTAATTGTTGTTTTTGAATTTTTAAGAAGGGAGAAAGTTTATATTCTGATGGAAATGATCTAGAAGAGATTGAAAATTTGCTCATGTAAGACAAGGAGGGTAAAATAACTAGAGTGAGAGCCTGGAGTAGGTGAGACAGGATAGAATCCAGTCTGCGAGTAGAGGGGTTTCAGTTATAAAGGACAATGGATAGTTCATCTATGGTATCTTAGCCTGGGCTTCTATGACAGAATACCATAGACTGGGTGGCTGATAGTTCTGGAGACTGGGAAGTGCAAGATCAAGGTGCTAGCAGACTCAACATCTGGTAAGGACCTGCTTTCTGGTTCACAGACAGCACCTTCTTGTTGTGTCCTCACATGGTAGAAAGAGTGAGGGAGCTCTCTGGGGTCTCTTTCATAAGGGCACTAATCCCAGTCATGAGGACCCCACCTCTTAATACCATCACACTGGGCATCAGGTTTCAACATATGAATTTTGGGAGGACACAAATATTTAATCCATAGTATATGGTAATAGTTAGACAGGCAGACAGGCAGAGTATGTGAGTATAGATGCTGGTAGGTGGGTGGATGGGGCACAGAGAGTCTGTGGAAGTTGTTTTCTTATTACTTCAATTTTCTTGATGGAGTAAGAACCAAGGTCATCAACAAAAAGTGAGTACGGGGGAGGAGGTTTGGGGTTTTGAGAAGGCATGAGAAAGTGTTAAAGTGCTCATCTAGAGAGCAAAAATATGAATGAACTTGGAACAGAGGGCAGCATTAAAGGTCCACTTGAGGCTCACGATCATGAACTCAAAGTGGGACTAGTCAGTAAAGCTGGGTGTTTCATTCCATCTATACAAAGTCACATGGATATGGGCATGGAGTAGGTGGAGAGCTGGATTCAAACAAGGCTGGGTTTTACAAGAAAGGGAGCCATATACACCAGCATGATTATAATAATCAACAATGGAATTTAAGCTGGGTAAGAAGAGGGGTGTGAAAAGGTAAGGGATCAATAGCTTGGAGGTATTGGTAGGTCAAAGAATTGTTGGGGTAGGGATTCTATAGGGAGTGAGCTGGAAAGACAGGCAGCAGAAGTGAAATGTTTAAGATAGAGATTAGGGAGAATAACAATAACAAGGTCTAGGGAAGAGTTTCTCAACCTCAGCAACTACTGACATTTTGGACTAGACAATTCTTTACTGTTCAGGACTGTCCTGAGCATTTGTAGTATCTTTAGCAGTATCCACGGCCTCTACCAACTAGATGTCAATAATACCAGCCCCCCAGTCGTAACAACCAAAATACCTCCAGATAATACAAAATCGCCCCAAATTGAGAACCACTGGTCTAGGGTATGACCAAGCAAGTGAAAGTGGTTGAGATCACTGGAGTACAGAAGGTCAAGAAACCAACTGGGAGAGAACTGGAAGAATCAGGTATGAATGTATTACAATTGCCAATAATTAAGATAGGAGTACTGCCAGAGAGACAGTGCGCAGGAGCCACGATAGTCAAAACATGAAGCAGATGTCAGCAGATGACAGTAATTAGGAGTGAGTGACATAACCTGATGACAAGGCTCAAAGCTGATAATACATCAGCTTCACTGTAGTGGTAAAGCTGGTATGAGAACTTAGGCTCCTCTCCTAGGGCTTTTTTATTTTATTAATTATTTATTTATTTATTCACTTTTGGCTGCGTTGGATCTTCACTGCTGCACGCAGGCTTTCTCTAGTTGCAACGAGCGGGGGCTAGTCTTCCTTGCGGTGCACAGGCTTCTCATTGCGGTAGCTTCTCTTGTTGCGGAGTACGGGCACTAGGGCATGCGGGCTTCAGTAGTTGTGGCACATGGGCTCAGTAGTTGTGGCACGCAGGCTCTAGAGCGCAGGCTCAGTAGTTGTGGCGCACAGGCTTAGCTGCTCCTTGGCATGTGGGATCTTCCTGGACCAGGGCTCGAACCTGTGTCTCCTGCACTGGCAGGCGGATTCTTAACCACTGCGCCACCAGGGAAGTCCTCCTAGGGCTTTTTTAAATGTCTAGAAGGTGGGCAGACATTTCCACATGATTTCATGTTCAATTAAATTAGACTCAGAGAGTCAAAAATAGGGGTTGGTCAAAAACAATTGGCACCACTTCTGAATGCCATATATAACACACAACTGAAGGCACATAGTTTTGGCCAAATATCATCCTAAAAATAGGACACAACATCTTGGTTTTTAAAAAACTCTCAATTTTCTTTCTGGCCCTTAAAAGTATTATACTGCCTTTGATGAGAAAAAAAACATCTTTTATTAAATGATTCCATTTATCTGTTTGCTACAGCGCACCATAAACAACATTTTCCTTAGATAACCAGTCGCCTTTATCTTCACATAGTCTAACCATTGAGGAGGACAAAAAGACCCTAATGGACTGATTGCAATCTCCAACTGTGTGTCACCAGCTCCTCTCACTGCCACCTGGAAAGATAATCTCACCAGATTGCAAGCAGATTTAGAGCAAATGCCCAATTTTCATCCCAACTTCCTAAAAGCATATTCACAAGGGAAGTACTTGTTGAAATTAATAGATGTGTCCCCTTTAGACAAGAAACAGCTCGAGATGGGCAATTCAAATTGTACTTTTATTAAATTCTCTCAAATGTACTGTCTCATTGCAATAATTAAATCTTTAGGCCACAAGGAAGCTGGGCTCATTGAACCTCCACAAGCCCAGCTGCAGAATTCTATCTTGTTATGGCTATACTGAATTTAAATTTTCTAATGCATAAACATGAAGCAGAAAAGATGGTGTCAAGGAAACATGTGATGCTATCATCCAAGTCCTGCTCAACTTTACAGATTACTGAATCTAATATTTAAAGCTAACATAGATAAGGGTGAAATCCTCTTATTTCAAGTCCCCCAAGAGGAAGTTATCAGAGCTTAATAGTGATATAATTATTAGACTTGCATAGTGCTCTTATGATGACTAAGGTGTTTTCATATATTGACTCTAAACTGGATGCTTTCCTATTAGGAAAAGACAACAAGATCTTCAAAGTAAGAACCAGGATTTAAATCTCAGCTTTGTCACATATTAGCTGTGTTATATTACTTTATCTGCTTTCATTTACTTATCTGTTGAATGCGGATAATAACTAACTTAACAGTTACTGTGGAGAAAAATTTCCCTACAATATGAATAGCATAGTTCTGACACATAATAGTTGTTCAATAAATAAACAATAGTTGGGCTTCCCTGGTGGCGCAGTGGTTAAGAATCCACCTGCCAATGCAGGGGAAATGGGTTCGAACCCTGGTCCGGGAAGATCCCACATGTGACGGAGCAACTAAGCCCGTGCGCCACAACTGCTGAGCCTGTGCTCTGGAGCCCGCAAGCCACGACTACTGAGCCCACGAGCCAAAACTACTGAAGCCTGCGTGCCCTAGTGCCCGTGCTCCACAACAAGAGAAGCCACTGCAATGAGAAGCCAGTGCACTGCAACGAAGAGTAGCCCCCACTCACCAAAAGCCCACGTGCAGCAACCAAGACCCAATGCAGCCAAAAATAAATAAAATAAAATAAAATAATTTTTAAAATAAATAAAAAACAATAGTCCTCTTGTTGTTAATTGTAAAACACAAAACAAGCCTCAGAGAATGAAAACACCATAACCTTATTGTAAGGTCTCTCTCCTTGAAAAATCTACAAAATGTTCTGATTTTGATACAACAGATCATAAAGTCACGCTTATAGCTATTTTAGTCTTTATTTATAATTATAACACAAATGAACATAGAGAACAGGTACCTACCTTCCAAACTCTCTTGCTCATCTGAAGTATAAGCATCCATCTGACTTTGTTCCCGTAAGAAACGAATAACTGCATAAACTAGGTGCTTGATGGATGACATTTTAAAAGTTTAAACACTTTTCCTTGATAAGAAAAAGGAAAACACTGAAATAAGTAATTTTAAAGAATCAGTGAAGATTATAAATCACAAGGGTCATAAATTACATTAAAAGTAAAAAGTCTGTATTATATTCACTCCTTTCTTTTTAAAGAGTCAAGAGAGCACAAAGTATAGATATGCTAATGTATGACATTTTCATTTACACCCAGTAATATTAGGTTATGTTAAAACTTGCAAAAGTAAAATCTTTCTCAAAACGTGTACAACATAGCTTAAATTCTCACTGAATAGTTCACTGTCTCTTAACAGTTTATATGGTACAGATCCAGAAAAGGACAGGGGTATAGAAGCAGATATAGAAATCCCCAAAAGGCTTTAGTACTAAGTTGAGGGAGATTTCATACTGCTGACTCAGAAGCTGATCCACGCTGAGTATTTTCCTCTGTTTCATGAGATTTTTTTCAAATGTATGCACAATTTACACTCCACCTACTTTTGTAGGTGGAGACAGTTATGTGATGAGAAAATATATTAGGGAAAGGTTGTTCAGCCATTGGGTGTCATTTTTAATAAAAATGGCATTTCTATTTAATCAAGACATGTCAGAAAATCATTGCCTAAGACGATGGATACTACAAACCGACCAATGCTCTCTGCAGTTAACTGTGCTCTCGTGGACAAACTGGAAGCTCTGGGTCATGTTCATTCACATGGAATACTATCGCATCCAAACAGTGGCGCAGGGCCATCATGCATTAATGGCTTATTTCCAATAAATCGAATCATCCATCTGCTCCCCAGGTTCCCTAATTCAAAGCCAGGGTGTGGTACCCACCACTAGGACGTTTATTATTTGTGTGCTTATTTTAAAAGCGAGCCCAGCCAGTAGGCCATGGGGCTGCAAGTACTAAATAAGGCCCCAGGGCAGAAGGGTGAAAAAAGAATGGTGTGGGGGGGGAGGGGAGCGGGGGTACGAGGGGAAATGGAGAAGGGCAACCTCCTCCGGGCTTCTCCCCCTTCCTCTCGCCAGAGCACATCGACCTCCATCTCCCTCCCTTCGGTACCCAGGCCTCGCCTTGGCCCTGACGGGGTTTGCTGCGGGTGCGCGGTGCAGGCCCGGTCTGGGGCGGCGGGAGACGGACCCCTCCCATACAGAAGCCCCTTACCAGGGAAAAGGACGCGAGACAGTGGCAGCGGGCCCGAGGGCGTCGGTAAGTCGGTCCGCCGCCCCGCTGATTCTCCGGGCTTGAGCCTGGCTTCGAAGCGCAGCACTGCGAGCGGTGGCCCAAACTTCCCCGGCCCCCAGACCGCCGCCGCCCCTTAGCCCACCCAGCTGTGCGCTTCAACCCAGCTGAGGAGCCTCGCCAGAACCGCCCCCGGGGCGGTGCAAGACGCACAGGGCGGGACGCTGAGCGGGCGCGGGGCGGGGCGGGGCCGGGCTCAGGCCGGGGCGGGGCTGAAGTGGGCGCCGGCTTGGGGCTGACGCACGTGGGAGGGTTCAGGCGGAGCTTGTCGCCGCCGCCGCCGCTCTTGTCTCTCCTGCTAGGCCGCTGCGCAGCTTCCCGGCGTCCCGAATCCCTCACCCCCAAACCGGAGGAGAGCGCGCCCTCAGCTTCCGTCGCCTTTCGGCGCTCCCATGATAGCCCAGTGCTTTTCGGCTGTGCGAAGCCTCCACAGGTACCTCCCGTGCGCGTGTTAACCTTGACCTTGGGCAGAGCGGGGTCTTCTGCCCCGTCACTGCCAGGCGCCTCCGCCCAGCCTTTCCAGACAGCACCCCTCCGACGCTCCTGGAACCCTCCCTCCCCACAGTCCGCATGGTCTACCCCGAGGGACACCTGGCGCGGGAACTTAGGGCCACCTTTTCTTCATCCGCTCCCTTGAGAGGGCGTCCATTCCCCTTTGTTTGGGACTGCTTCAGCTGCAAGCAGTGAGACTGGTCCCAGGCCCAGCCCAAAACGAATGCAGAAAGATGGTCGGGATAAGTAAATCATTTGACTTTCGTCCCCATCCAGAACTGCAGACCTGTCGTTAACAGTGCCAGCAGCTGTAGACTCGAATAACAATTCTCATTTACCCCTCATGCACATCGTTAGCATACACATCGTTTAACACTCGCACAAGATGCAGCCGCTATGATTTTGCTGCTTATTTCCGTCCATGCTTTCTAATTTCCTTTTTATTTACTTCCCATAAAACATTCGGCCTCTGGCCGGGGCTAATTGACTTGGCCCCAAATGGAGGAAATGATTGCTTGGACACGGTTTGGTGCAGCCCCAGCTGCTGTTTTGGACTGCTTCCTTAGCGCCCTCGCCACACCCCTGTGCCATAGACCAGTAGCAACATGGTGAGAGAATTAAATTCTTTGCACGGATGCGCTGGATGGAATGGTTTTCAGAAACAATGCCACTACCACCCGCATTCCCAAATCTAGCTTTGAACTGAAAATCTGAATGAAGAACCAACAGAAAAAGGGAAATATGTGTTTCTTGCTAGATCCTTATAAAACCTTTAGAACCTAGCAATCAGCCTGTAAGCTTTTTAACAGTTTTCTGTTGTACGTTGCCACTCATCTGTGTGGAGCCTTAGGCTACTCAGTCCTTATAGTTTTGGCACATCTGGGGACAGTAGTGATCATAAAGAGTTAGTGTGATGATTTTGACCATATTTCAGGCTGTCCTTTTAGTCTGCAGGCTGCAAGTGGTATAGCTCTCAAATGAAGCTATACCAACAAATGAAGAAATATATATCTTCCTATAACGCAGGTGTGAGAAGAGAGAATAAATTTCATATTTGACAGTAGTTCTCAAACTTTTTAGTCTCAGGACCTCTTTACCACTCAAAAATTACTGAGGACCTAAGAGCTTCTGTTTATGTGGGTTATATCTTTCCTTATTTACCATATTAGAAATGAAACCAGGGAGATTTTTAAAGTATTTATTAGTTTATTTTTAAAACAGTAATAAATTCATTACATGCATAAATAACATTTTTAACAAAAAATAACTATTTTCCAAAACATCTCCAAAACAGTCAGTGAGAAGATGGTATTGTGGATTTTTTTCCTTTGGGTTTTTATTTTTAATTGTGGTAAAATATACATAAAATTTACCGTTTTAATCATTTTAAGTGCACAATTCAGTGGCATTAAGTACATTCACATTGTTATGTAATCATTACCACTATCCATCTCCAGAACTTTTTCATCATCCCAAACTGAAACTCCTCATCATCCCCTCTTCCAGTACCTGGTAACCACTATTCTTTCTGTCTCTTTGAATTCGACTATTTTAGGTACTTGATACTAGGGGAATCTTACAATATCTGTTCTTCTGAGACTGGCTTATTTCACTTAGCATAATGTCTTTAAGCTTCATCCGTGTTGTAGCATGTGTCAGAATTTCCTTCTTTTTTAAGGCTGAGTAGTATTCTGTTGTATGGATATACCACATTTTATTTGTCAACTCATTCATCCATGGACTTTGGGTTGTTTCCACCTTTTGGCTACTTTGAGTAATGCTGCTATGATCATTGGCATGCACATTTCTGTTTAAGTCTCTAATTTCAATTCTCTGGGATAGGTACTTAGAAGGAGGATTACTGGATCACAGGATAATTCTTTGTTTAATTTTTGAGGAACCACCTTACTGTTTTCCACAGCAGCTGTACCATTTTGCACTCTATTGGCAAAGAACAAGAGTTCCAGTTTTTCCACATCTTCATCAACACTTGTTTTATTTATTTATTTTTAAATAAGAACCATCCTAGGAGTGGCATTGTTTTGCGTTTTTGCAAAACAAATATGTGACTTAATAGAAGGTAGCTGGATTCTTACATCTGCTAACACGTTTATTCTGTTGCACTGGTTCGTTTTGGTTTAAGAAGATGAAGAAAATCCCACCTGTCATGTAGTTGGAAAAAGAAAAGTATTTTAATTTTAATAGACGTTTTAGATAATCATGGGTGTTCTTTGATATCACATCAAAGTTTGACAAGGTGTAGTTTTTATAAGAATGGTTGCAATGTGAAATATGAAACTATCAATGTACTTTTTCTTACTGTTACGTTAAAATCCATAGGTCTGTCTTACACTTGTAATGAGTCTCTTACCTATGCATGATTTTGTAATATCAAACACTATTCATTTGGAAAATAGTGGCTCACTGTGTTATACATAGCTTCCTAATGTTGACATATTTTACATTATCAAATAATCATATTCCTTAATATCATCATCCCATCATAAAAGTCTTCAAATACTAGAAAGCTGGCAAGCTCATGGTGGCAGATACAATTTTTCAAAATTCTAATTTTCATTTGAAAGCTGAAATTTTATCATCGGTAACAAATACTATCAGTTGTTTTCCTTGAAGTGACAGCCTTACTATGTTACATTTTTGAGAGGCTTTCTGCAAAACACTTAAGTCTGGGTAACCATGGTTTGTATGTCAGTCATTTTTTCAAGTATAAATGGTGTTCCATGAGAAAAGCAGGTATTTCAGTTCACAATTCAGTCAATTGCACAAGTGCTTTTAATTTGCACAGCCAAATCCTCTGGACAACCATTGTACTCAGGTATTCAGCCGGTGCACTTTATGCCTACTTTGCCACACATATATTTAATGATTGAGATTTAATAAAATTAATAATTTTTACTATCTCATCAAGGACATTCTAAAGTGGAATTTACATTATTTTTAGCATGAGGGAGTGACAGTGAAGAATATAATGACTACTAGGACAGTTTGGTGTCATTGCCTTGATTTGTTCTAAGGTGCCAACAGTTTTATCTACCATTGCTTTTCACCATCAGTGCAGACGTCAACCAAGTGAAAAAGGTAAATAATGTCTTAGTATTTTTATGAAATACTTTCAACCTCACATACTCCTTGAAATGGTCTCAAGAACCATTCCCCATAGGATTGCAGACCACATTTTGAGAACCACTGGTATGTGTTATGCATATTCTTTGTTTATGCATGGAAGAAAATAAATGTAAAAAGCCGTACAATTATTACTTTTTTAGAAGCTAGCAATCTACCATAAATATATTAACTATTTTGTTACTTAAGGGCATATATTGCAGTTAATCAACATACTCTACAGTAGTAGTAGTCATCCACCCATGGTTCTTGTGAGTGACTTAATCACAGAATCTCTGTTTCAAAATCTGTATCTTCCTAAAGGAGTCAGTACTTGACCGACCACTTGGAAGGCCCTCTATGTACTCCTGATTTCCTGTTTCCTTTGACACTTGGGAATTCATTTTAGTGTTATATGAGTAACTAGGTTTTTACTCAACTGGCTTATGATTTCTCTTGGGTTTTCCTGTTGTTATAGTTGCTATATACTCGTTTCCCAAATCCAGCTTTGCAGCCAGGATCATTGATGGGGGTATTTAGCCAATTTCTTGGGAATAAGTAGACTGGGGATCTGAAGATTGAATTGTACTTGCTGTTCAGCTAACCTTGTGACCTTAATTAAATCACCCAATTTCTCGGATTTCTCTTGAATTCCCTTTTTTTTTGCCGTACGCGGGCCTCTTACTCTTGTGGCCTCTCCCATTGCGGAGCACAGGCTCCGGATGCGCAGGCTCAGCGGCCATGGCTCATGGGCTCAGCCGCTCTGCGGCATGCGGGATCTTCCCGGACTGGGGCACAAACCCGTGTCCCCTGCATCGGCAGGCGAACTCTCAACCACTGCGCCACCAGGGAAGCCCCAAGACTGACATTTTTTTGAAAGACTTTTTCTTCTTATTAAGTGAAACAAAAAGGAAATCAACACAAACTGCAGTAAGTATAAGAGAAAGTCCAGCTTGCAAAATATGGATTTCTGACTTACCATAGCTTATTTTGGAAGACCCTGTTCTTTTCCACCTACTCTGAGATTATCTATACCTCCTGCTTAGCGTTCAAAAGGGCACCCTCTTTATTTCTCAGACACACTTAGCTGGTATCTTTGATACCTAATCTTACTTGCTGTCAAGACCAAGAGAAAATTCTTTTTCTGCCTCACATTGTAGACAGGGTTGTAGGGACTGAAACAGTTGACGGCTGCTTGCCACAAAGCATGACATGTATACTATAAGGCTACATTGTTAGATCTTATCATTCTAACACTGAAAATTATATATTTATACAGCTTTCACATCCTCATAGGAATTTTCTGGCAAGACACAGCATAAAGAAACACAAATTATTTATGTAAATGAGAAGAAAATGAATGATAGTAGATTCCAACTACCAGTTGTACAGCTTTTTTGGAGGTCTCATATTCAGTCACTTTTTCATTTTACAAGTATTTACTGAGCATCTGTTAAGTTATTGTTTAATCTCAGTACCACCTTATTCTAAACTATACAGCATTCCCTTGTAAATCCTCTCTTTTGCCATTGTTCTCTGTCTCAGTGAATGTCACCAGTTACCCAAGTCAAAAGCCTTGGAGCTGTTCCTGGCCTTCTCTCTGTAACGTTTCCGTCAACTCCCAAGTCTTCAAATTCTTTCTCTTTTCTCTATTCGAGGTACCACCGCTATAATCCAAATCTTTATCATCAGTCTCAGCCTCAGTTTTTGCTTCCTACTAATATACTTTCCTTATGAAAAAAGAGATCTTTATGAAACGCAAATGTGATGTGTCACACTCCAGTTTAAAATTCTTCTTTTGATTGCCATGAATCTTAGGATAAAATCAAAACTCTTTCATATGCTTTATAAAGCCCTATACAGTCTGACCATGACTTAGCTCTCCCAGCTTCTCTTAACTCAATGTTTCAGCCAGAGAATTCATATCCTCATCTCCTGGCGTTAAATTAACACATGTTAATATCTTATTTGGAGTATGCTTCTCTTCCCCTACCTTTCCACAGCCTAGCTAATACTTGTCATTCAACTTAAAACTTATTATAGGGCTTCCCTGGTGGCGCAGTGGTTTAAAATCCGCCTGCCGATGCAGGGGACACGGGTTCGTGCCCCGGTCCGGGAAGATCCCACACGCCGCGGAGCAGCTGGGCCTGTGAGCCATGGCCGCTGAGCCTGAGCGTCCAGAACCTGTGCTCCGCCAACGGGAGAGGCCACAACAGTGAGAGGCCCGCGTACCCCCCCCCAAAAAAAAATGTTATCACAAATGCATGTTTCCCTAAGCAATATATGGTTTAGTTTCACATGATGGAACTAGTTTGACATGGCTGTGGTTCACTTTTTTGGTTGTTAGGTCTTTCCTTGTGTGACCATTCCAAAATTTATTATCCATTTTCTCGTCAGTGGGTTGTTCCCAGTTATTTGCTATTATAAGCAATACTGCTATGAATATTCTTGTATTTTCTCCTGATACATATGTGCAAGGGGAAGACCTAAGAAAAATTTCTGGGTTTGTAGGACATATGTACATTCTCAACTTTACCAAATGATGTCCAATTCTTTTCCAAAGTGGTGATGCTAATTTACTCCCTCTCGCTGTATATCCTTCATGAGTAGCCATTGATCCTCCATCCTTAGCAATTCTTGGTGTTGTCAGACCTTTTACCAATCCAAGGTTGTAAAATGGTACCTCTTGGTTTTTTATGTATTGCTGTGTTTACTAATGCGTTTGAGCTGTTTTCATGTTTATATGCCATTTGTATTTTATGCCTGTTAGTGTCTTTTGCCCATTTTCTTATTTGCTTGTTTATTTTTTTCATATTGAATTTAAGTACTATTTATATATTCTAGATACGTTTCATTTGATTTCCATTCAAAAGTACATATTTATAGTGTATTTTACCTATGCCAGCCACTGAGCTAACTCTGAGAATGGAGCTGTGGACATGACAGATTATCCCTGTCCACAAGGGTTCATGCCCTTACTCTGTTTAAGGACTCAGAAAGCAATCAAACATATCTCTAAAGCAGATTGGGATAGATGCTGTTAATATCAGCTTAGTTTGCACTTCCTCAGGGTCAACTTGCCTGACTCCTACTAAATTTGATCCCTCTGAATACTGTAAGTAATTCCGTAGCATACACGTTATTATTAATAGTGTTTGTCTTCCACAGTAGTTCACAAGTTTTCTGAGATCAGGAGCCTGATTTTTTGTTGTTGTTCATGTCTGTACCTCCAGCATTTAGCATGGTGTTGTTCCCAGAGTAGTTGCTTAACAACCATATGTAGTGACTGGATGGATGAAAAGATGTCATCAGTGGTAATAACTGAAAATTCAGCATTCATTCCTGATATCTAAGGAGTATAGGCCTAGATTTGGCATTTTTATATTGACAATGACAGTATAACTTCTAGTAGGAAGTAAATATTTCAAACCCTATAGGAAATAGCTCATTGTGAATTTCTTTATGCAAAAAAAAAAAGTTGCAAGAGGAAATTTATATCTAAGTATTAATTTAGATCTAGTCGTGTAATAAAAAATTACAGAGTAGAGTGCAGTAGGAAGCTAACCTAACCAACAGACTCATAGGAATTTTGAGTATATACTAGGTGATATGAGGCAGAAGAGAAGCCATATGTTAAAAGACATGATCTTTGTCATATTCCCTTGTCACCACTGAGGGCATTCAAATAGTGACTTGGTGCCTTACAGACCAGTTGGTGGATCTGTAGAGTAATAGCCTAATTAATGAATACTCTATATATTAATATACATTAAGATATTAATAGCAAAGCTCATTCTACATTGTCAA
Organism: Monodon monoceros; assembly: GCF_005190385.1. Taxonomy (NCBI): domain Eukaryota; kingdom Metazoa; phylum Chordata; class Mammalia; order Artiodactyla; family Monodontidae; genus Monodon; species Monodon monoceros. The sequence continues at coordinate 52,646,886 of NW_021703768.1, forward strand.
CCTGGATATGAAAGAAGTTGAAAGAGGTGCTAGTTTCTGAAGTACTGGGTCAGAAGCAACCAAGCTGAGAAGTTAACAAAGGTGAACTTCTCATGAGTGGGTGTGGGGTCAGCCCAGGGCAGAGAAACCAGACTCTCTGGACTTGTATGACCTGGGAGTTACTTGGTACTGGGGAAACACATGACATTAAGCAGAGTATAATCCTGAGAAAAGCCAAAATACTTAACTTGTTGTACAGACCAGGAAGGTAATGACATGCAGCTTGCCCTACTTGGTGGAAGAAGTACCCAGGAGAACCCAAAAAAGCCATGATGGTGGATTCATATACTGGAACACATCTCATTCCTGCTCTATTAGATCTAGACCCTGTGCTGTAAGTACTATACTCCCATAACTGCACAAAAGAAACTGAAGGGAAGTAAAAACAAAAAAAACTTGCTTAGAATGGCAAAAAGGACCAAGGCTACTCAGTAAGATGTATAACAGCTCATCAAAATGTTTTTAATGACACTGAAAAATTGTAAAGTTACAGAAATGATGGATAGTAGAATGTGGTTGATTGAAACCTATACATAACTTTCAAATCTTCATTCACTCATGTCACAAATATTGGCCAGCCCAATATTTGCTTGTTGAAATTTACTTTGTACTCCCCCTCTTTACCATAATTAATTTGTGATTGCTTACCTTAAAATACACCTTAAGATTAATAAAGGGAAAAGAATATTAGGCAAAAAAATGTTTAAACATTAGAGTCAGTCTAATTCTTTTAACTGGGTTCAGAACTGTTAACTTTCTGGCAGTAAAGGCAAAGGGAAAACATACCGTTAAAAATTATCAGAAACAGAGTTTTTCCTGGTACTGTTCGTGAGATAAATTTATCATTTGGGTGCATTATACAGGGGAAATTGAGTGAATGCAATGAATAATAGCCTCAATAATACTTACATAGTAAATGCATAAGTAGACTTTGTATGGGCAATTTCTTATTCTGATCTTTCTTAAAAGACCAAGGCAGTACACGCTAGTAAGGGTGATAAGGCACATACATAAATAATTATAATACAAGATGGAGGGTGATAAGTACCACAGAGAGTAATAGAGAAATTGATATGGGAGTTCAGAGGTAGGAGAGATTATTTTCAGGATAAAAGGAAGTGGCAAGGTCATAATTGGTCCTGGAAGAGTGGTAGGATTTGGACGTGTGAAGACCAGGGGAGGGAGTTCTCTTCCCCTCAGACTGTTTACCTGAATTTAGAAATAGGCACATTAAGTAAGTTGAGTGTCCAAGGCAAACATGCTAAAAACTAATGAAATGACTCCAAGAAAGAGAATGTACTACACCTTAAATTTATACAATGTTATATGGGAATTATAGCTCAATAAAGCTGGAAAAAGAACAAAGCTCAGTATGTAGAGATTTACACCAAAAAAAAAAAAAAAAAGGGAAAGAGAATCTGCAGGGACTTCCCTGGCAGTCCAGTGGTTAAGATTTCACCTTCCAAAGCAGAGGGTGCGGGTTCGATCCCTGGTAGGGGAGCTAAGATCCCACATGCCTCAGGGCCAAAGAATCAAAACAAAACAGAAACAGTATTGTAACGAATTCAATAACGACTTTAAAAATGGTCCACATCAGGGCTTCCTTGGTGGCGCAGTGGTTGAGAGTCCGCCTGCCGATGCAGGGGACACGGGTTCGTGCCCCGGTCCGGGAAGATCCCACATGCCGCGGAGCAGCTAGGCCCATGAGCCATGGCCGCTGAGCCTGCGCGTCCGGAGCCTGTGCTCCGCAGCGGGAGAGGCCACAATAGTGAGAGGCTCGCGTACCGCAAAAAAAAAATAAAAATGGTCCACATAAAAAAAAATCTTAAAAAAAAATACATTTAATAAAAAAGAGAGAAAATTTGCAAACCACATGGCGTTGGAGGCAGACCTGGTTTCAAATGCTTGTGTAATCTCACTAAGCTTCGGTTTCTTCAACCCTAAAATAGAGATAACATTTACTACCTCCTACAGTTTTTGTAAGGAGCGCAGGAACCATTGTATGTGAGAACATCTAGCACAGTGTTTGATACCAAGTGAGTCCATAATAACTTATAATTTGCTCCCTTCCATTCAAGGTAAAAGAAAGTAGTTCTAAGGACTTGGATTTTTTTTTTTTTTTTTTTTTTGGCTGTGTTAGGTCTTCGTTGCTGTGTGCAGGCTTTCTCTAGCTGCGGCGAGTGGAGGCTACGCTTCGTTGCAGTGCGCAGGCGTCTCATTGCAGTGGCTTGTTGCGGAGTACAGGGTCTAGGCGCGAGGGCTTCAGTAGTTGTAGCACATGGGCTCAGTAGTTGTGGCTTGCAGGTTCTAGAGCGCAGGCTCGGTACTTGTGGCGCACGGGCTTAGTTGCTCCGTGGCATGTGGGATCTTCCCGGACCAGGGCTCAAACCCGTGTCCCCTGCATCAGGTGGATTCTTAACCACTGTGCCACCAGGGAAGCCCTAAGGACTTGGATAATTAAGAACTGACTAGGGATCTTCTTCAACTTATAGTAGAGTTATGTCGCCATGAACGCATCTTAAGTTGAAAAGTCAAAATACTTTTAATACACCTACCTACCAAACATCATAGCTTAGCCTAGCCTACCTTAAATGTTTTCAGAGCACTTATATTAGCAAAAGCCTATTTTATAATAATGTGTTGAATGTCTCGTGTAATTTGTTGAATACTGTACTGAAAGTAAAAAACAGAAATGTGTGGTTACAGAATAGTTGTATGTGTATTGGTATTTACCCTCATAACTGCATGGCAGACTGGAAGCTGCGGCCCACTGCCACTGCCCAGCATCATGACAGAGTATCGTCCCATGTATCTCAAGCCTGGGAAAAGATCAAAATTCAGAGTTTGAAGTATAGTTTCTACTGAATGCATATCGCTTTCACAGCATCATGAAGTCAAAAATCTTAAGTCTAGCCATTGTAATTCAAGGACTGTCTATACTTGTGAATATTGAAAGTCACAAATGCTTTATCAGTGACTGGGGGGAGGCTATAAATGACCTACTAATGAAATTAGTAGTGAAAAATTAAAGTTCCAGAGGATCTCAACTCACTATAACACCATTCTAATCGGGAGGAGATTCTTAATAGTATCAAGTATGAAGTCTTATATTTAAGCTAAACACATCACCTATCTGAGAGCAGGATGATGTAAGAGCAGCACATGGGAAAAACTTAGAACCTTGAGTTGTTTTCGGTTTCAGTATGAATTAGCAGCTTGATGTGGCTGCCAAAGAACAAGAGAGGAAAGAGCCACTAATCAGATGACACTTTAAGTCTTGGGTGTTAGTTGCCAAATGCAGTGGATACTTTTCAGTCCTGATTTTGCTTGGTCTCCATGTAACATTTACACTGTTGGCCACACATGATTTCTTGACTTCCAGAGAATCAAATTCCTAATTTTCCTTTATTACAAGGAATCCTCAAATTTCTTTCAAGCTTCCTTTTCCTGACACTTGCCTCTCAAGCCCTAGTTTTTCTCAAGTTTCTATTCTTAACTTCTACTGTAAATCCCTTTTTTTGTCTCCTTTCTTTGAGCAGACATACATGCTGGAGTCTCTCCCACACACCCTGCTGTCTGAAACCTTCCCTCAACCCACCTGGTATGCACTTTTCCTTTCCATACTTTTCTAGATTTCCCCAGTGTTCTTATCTACATGCTGTTCTTAGATGCCCCAGTCCATTCTAACAATTGTACATCTGAATACATCTACAGCTATGTCTCCCACCCGGAGCCCTCTCCTTGCCTTCAGGTTCATATATCCAACTGTCAGGTCACCACAGCTTCATACCCTGGCGTATGTCATAAGCACTGAAAAAAATCAACATTTCCGAAACTTACCTAGCAGTGTTTCCCCAAACCTGACCTTGCATTTTCTATTTGCAAGAGTAAATGTGCTATGTTCATTTGCTACGGTCCCACCCATCAACCCACCCACCCAAACTGGAAACTATGACATCCCGTCTTTGCCAGTTTTACCTCTTGAATATTTCTTGAACCCATTGTTTCCTCTTCCACTCCCACTACCACTTTTTTTAAAAATATGTATTTATTTATTTGGCTGTGCCAGGTCTTAGTTGCGGCACGTGGGATCTTCGTTGCTATGTGCGGGATCTTCAGGATCTTAGTTGTGGCATGTGGGCTCTTAGTTGCAGCATGCAGGCTCTTAGTTGCAGCATGCAGGATCTAGTTCCCTGATCAGGGATCAAACCAGGGCCCCCTGCATTGGGAGTGCAGAGTCTTAACCACTGGACCACCAGGGAAGGCTGCCTACTACCACTTTTAATTTAGTTGTTCATCCATATTACTGAAGCCTCCTAACTGACCTCCTTTGCCTCCTAAAATGGACCTTTCATACTTCCCACAGCTGTTAGAGTACCTAGCTAAAATGCAGATCTTGTACATACACACCTGTGTTCACAGCAGCACTATTTATAATATCCAAGACATGGAAACAACCTAAATGTCCATCAACAGATGAATGGATAAAGAAGATATGGTACATATATGCAGTGGAATATTATTCAGCCATAAAAAAAGAATGAAATAATGCCATTTGCAGCTACATGGATGGACCTAGAGATTATCATACCAAGCGAAAGTCAGAAAGAGAAAGACAAATACCATATGATATCACTTATATGTGAAATCTAAAATATGACACAAATGAACTTATCTACGAAACAGAAACAGATTCACATAGAGAACAAGCTTACGGTTGCCAAGGCGGAGGGGGGTGGGGGAGGGATGGATTGGGAGTTTGGGATTAGCAGATGCAAACTCTTATATAAAGAGTGGATAAACAACAAGGTCCTGTTGTATAGCACAGGGAACTATATTCAATATCCTATAATAAACCATAATGAAAAAGAATATATATGTATAACTGAATAACTTTGCTGTATACCAGAAACTAACACAACATTGTAAATTAACTATACTTCAATACAAAAACTAAATAAAATACAGATCTTACCTTCTCACTCAGGGCTTCGATACAAAGTTTAAGGTCTCCAGCATGACATAAATAAACCCATGGAATCTTGTCTATCAACCTCACCAGCCTCATCTTTCTCTGATTCCCATCTCTAACTTCCAAATTGGTTGTAATTCTTGCAATACACTCTACCAGTGATTGAAAATGGGCCTTTGCTAATCCTGTCCTCTATTCCAGGCTTGCCCTTATGCTTCTTCACATACCACACCCCATCCTTCCCTGGATAATTCCTGTTGATGCCCCCTCCCCAAGAAGATTGCTCTGATTTCCCAGTCTGAGTATTGTTTCTCTGTCCAGCTGTAACATCTTGTATATAATTCTGTAATTGCATTTACATGATATTGTTGTTATCTGTGTCTGATACACATAAGATCAATAAGTATCTGCTACATTCATTTTAGTATGTTTTTCTGCCATACTAGCCAGTAGGGTCCTTAAAGCCTTATTCATCTTTTATCTTTAGCAGCTAGCTCTGTGCTTACTTTCCCCAGAGCTCCAAATGCATGCTCCACTTCTCTACTTGGATATCTTACTGACATTATAAACTCAGCATGTCTATAATTGAATGCCTATAAAGCTCCAATTTCCCCCAGTCTTCCCACTCTCTCCCCAAAAAAGAAAAAGAAGGAAACATTCTAATCTGCTTCTCCTCCTGAACCCTCTAGCTGTCACTCACATCCATGCAAAGCCAAAAGTGGTCATCTTAGACTTCCTCTCTCCTCCCACCCTCGTCTCACCAAGCCTTGTGGGGCTGCTTTTGAAAGATTCAGTCTAGACCCTCCAGTTCTGAAACTCTGTTGTTCTGCTGGTAAGCAGCAGCTTGGCTTATACAAAATAATATAACTTTGGGGGGTTGAAAGAAGCAGCTTAGTAAATAGTTAAGGTTTCAGACTCTGGAATAAGATTGCCTGGTTCACATCCCAGATCTGCCACTTAGTTGTGTGACTCTGGCATGATTGTCAACCGTTCTCTGCCTCGGTTTCTTCATCTATACAATGAGGATTAAATGAGATAATGCATTAAAAAAACAGCACAGTGCATGGACATAATTAGCACTTCATAAGTGCATAAATGACTTTGTATTATATTCAGGTAGGTGCTTTTCTTTGCTTTCAGTGTGACTTCCAAACCTCAAGGACCTAAGGTTGGTAGTTATTCATCCTTCATCTTTGTTAGGAAGTGTTTTTAAAACCTGCCTTTTGTCTTTATCGGTGAGGAAACTCTCTTCTCTGCTTTAAAGGGTAGCCTTCTGATATACAGACAGTCAAAGAATTTGAAATCATTTTTACCATCTTGAAGTAAATTAAATACGTGTCATTGTTATTTTCCTTTCTCACATAGTCTGTTGATTTACTTATTTCTCACATAAGTAAATGACAGTTGGCTTCTAGGGGTTGCTGGCCAGACCAGCAGGAGAATTGGGATATGGCATGGGTCAACACAGAGCCACATGGACCATGCCCTCTGATTATGTCTGTCTGTCTCAACAAGGACAGGAAAGAGTAAAGAAAAGTAGCAGGCACTGACAAGGTGTTAGGTTAATAACTGTGGGCAACTTGAAGAGAATGGCAGAACTGTCAAAGTGAATGGTGTGATTGGTGATTTAGTATTTAACAACATTGACTCCAGAGCAAGACTGCCGGAGTTACCACTTATAGCTGTGTGACCTTGGGTAAGTTATTTGACCTCTCTGTGCGTCAGTTTCATCATTTCTAGAAATGGAGATAAAATAGAGTCTCTGTCACAGTGTTGTTCAAAGGATTAAATGAGTTAGTATATGCAAAGCAGTGCCTGCTGTGTAAATGTTTGACACTGTTTTTATTGATGGTAGTGGCAGTGGCCAAACAGCAACTAGAAGCTTATTCATTAACTAGATGAAGTAGGAAGCCAGCCATCTGATAGCTATGTCCAAAGTTGTCAGCCTCAAGTTTTAGATACACTAGAAAGCAGTATCACTTTGAATCTTCTCTAATAATCCATTTATAATGTAATATTCACTGTATCTGCAGTGAAGTATAGTTAATTACTTGACTTAGCATCACTGAGCTTCATCCTAAATTAAAGGATTTGAACCAGCTGGTTTCTTAGGCCCCTTCCAGCTGTGAATTTATGAACCTTCATTTACTGGTCAAATATATTTTGTGTTGTAGTTTCTTCTAGCTTCTTACATGTGCTCTAGTTTTCCCTTGGGGTTTGCTCCATTCTTATCCCTTTTAATCTGCTTGTCAGCATGAGTATTGTTTTAATGTTGAGTTATTATGTTTTTCAAACCACATGTCTGAGGTTAGAATAGCAACTAGAGCTATTTTTAATTTAAAATTTTACTTTTTATTATGTAAATTTTCAGCCACAAATAGAAGTCATGAAATTAGTATAGGTTTAAAATTACTAGCTCATGGCCAGTCTCTTTTCATGTGCCTCTTCATCCTCCAATTATTTTTATTTTTTTATTTTTTATTTTTATTTTTATTTTTTTTTGCGGTACACGGGCCTCTCACTGCTCGTGGCCTCTCCAGTTGCGGAGCACAGGCTCCGGACGTGCAGGCTCAGCGGCCATGGCTCACGGGCCCAGCCGCTACACGGCCGGACCGGGGCACGAACCCGTGTCCCCCGCACCGGCAGGCGGACTCCCAACCACTGCACTACCAGGGAAGCCCCCTCCAATTATTGTTAAACATATGCCCAACATTTTATTGATACTACTTTAATCATAAGTATTTCGGTATATAAATAGCTCTAAGAGATAAAAATTTTTTTCAAAAATAATCACAATACCATTGTCACATGTAAAAATAATAAACACCCATTTGTGGTTGAACCAGTCTTTAAAAATAAAAGCAAACTAGTTATTAGTCAGGCCTAGGAAGAGGATTTGGGCATCATCATTCACTCAACAAAATACCCATGCACAGATGACCCAAAAGAAAAACAAAAAAAAGGCTAAGTATTAAATACTGTACTGAGGAGAGAAGTCTCTCTCCTGAGTAATTTACTAAGCATTTCAATTCTGAAAATTATGCCCCAAACACCAATTAAATGTGCCAGAAGCAATTTATTCATCCGCCTAGAGAAAAATAAAAGTGGAATGTCTTTTTGAGTTGTGGTTTTCCATGTATGTGGGTACACCCTTTACTAATGAATTATTGAAGAAGTCTTGATTTCATTTGTGACACAGTACTTCATTTTAGATGCTCCGTGGTCTCAGGTGGCTTTTCTTAAGCCAGTTAAAGGATTTAAGAAAAGAAGTCTGTGCATGTTCATTTATTATAACTTTATTTAAAACCTGTAATTATTAAACCACTTGTCCTATACAAGTCAATTAGACTATTATCTTCTGTTTCTTATTTTCAGAACCTGAGATTTTTCTACTTCATTCTTTATAACTTAGTAATATGAACCTTTTGTAAAAGTTCTATTTTTTTTTTTATAAATTTATTTTTATTTATTTTTGGCTGTGTTGTGTCTTTGTTGCTGCGCACTGGCTTTCTCTAGTTGCGGTGAGCAGGGGCTACTCTTCGTTGCGGTGCGCGGGCTTCTCATTGTGGTGGCTTCTCTTGTTGGGGAGCACGGGCTCTAGGCGCGCGGGCTTCAGTAGTTGTGGCTCGCGGGCTTAGTTGCTCTGCCACAGGTGAGATCTTCCCGGACCACCAGGGCTTGAATCTGTGGTCGAGCATTGGCAGGCGGATTCTTAACCACTGCGCCACCAGGGAAGCGCTAAAAGTTCCATTTATTAAGAGTAGAAATATTACAAACATTTATAGTGTCACACAGATTCACTATGTTATGAAGTAGAAACTAAGACACCATTGTAAAGCAATTATACTCCAATAAAGATGTTAAAAAGAAAACCTTAAGCTGTTTCTTTCTAACATTTTTAAATTTTTATTTCTATTTCTTGGAAAAGATGACTTTGAAGAGGCCCTTTTCATTTATTTACAATGAAATTTGGAAACAAGAACTTATTTCTATTACATTCCAAAATCCAAAATCAAATTGCCTTTTTTCCTTTTTTTAAATGGGTCACTAACATTTTAAGAAAGAGTTGAAAGTAAATCATTCATTCCTAGGGGAGCCTTTGTATAATATAATTAATTCTACTTTTAAGCCTTGTTGATATAGGAAATTGTACACAACTGAGATTTTATGTGGTACTGTTTCCAAAATAGTATGTTTTCACTATGTAAGACCAAGATTGGACCATTATTGTTGCACTGGTCACTTTAGTCATCCAATTTAAATGCTACATTTGTGAATACCAAAATGAGATGGCCCAATAAAAGAAAATGGGTAATGCTTTTGGCTTTATCAGATGCTGGAGGCTACTCAGAATAAAGGCCACTGGAATGTCTCCATGTTTAGGATAGATCTGCTCTGTTCTCAATATGTTTGTAGCTGAGTTCATGGTGTACATTTTTGTGAATGGCTGTTTATGGGCAGTGTACTGTGTAACTTTGGCAAGAGCACTTTGAAAGTTCAATCTTTTCATAAGGTTTCTTTCTAGAGCTGCTAAACATTTTCTGCCCAATCTAAAAATTACTTTCCTATACCAGCAGGTGGAAGCAAGAGCAGTCAAATTGTAGTACTTTGCTTTCTAAGTGTACCAGCATGTCCTGTAGATAATCTATCCATGACTCAGAGTATCTTTGATATATCACTTTAATTACTTTTCTTTAACAACTTTATTGTCTTAGCACATTCTCTTGATTGCTTTATCACCTTATTAGTGTCTGGGGCCAAAACTAATAGTCATTCTAAGACAGGCTAATTTAGATTTTTCATTGCTTTCTTATACTTCATTCAAGTTACAACATATACGCTATGCGCTGATACATTCTTCCACATTTGCCAACAAGTAAAAAGATGACTAAGACACGGTCTGCATTCTCAAAGAACTTACTTTCTAGGGGAATGAGAAGGAGAATATCTTCTTTATTCTTCCCCTGACCTGGGAGAACAGATCATTCAGCCTTCCTAGTGTGTCTCCAAGTAACCTGTGGCTGGCATTCAGTATTCACAGAAATTTTAATTCATTCAACAGATATTTACTGGGTACCAGGTACTATGTAGGGGCTTAATTAATAAACTTGGGCTTTTTTCCTAACAGAGTTTTTTTTAAAAAGACTGAAACGCTCTTCAGGAGAAGTATCATTCATTTAAAAAATTTTCAATTCAGATTATATAGATCAGGTTGACATATAGACACTAAAACATTGAACTTAAGGGTTTAGAAGCAGTTAATGTGAGTAACATCCCCTGGAATATACTTAGAAGACCTCCCACAAACGCTAGTCAAAATAAAATTAACGTAAGCTATTCTAGATCAATTCTGTTAGCTGTTTACTGACATCTAATAATAGTAGTAGTAGTAGTAGTAGTAGTAATAATAAAATATTTTATACAAAGAATATAAAAGAAAGAGGAGAACCAAGTTTTAAGGTTGTGTGTGTGTGCAGAGTGAGAGAAATATAAGAACCTCCCCAAGGTAGATGACTAAGACACAGTCTGCATTCTCAAAGAACTTACTTTCTGTGGAATGAGAAGGAGAATGTCTTCTTCATTCTTCCCCTGACCTGGGAGAACAGATCATTCTAGTGGAATGAGAAGGAGAATGTCTTCTTCATTCTTCCCCTGACCTGGGAGAACAGATCATTGCTCTGTCTTCTAAATTCCCCATTGCTTTATTCATATAAAATTTGCTGCCTCGGGCTTCCCTGGTGGGAAGAATCTACCTGCCAATGCAGGGGACACGGGTTTGAGCCCTGGTCGTGGAAGATCCCACATGCTGTGGAACAACTAAGCCCGTGCACCACAACTACTGAACCTGCGCTGTAGAGCCCGTGAGGCACAACTTCTGAGCCCATGCACCACAACTACTGAAGCCCGCACACCTAGAGCCCGTGCTCCGCAACAAGAGAAGCCACCACAGTGAGAAGCCCCCACTCGCCACAACTAGAGAAAGCCCGCGCACAGCAACAAAGACCCAACACAGCCAAAAATAAATAAATAAAAAATATATATACATATTTTTTAAAAAATTTGCTGCCTGATATTCTAATCCATCTCTGTGTCTCTTCTTCACAAGTCTATAAGCTCCTGGAAGGCAGTAACTGTGTCTTATTCATCTTTGTAACCTCATTGTTTACTGAAGGAGTGATTGAGTCAACTAATATACTTCATGAGAAAGCTCTTTGTAATGAGCCCTTTTTGGGGAGGAATATAATCTGCAATGTAGGCATAATCACAGAGGATGGTAACAAGTCAATATCTTTATCTGAGAAATCACCAGGGAATAGAGAACTAGCATTTGTTGTATAGAAAGTTTTCTTAGAATGCCTCAGCTGAACCTTACCCACAAGAAATGTAGGTTATTCGTTTGCCTGAGCACTTTAAGAAAGCATTTGCAACTTCCTAGGAATACACTTTATCAAGTGGTTTACTGCTTACCTACGAGTAGTTAATCAAAGGGCTCTGGAAAAAGTGAGACCTGGGTGCAAAGGGTCGCCATCAGGTTGTCCAATGAGTTGAGTTGTTTGAGTTGTTTTACTCTTTGGAAATGGGTGACTAAAAGGTGTCCATGGGGACTTCCCTGGTGGCACAGTGGTTGAGAATCCGCCTGCCAATGCAGGGGACACGGGTTCGAGCCCTGGTCCGGGAAGATCCCACATGCTGTGGAGCAAGTAAGCCCATGCACCACAACTACTGAGCCTGCGCTCTAGAGCCCGTGAGCCACAACTACTGAGCCCGCGTGCCACAACTACTGAGCCCGTGCACCTAGAGCCTATGCTTTGCAACAAGAGAAGCCACCGCAATGAGAAGCCCGTGCACCGCACCGCAACGAAGAGTAGCCCCCGCTCGCCGCAACTAGAGAAAGCCCATGCACAGCAATGAAGACCCAATGCAGCCAAAAATTAATAAATAAATTTATTTTTTAAAAAAGTTCTATAAAAAAAAAAAAGGTGCCCATGCCTAGCTGGCCTGTTTTTCAGAGCTGGATGAAAGCTGAAGTGGAGCATTTATCCACAGCCCTTGCAGCAATCCTTCACGGAGTGGTATAGACAACAGATCAGACTAGTGATGTCAGTATATATGCTTTAACTACCTACCTTATTCTCTCCCCATTACAAGCGGGGTGGAAGATCAGGGAGGTGCAGTTGGTGACACATCTGATGTTTTCCTTTTCTAGGATTCAGGTGCAACATGAATATAGCATAGTAGTTAAGAATGTGGGCTTTGGGGCTTCCTTGGTGGCGCAGTGGTTGAGAGTCCGCCTGCCGATGCAGGGGACACGGGTTCGTGCCCCGGGCCGGGAAGATCCCACATGCCGCAGAGTGGCTGGGCCCGTGAGCCATGGCCGCTGGGCCTGCGTGTCCGGAGCCTGTGCTCCGCAACGGGAGAGGCCACAACAGTGAGAGGCCCGCGTACCACAAAA